>NC_141044.1:42567500-42930000 GCF_052040795.2 Danio rerio
TTGTATTATTGTCGGCTCAGTGAACGAGTCCTTCGTAATGGAGATTCATTCACAAACAAATCACTCCCTCCCTCAGCATTAGAAGTGAAAGCGGGAGAGGAGGGTGTGTGTTTCAGGATACGGATTAGATCAAATTTAACAGAGAGGGAGGATAATACATTTTCATGCACACAAACACATTCGTCAGTGTTACTGCACGGGCATTGTGATGTAAAATGAGAATTTTCGTAATTTAAAAAAAACATTGGATACTGACCACCGGGAAAACTCCCGATCACAGATATGTGGATATATTTCTGGCTCTGCATGACCACAGACCTCCACTGCACCTTTCCGCATTCATTTCAAAGGAGTGCGACCCTGTACTAAAATGGCGGCTCTACTGACGCATTTTTTCCAATAATGTAAATATCTATGAGAGTCAACAAGGTAATGAAAATATTCCTCAGAGATTTTGCTCCATATTGTCATGATAGCATCACACAGTTGCTGCAGATTTGTCGGCTGCACATCCATGATGCCAATCTCCCGTTCCACCACATCCCAAAGCTGCTCTATTAGATTGAGCTCTGGTGACTGTGGAGGACATTTGAGTACAGTGAACTCATGGTCATGTTCAAGAAACCAGTCTGAGATGATTCAGGATTGGTGTGTTATCCTGCTGGAAGTAGCCATCAGAAGATGGAGACACTGTGGTCATAAAGGGATGGACATGGTCAGCAGCAATACTCATGTAGGCTGTGGCGTTGTCATGATGCTCAATTGGTACTAATGAGCCCAAAGTGTGCCAAGAAAATCTCCCCCACACCATTACACCACCACCCCCAGCCTGAACCGCTGATACAAGGCAGGATGGATCCATGCTTTCATGTTGTTGATGCCTAATTCTGACCCGAGCATCTGAATGTGTCAGCAGAAATGGAGACTCATCAGAGCAGGCAACGTTTCCCCAATCTTCTGTTGTCCAGTTTTGGTGAGTCTGTGTGAACTGTAGCCTCAGTTTCCTGTTCTTAGCTGACAGGAGCGGCACCCGGTGTGGTCTTCTGCTGCTGTAGCCCATCCGCCTCAAGGTTGGACGTGTTGTGTGTTCAGAGATGCTCTACTGCAGAGCTCGGTTGTAGCGAGTGCTTATTTGAGTTACTGTTGCCTTTCTATCAGCTGGAACCAGTCTGGCCATTCTCCTCTGACCTCTGGCATCATCAAGGTATTTGTGCCCACAGAACTGCCGCTCACTGGACATTCCCTCTATTTCATCATTCTCTGTAAATCCTAGAGATGGTTGTGCGTGAAAATCCCAGTAGATCAGCAGTTTCTGAAATACTCAGAGCAGCCCGTCTGGCACCAACATCCATGCCACGTTCAAAGTCACTTAAATCCCCTTTCAACCTCATTCTGATGCTCGGTTTGACCTGCAGCAGGTCGTCTTGACCATGTCTACATGCCTAAATGCATTAAGTTGCTGCCATGTGATTGGCTGATTAGAAATCTCCATTAATGAGCAGTTGGACAGGTGTACCTAATAAAGTGGCCGGTGTATTTTCATTTGTTTTGGGTTTTATATATTTGTGTGTATGTCAGTAATTCAGCTTCAATGTGATTTCTCTGTCTCTGTCTGCAGCGTGTTGGCCATTTTGACCCCGTCACGCGTAGTCCTCTGACCCAAGATCAGCTGATCCCCAACCTGGCCATGAAGGAGGTGATCGACGCTTTCATCCAGGAGAACGGCTGGGTGGAGGACTACTGAAAACACACACACACACACTCACACACACACAGGAGCGAGCGCAGCAGAGTTTCCTCACGCTGAATCCAATCCTCTCCTCTGTGTTCATGCACTTTAATCAGTGGAGCTTTTGCTGGAGTCAGACGAACGTTTCTCTGTCCCTCAGACTCTTCCTAATCACACACAATAATCACTCGCCTGCTGGTCTGGTACACACACACTTCCTCTCAACCTGCTGCATCCGATGATGATGATGATGATGATGCTGTAGTTTCGCCTCTGAATGTTAAGAAGCAACATTATTGATGACACATCTCCAATAATCATTGATAAAGAGGGAACTCTGTGCATGAGAGCGTCGTGTGTGTGTGTGTGTGTTTTTACAAAGCGTTCACCTACTACAGGGGTGTCCACACTCGGTCCTGGAGGGCCGGTGTCCTGATGAGTTTGCTTCAACACACCTGCCAGGAAGTTTCTAGTATATCTAGTTAGAGCTTGATGAGCCGCGTCAGGTGTGTTTGATTAGGGTTGGAGCTGAACTCTCCAGAACACCGGCCCTCCAGGACTGAGTTTGGACACCGCTGGCCTCCCAGATCTATATGCAGAGTGTGTAAAGTTCTAACACGCCTAGAATGTTTCCAAGATGCTTTGGGTTCTGATTATAACTTTTTATTTGTAACGAGCGTTTAATTCTCCACATATATTTAGACATTCATTCATTCATCTGCCAATCAATGAACTGAGGAGTCTGCAGATGGCATCATTAATGTCATGGTGTATTATTATTATGCGTTTAGTCTCGCTGCTGCGTCTGCGGTGGAGAGAGAGAGAGGTAAGTGAGCTTTTTTCCACACTATTGATTTTGTTGTCTTTCTCTCGGGAACTGTAGGGAGTTTTCTGTTTCCTGTCACACACACTTCCTGTTTTAGTATCAGTATTTCGGGGAGCCCTTGTTAGTCGCTGGATGTCGCAGTTGCTGAACTATGTCCGTCTCGGTTCAGATTTTCCCAAAGTGTTTAGGTTGGATGCATGTTCAATAAATGGTATTTTGTTTCTTTTTTGTAATGTGTTTAATTGATTCTTGCTCATTTCACCCAATATGATAAACACTAGCTATTTTAAAAGGGTAGTTCACCCCATAATGTGAACTCCGTCACTGTTTTAGCCAATCACAGGCTTCGTAATAGCACATTAGGGAAAGTGAGATTGTATGAGGATGTTGGAGTCATGGTGGTGCAGTGGGTAGCATGATCGCCTCACAGCAAGAAGGTCACTGGTTTCAGCCTCAGCTCTGTGTGGAGTTGGCATGTTCTCCCCATGTTGGCATGGGTTTCCTCCGGGTGCTCCAGTTTCCACCACAGTCTAAAGATATGTGAATTGGGTAAGCTTAAACTGTCCGTAGTGTATGTGTGTGAATGTGTATGGGTGTTTCCCAGTGCTGGGTTGCTGCTGGAAGGGTATTCGCTGTGTAAAAACATTCTGGATAAGTTGGCGGTTCATTCCGCTGTGGCGACACCAGATTAATAAAGAAACTAAGCCGACAAGAAAATGAATGAATGAATATGAGGATGCTCATAACGCCCCATTCAAACGGGGCTTCATTCAAATGGGGCTTAATTCAAACGGGGCTTCATTCAAATGGGGCTTAATTCAAACGGGGCTTCAACGGGGCATCAACGCTTGACAGAGGGCGTGTCTTAAGTTGGGGCTGATGCGATCATCATAGCAGCATCAGCCAATGAAATTAGTTTGCAATCGGCTACTGTCTGAGCCGTTGTATTTGCATACAGTGATCTGATTGGCTGGCGCTTCCGACGGCGCTTTAAAAGTTGTGCAAGTCCACTGAAGGATGCCAAAATCAAAAGTCCAAAAATTGCAACCCTAAATTTTACTGTACACCACACTGTTTTTAATGCCAACCGCAGATGTCTTTGACTAACAGCCCTCAGAAGAGCTGAATGGAGTGAGGACCCAATTAAAAATGCTGGACTCTGTCATATTATGTGAGTTCACGCTATGCTGAATCAGACACATCACTGGTTTTTGATTTCAGCAAAAGCAGTTAAATAGGGCGAATTAAACTGCGGACATTGAATGCTAATACCCTGCCGTACAAGTGTGGTTCACTGTCAGAATGCAGTTTTGCTTGTTGATGATTACCCAAGCCTTGTACAGTTTTGTCTTCTAGTCTTTGGCTTGGCAGAATGCCCAAGCATACTGCCCGAGAGGTGTTTTATAGATGGCCGCCGAGAGAAACGACTTGCCCTAAAGGAACTTTAGTACCAACAAAGATCTTAGAATGACCAAAAAGCGACACTCAATAGAACGTTCCATTGCAACAGCAGAGCCCTGCGATTCCGCCATTTTGGAGTGAAAGCAAATGACCGTCCATTGGATCTTATTGCTGTTGCAATGGCAAGCCGCTGCTTTGTTTTTTATTTATTTCTTTAAAAAGAACATTAAAGTTGAAATACAACCTGGAAATGCCAATACAACACGTACAATCAAATACTGGGGATTATCAGCACTTTTAATAGTTAATTTTACAGACTTGTTTAAGTGTTTTAACCATATTTGTTTTCTTGAAATGGTCAATTTCTGTTAAAGGAAGACTAATATAGCTTTTATGTAAAAAGCGCCATTTGTCCCAAATGAGTGAATTCTGACACATGAACTCATCATTGTTTGTTCATCATTTTTAATACTGTCATTACAAATCTTGCAGGCCGTACAAACTACTAGATGAAGTTGTTTTTTTGTGGGGTATACTTATTTTTGTATCACTCAAATTAGAGTAAAGCTAAAAATAAAATAATTAAAGTTTTTTTGTTAACCTTACTTTCATGCTATAGCTGAAAGATATTTTAGAGACCAGATATGGTTGGGGCAACATGTTGGTAGCTATTTTCATTGAGACACTGTTTAAAATGTTAATGTTATGTGTGTGTGTGTGTGTGTGTGTGTGTGTGTGTGTGTGTGTGTGTGTGTGTGTGTGTGTGTGTGTGTGTGTGTGTAATATTTTAACACAATGTTGTAATTAATTCTGTCTAAAGCAGTGTTTTTCAAAGTGGGAGCCGGGACCGGGTCTCGAGATAATGAGGGGGGTGGGGGGGGTTCCTCGGCGATTTCCAAAAATTGTATTAAAATATAAGAATTACCATAATCTATCTATAACCTACTGGAGAAAAAAATAGTTAATAATAATTAACATGTTAATTATTCATGTTATAATTAACATGTTAATTATTAATATGTTAATTAATCAGCCTTTCAAAATGTTTTGTTTTTGCGACCCCAGGGGTGATTAAAGTAAAGTATGCATTAAAGTAAAGACAAAGCAATAGTGTCAGACATTGCTTCTTTGGCACCAGGTTAAACGTTCTGACGCCTTTACAGCATTAAAAATAAATACTGGGCACAACTGAACATGGAGGATGTTCTCCGAGTGGCGCTCTCCAAAAATAAGCGATGAATAGACTTGGGCCTGTTTGTCTGTATGTGTGCACCGTTGTGTGCAAGGTTTATATATTTATAACCTCTTGAGAGGATATTGGGGGTTGAGAGTAACTGGCATTGTTATTTTGGGGGTCATAGGCTAAAATGTTTGCGTACTCCTGGTGTAAAGTTAGTTATCTGTGCTGTTGTTCTATTGGAATTTTCAATTCATAATGGCCGCCGCGTGACACTAGCGGCATCTAGTGGCGGTTTAGAAAATAGCAGCGGAGTGTCGCCTCTTAGTGATTCTTTTTTTATTTTTTTTTAACAAACAGAATTATACAATAATATACAAAAATACATGCCAGAGTGTGTGTGTGTATATATATATATATGTCAGTATAATATCAGTAAATAATCTGTAATTATTCATTCATTCATTCATTTTCTGCCGCTTTTCCGGGGCCGGGTCACGGGGGCAGCAGTCATAGTAGAGAACCCCAAACTTCCCTTGCCCTAGACACTTCCTCCTGGGGGGATCCCGAGGCGTTCCTAGGTCAGCTGAGAGACATAGTCCCTCCAGGGTGTCCTGGGTCTTCCCCGAGGCCTCCTCCTGGTGGGACATGCCTGGAACACCTCCCTAAGTAAGCATCCAGGAGGCATCCCAAACGGTACCAACTAGATATTTAATAAATAAATAATTAATTAAAAATCTTATATTCATTAAGAATATTAAAAGTCTTCTTTGCTTTTTTATTAACAATTTTCTCCAAACTTGTGCAGTACACCTTAGTCTATTAAAGGAAATGAATAATATTTGGCTTTGATTCAGCCCATTTTGTATGTATGTGAAATTTTCCATAATAATAAAAAGTTGTACTAGGAAGATATATATTTTTTTTACATGTATTTACATAAATGCAAATATCAGTTTTTTTTTTACTTGAAAACAATATTTGTTTTCCTTTTTAGAAAATTTTCCACATCCACCCATAAAATCCTTGTGTATATACAATCACAAAACATGTGAATAAAAGACTCCTTTCCACGCAACAAAAAGCACAGAAATAATCAATATCTAAATTAAATCTCTCTAAAATAATATATACATATACACATCCAATATATATATAATATAATAAGTTACATTATATATATATATATATATATATATATATATATATAATAAATGTAACTTATTTTACTTTGTTATTTATGCAATATATTTCATAAGAACCAACCTTTTTTCCAATTTATAAATACATTTGGTCTATTTTATTTTATAATATATATATAACTGTATCACATGCTATAATATTTCTAATATATTTATTAGTATAACTTTGTTTAATAATATCAACATCTCCTAAAAAAGGTTTTAACATAATTTACTTCTAAAGATTTAATTCCCTACGCTCTTATAAAATGAGGAAGCTGTTGAGATATGGCATCAAATACAGGAGCATACTCCTTTGGAGTAACTGGAAAACCAAACTGATCTAAAATTCACTGTAAAATAATAAATTACCATTTAAATTTAGAAGTTTTCTAACTAATGCAATATAATTTCCATACTATTTTTGGACGAAGAGAGATTTATTTTTATATTGAATATATGTATTATTCCAATTAATATACTTGTTTGGGGAAAATTGTGCCTCTTGTTGATTCTATACTCTTTTAGTTCACGTCAAACTGCTGTAAGTTTGATTGACGTTTGTCTAAGCCAATTAAAATGATTTGGGGGCGGTACCATTTGCTTCGCGCCAAACGCTTGTGAAGTTTGATTGACGTTTGTCTAAACCAATTCAAATGTTTAGTGGACGATGCCAATCAGTTTCCGCCCAAACACATGTGAACGACAAAACCGTCTGGACTTCTGACTTCTTTAATTTATTGATTCTAAAGCCCTTTCTTTCTCTTTATAACTCAATCAATAGTTTAATGCTGAAAAATCAACAAGATCAGGTAAGGTATCATGGCTTTATGCTTACGTTTCGAGGTGGTTAAATTCGGGCTTATTTCACGGCTGTTGTTGTTGTTGTGGTTAATGACATAAAAAAGTAAATGTTAAAACTATTACGGTTAAAGGTGTTTTAAATACCGTTATGTATAGCAATAGTGACATATGGTTTGCAGACACTCTTTATTAAAAATAAATCTCAAATATAAGTGACTTTTATGCTATAACCCCATCTGTCTGTCGTTTTATTTAAAACCCATGAGAGACTTAAGACTCAATCAGTAATTTAATGCTGAAAAATCGAGAAGAAGATCAGGTAAGACACTGGCTTTACCGTGGCTTTATACCCGCTGTGGAAAATCTTACGTTATGAGGTTGTTAAATTCCCGCCTATTTCACTGCTGTCGTCATCTTTGTTGTTGTTGGTTAATAACATGAAAAAGTAAAAAATGATACGAGAAGAAAAAGAAATGATAATGCTGAAAAAACGAAAAGAGAAGGTAAGACACTGGTTTACCATGGTTTTAGCCCGCCACGGCATATTTGACGTTATGAGGTTGTTAAATTCGCGTCTACTTCACTGCATTTGTTGTTGTTGGTTAATAACATGAAACCGTAACGTTAAATTATACAAGAAGAAGAAGAAATGATATCGAGAAGAAGATCAGGTAAGACACTGGTTTTACCATGGCTTTATGACCGCTGCGGCAAAACTTGCATTATGAGGATGTTAAATTCATGCCCATTCCTTTTTTTTTATTGTTGTCTGATAGCATGAAAAGTAAATTTCACAACTGTTACTGTTGACATGGTTTGCAGACATACCACATGATTAAAATACAATGACAAATATGAATGACTTGTATGCTATAACCTTATTTGTTTAATTTAAAATGGGCCGGTATAATTTTCTGATGATATGATAACCTTGGATAAAGATATCACGGTTTCATGGTATCAATGTACTGTGATTTCTGTTCCAAAATAAGGTAATTTCTTTAGTAAAAACATGCCTAGACTCAGTCAGTGGTTTAATATTGAAAAGAAGATCAGGGAAGACACTGTGTTGTCATGTTTTTTGCCTGCCGTGGCATATTTTACATTATGAGGTTGTTTAATTTGCGCCTATTTCACTACTTTTGTTGTTGTTGCTGTTGGTAAATTTTTTTTAAAAAATTACAAGAAGAAGAAGAAATGATATCGAGAAGAAGATCAGGTAAGACACTGGTTTTACCATGGCTTTATACCCGCTGCGGTATATTTTACGTTATGAGGTTGTTCAATTCAGGCCCATTTTGCTGCTTTTGTTGTTGTTGTTGTTGTTGTTATTAGTTAATTACATAAAAAAAGAAAAAAATTATACAAGAAGCTGAAGAAGAAAACGAAGAAATGATATCGAGAAGACGATCAGGTAAGACGCTGGTTTTACCATGGGTTTATGCCCGCCGCGGCAAAACTTGCATTATGAAGTTGTTAAATTCATGGCCATTCCTCTGCTTTTGTTGTTGTTGTCTGATAGCATGAAAAAGTAAATTTCACAACTGTTACTGTTGACATGGTTAGCAGACATACCACATGATTAAAATACAATGACAAATATGAATGACTTGTATGCTATAACCCTATTTGTTTAATTTAAAATGGGCCGGTTTAATTTTCTGACGATATGATAACCTTGGATAAAGATATCACGGTTTCATGGTACCAATGTACTGTGATTTCTGTTCCAAAATAAGGTAATTTCTTTAGTAAAAACATGCCTAGACTCAGTCAGTGGTTTAATATTGAAAAGAAGATCAGGGAAGACACTGTGTTATCATGTTTTTTGCCTGCCGTGGCATATTTTACATTATGAGGTTGTTTAATTTGCGCCTATTTCACTACTTTTGTTGTTGTTGCTGTTGGTAAATTTTTTAAAAAAATTTACAAGAAGAAGAAGAAATGATATCGAGAAGACGATCAGGTAAGACACTGGTTTTACCATGGCTTTATGCCCGCCGAGGCAAAACTTGCTTTATGAGGTTGTTAAATTTGCGCCTATTTGTTGCTTTTGTTGCTGTTGGTTAATAACATGAAAAAGTTAATTATACAACAATAATAATAATAATAAGAAGTTTTATCAAGAAGAAGACCAGGTAAGACGCTGGTTTTACCAAAGCTTTATGCCCGCTGCGGCATATTTTACGTTGTGAGGTTGTTAAATTTGTTCCCAATTCACTCTTTTGTTGTTGTTGTTGTTGTTGTTTGTTAATAACATGAAAAAGCAAAAAATTATACAAAAAGAAGAAAAAGAAATTTTATCGTCAATTTATCCAGAAAACTCAAAACCGCAGTAAACCTTGAAACATATCGTCCTCTGCCTAGAGTCAATCAGTGGATTAATGCTAAAAAATCGAGAAGATCAGGGAAGATACTGTTATGGCTTTATGCCCGCCGCGGCATGTTTTACGTTATGAGGTTGTTAAATTTTAGCCTATTTTGCAGCTTTTGGTGTTGTTGGTTAATAACATGAAAAAGTGAATTTTACAAGAAGAAGAAGAAATGATATAGAGAAGAAGATCAGGTAAGACAATAGTTTTACCATGGCTTTATGCCCGCTGTGGCAAAACTTGCGTTATGAGGTTGGTAAATTCGTGCCCATTTTGCTGCTTTTGTTGTTGCTGTTGGTTAATACATGAAAAAGTAAATTTATAGAAGAAGGAGGAGAAGAAGAAATGATATCATGAAGAAGATCAGGTAAGACGCTGGTTTTACCATGGCTTTATGCCCGCTGCGGTATATTTTACGTTATAAGGTTGTTCAATTCAGGCCCATTTTGCTGCTTTTGTTGTTGTTGTTGTTGTTGTTGTTGTTATTAGTTAATTACATAAAAAAAGAAAAAAATTAAACAAGAAGCTGAAGAAGAAAACGAAGAAATGATATCGAGAAGACGATCAGGTAAGACACTGGTTTTACCATGGGTTTATGCCCGCCGCGGCAAAACTTACTTTATGAAGTTGTTAAATTCATGCCCATTCCTCTGCTTTTGTTGTTGTTGTCTGATAGCATGAAAAAGTAAATTTCACAACTGTTACTGTTGACATGGTTAGCAGACATACCACATGATTAAAATACAATGACAAATGTTTTTTACATGGCTTTATGCCCCCCGTGGCAAATCTTACATTGAGGTTGTTCTATTCGTGCCCATTTCACTGCTTTTGTTGCTGTTGGTAACAACAAGAAAAAGTAAATTATGCAAGCAGAAAGATAAATTTTATCGAGCTGAAGACCAGGTTAGACACTGCCTTTACCATGGCTTTATGCCCGCCACGGTATATTTTATGTTATGAAGTCGGTAAATCTGTACCTATTTTGCTGCTTTTGGTGTTGTTGGTTAATAACATGAAAAAGTGAATTATACAAGAAGAAGAAGAAGAAACGATATAGAGAAGATCAGGTAAGACAATAGTTTTACCATGGTTCTATGCCCGCTGTGGCAAAACTTGCATTATGAGGTTGTTCAATTTGTGCCAATTTTGCTGCTTTTGTTGTTGTTGGTTAATAAAATGAAAAAGTACATTTATACAAGAAGAAGAAGAAATGATATCAAGAAGAAGACCAGGTAAGACGCTGGTTTTACCAAAGCTTTATGCCCGCTGCAGTATATTTTACGTTGTGAGGTTGTTAAATTCAGGCCCATTTCACAGCTTTTGTTGTTGTTGTTGTTGTTGTTGTTGTTGTTGGTTAATAACATGAAAAAGTAAAAATATACAAGAAGAAGAAGAAATGATATCGAGAAGAAGATCAGGTAAGTTGCTGGTTTTACCATGGCTTTATGCCCGCCGCGGCATATTTTATGTTAGGAAGTTGGTAAATCTGTGCCTATTTTGCTGCTTTTGTTGTTGTTGGTCAAAAACATGAAAAAGTAAAAAATTATACATGAAGAAGAAGAAGAAATTTTTACCAAAAGGAAGATCAGGTAAGACGCTGGTTTTATCATGGTTTTATGCCCGCCGCGGCATGTTTTATGTTATGAGGTTGTTAAATTTTAGCCTATTTTGCTGCTTTTGGTGTTGTTGGTTAATAACATGAAAAAGTGAATTTTACAAGAAGAAGAAGAAGAAATGATATAGAGAAGAAGATCAGGTAAGACAATAGTTTTACCATGGCTTTATGCCCGCTGTGGCAAAACATGGTTATTAGGTTGGTAAATTCGTGCCCATTTTGCTGCTTTTGTTGTTGCTGTTGGTTAATACATGAAAAAGTAAATTTATAGAAGAAGGAGGAGAAGAAGAAATGATATCAAGAAGAAGATCAGGTAAGACGCTGGTTTTACCATGGCTTTATGCCCGCTGCGGTATATTTCACGTTATAAGGTTGTTCAATTCAGGCCCATTTTGCTGCTTTTGTTGTTGTTGTTGTTGTTGTTATTAGTTAATTACATGAAAAAGTAAAAAATTATACAAGAAGCTGAAGAAGAAAACGAAGAAATGATATCGAGAAGACGATCAGGTAAGACACTGGTTTTACCATGGGTTTATGCCCGCCGCGGCAAAACTTGCATTATGAAGTTGTTAAATTCATGCCCATTCCTCTGCTTTTGTTGTTGTTGTCTGATAGCATGAAAAAGTAAATTTCACAACTGTTACTGTTGACATGGTTAGCAGACATACCACATGATTAAAATACAATGACAAATGTTTTTTACATGGCTTTATGCCCCCCGTGGCAAATCTTACATTGAGGTTGTTCTATTCGTGCCCATTTCACTGCTTTTGTTGCTGTTGGTAACAACAAGGAAAAGTAAATTATGCAAGCAGAAAGATAAATTTTATCGAGATGAAGACCAGGGGCCTGTTTCAGTAAGGAGGTTCAAACAACTCGGAGTTTAAACTTGAACTCTGAGTTGATTTATCGAGAGATTAAAAACTCTGAGTTTTCGGTTTCAGAACAGCTGATCTGAGTTGGGTCAATCAACTTCGAGTAGACCAACTCAGAGTTAAGCGCGCGCACCGTGACTATAAAAAGGCATTATCAATGGAGCGCAGATATTATGAGTGACTACGGCAACATCTTTAAAAAAGAGATCACCATTTCTTTCTCCAGCTGAACTTGATGTGCTCATGCAAAGTTATAGCAAATATGAGTGTTTATATTTAAAATGAAGCAACCATCAGTGAAACAGAGACAGCGTGGGAAAACAGCTGCTCAAGTTAATGCGTAATTTTTAATTTTAAGTATTTAAACATTTTAAGTATAATAAAATAAGTAATGTAATGTGTGACGTTTATACTTTTTTTCTAAACTTTTTACACTTTTATCAGTTTTAATAAATTTAACAGTGCACTTGTTATGTGTCGGCCTTTTTATTGATCAAGTGATAGAGGTTGATATAACATTAAGAAGGTAAGCAGTAATAAAATAATTTAGACAGAATAATAATCCTATTAATCTAGTAACAGTGCATGTCGAAGGTTAAGTTAATTATTTATGAAAAAAAGGACAAGCCTCGTACGTGACTTTGTTCTGTGTGTGACAAATGTAGGCAGTAGCTGTGTTTCCATCAAAATATAGGCTATTACATAAATTTGTGCAAAACTGGAATAACGCCTAAAAATAAAGCAGCGTTTTTATCCAAAGAGTCGAAGAGAACAGTCGTCACTTCCTGATTAACTTGCGCCAAGTAAAAACAGAATTACTGCGGTAGAAGAAGCTGCATCAATGATTTTTTATTTAATTAATGTACCTGAGCCTCAGAAGACAATTGACACACAATGAACACGTGGGGGCGTTTGAAGCCAGACGCGGAGATCTTGACACGCTCCAGACGCTCGGAGGTAATTAATAATATACACTAATACTGAAACAGTTAAGGCATTTTAGAATGACTGAAACACCATTTAAGATGTTCTACAGTGTGCTCAGTCTGCTGGTTTGTCCTTTCACACACATTTTCATCATCATCTCTAACAAACCATTTTTTTAATGTACATACTGTAATTTGTTAAGTGCACTTCGTAGTTTATGTGCATCTTATCAAATAAAAGTTTAACCTACTCAGTTATGCACATGTTATATTATGCGTATTTTCAAAAGTTATGTGAATCAGGACGTTTCCATCAATCTTTTTTATGCACATCTCCAAAATGAGCTCTAAAATAGGTGTGTGGAAATGTAAGACTAATGCGAGAAATGCGCTTCATCTTTAAAAAGGGGAGGAGACCAACAGAAACTCAGAGTTTAGAGAATAAAACCTGCTCCGGACCAGGTTAGATTCACAGAGTAAGTTACCACGGTAACTGACTCTGAGTTAAAGTTAACTCTCTTTTAGAAACAGGCTTGACTTACCCTGCTTTCTCGAGTTTAACAAACCTGCCATTTTGAAACGGAAAACCCAGAGTTTCTCTCATTTCAGAGATCTCATTTCAAAATCTGTGCCTATTTTGCTGCTTTTGTTGCTGTTGGTTAATAACATGAAAAAGTGAATTATACAAGAAGAAGAAGAAAAGATATCGAGAAGATCAGGTAAGACACTGGTTTTACCATGGCTTTATGCCCGCCGAGGCAAAACTTGCGTTATGAGGTTGTTTAATTTGTGCCAATTTTGTTGCTTTTGTTGTTGTTGGTTAATAAAATGAAAGTACATTTATACAAGAAGAAGAAGAAATGATATCAAGAAGAAGAGCAGGTAAGACACTGGTTTTACCATGGCTTTATGCCCGCCGCGGCATATTTTATGTTAGGAAGTTGGTAAATCTGTGCCTATTTTGCTGCTTTTGTTGTTGTTGGTCAAAAACATGAAAAAGTAAAAAATTATACAAGAAGAAGAAGAAGAAAGTTTTACCAAGAAGAAGATCAGGTAAGACGCTGGTTTTACCATGGCTTTATGCCCGCCGTGGCATGTTTTATGTTATGAGGTTGCTAAATTTGCGCCTATTTTGCTGCTTTTGTTGTTGCTGTTGGTTAATAACATGAAAAAGTAAATTATAGAAGAACAAGAAGAAAAAATTGTATAGAGAAGAAGATCAGGTAAGACTCTGGTTTTACCATGGTTTTATGCCCGCTGCGGTATATTTTACATTGTGAGGTTGTTAAATTCGAGCCCATTTTGCAGCTTTTGTTGTTGTTTGTTAATAACATGAAAAAGTACATTTATAGAAGAAGAAGAAGAAGAAATGTTATCGAGAAGAAGATCAGGTAAGACACTGGCTTTAACATGGCTTTATGCCCGCCGCAGCAAATCTTACTTTATGAGGTTGTTAAATTTGCGCCTATTTCGCTGCTTATGTTTTTGTTATTGTTGTTGTTGTTGTTTAATATCCTAAAAAAAAATGGTTGTATTATTACTGTTGAAGGGGGTTTCAAAACTTTTAATAAAGTAGTCGCCGACTTAAATGGTTAGCGGACCACATGATTGATGATAAATTTCTGACGGTATGATGATAACCTTGATAAAAATATCAGTTTCACGGTATCAATGCATTGTGATTTCTGATTCAAAATAAGGTCTTTTGAAATGTCTGGGTAAAAAAAAAATGCCGCGCCATATTTTACGTTGTGAGGTTGTTAAATTCGTACCTATTTCGCTGCTTTTATTGTTCATGTTGCTGTTGTTGTTGGCTAATAACATGAAGTAAATTAAACAAAAAGAAAAACATTTATTGAGAAGAAGATCAGGTAAGACACTGGATATACCATGTCTTTATGCCCTCCGTGGCAAATCTTACATTAAAGGGTTGTTAAATTTGCAAATATTTTGCTGCTTTTGTTTGTTGTTGTTGGTTAATGCAATGAAAATATAAATTATACAACAGTTACTGTAGACGGTGCTTTCAAATAACATTACATAAAGTAGCCTAGTCACTGACTTCCTTGGTTAGCGTACATACTACATGATTAAAATAAAATCTCAAACATAAGTGACTTTTATATGCTATAAACTTTTATTAAAACAATTAAAGCTAAAAGCAAAAGTCTGAAAGTAATTTCTTCATGCCTTGCAAATCTGTTGCTCGAAAGATCATTTAAAAATATTAAATACACAAATAAAATGGTGTCCGTCCCATTTTAAAACTGAAATTAATTTAAAATTAATTATATATAATTTTATATATATAATATAATTTTAAATTAATTTAAAAACTGAATAAATATACGTTTACAAAAAAAAAATAGACTTGAATCTGCGGATTCCCGACCGTGCAGATTCTGTGTGGGCCTAGTTATAAGGTATGAAGCTTATATAACGTATGAAGCTGCGCTCACACTGGACTTTTCTCCCCATAGACTTCCATTCATACGCACGCGAATCCATCAGACTGGAAACACAAGCTCGTGCGTCAAGTTTTGCAGTTTAATCCATTGCAAAGTTCAAGATTGGTGAACTCTGACCTGCAAAATTGCATCACTTGACTGCAGTGAGGCCAATCGAGGATCAAAACATGACCTCTCCGTACAGAAATTTAACATATGGAGCAATCGCTCACTTTTTTAATGTCTAATCATCTGATTTAATCTTCGCAAGCTCAAACTCTAGTATGATTGTGGCATAAAACTGAGCTGAAATGTAATGACTGCTTTGTTTTTCTTATATGACTGTCCAAGAATTATCCTGTCTACACTGCTGGGACTAAACCTGATTTAAAGCTAAGGTTGAACACGTTAAAAACCTATATATCTGTTATTATGTGCTTAATTTATGATATGATATTCTGAAAAAAGAAGATTGAACAATTACTCTACGGGGAAAGGTGTTTTGGGACAATAAATGGAGTGAATAGAGAAGGTGGAAGTTCATAAAAGTAAAACTAATAAACAAAAATCTCTTATTGTTTTAAGCTAAAATGGTATGTTTGTGTTTAAAAGGGGAATTGTTGGATTTATTTATTATTTATTAGGTTTTTTAAAATCTACACGAGCCTCAGTGTGTTTGTGTGTATGTGTAATCATGTCATGTTGGCTGTCAGTGAAATCAGGTAATCATTATCGAGGGTGTAGTGTGTGTGTTTGTCCTCTGTGTGTCAGTAGTGTTCAGTGTTTGAGCTGTTCCAGGATCAGTTCAGTCTCTGTGACTCTGACTGACTGACGGAGGTTTTTGTACCACTCTTTATCACTGTGTCAACACCCACCCAATATTGCTGATGAAGTGTGCACTCTGACAGTAATAGTGTTCAGCATCTTCAGTCTGGACTCCACTGATGCTCAGAGTGAAATCTGTATCATATCCACTGCCACTGAATCTAGATGCAGTTCCTGACTCACGGATGTCTGTTTTATAAATCAGGAGTTTAGGAGCTTCTCCAGGTTTCTGTAAGTACCAGGACACACAGGGGTTTGGGCTGCAGTTTGAAGGTTCGCTAAGTTTGCAGCTCATCTGCACATTTTCTCCAGGTTTTACAGGTTCCACTGGACTTTGAGTCACTGTGATCTGAGCTGCACATCCTGAGAAACAAATCATTCACACTATTAGTCTACAAAGATCATCATTTATCAGTCCATCTTTAAGCTTGTTCAGATGACACTACAGCTATAATATATTCAGATATAAACTGGTCACCTCGCAGGATGAAGCTGTATGAAAGAGTCCAGATGAAGACGATGATGAAGGTCATGATGATGATGAAGATTGATGTGTGTGTCAGTGATGAAGTGTTCAACTCACAGCACTATAAACACTCACAGCACTCAATATGCAAACACACGTGTGGGCTCTCACTTATTTGCCATAGTTAAATTCCATGACATGCCAATTATATTTGATACCAATTTCAAGTGTTTACACATACTGTACATTATTTTATTATTATTTATTTGTATTTATTTTCTATTTTAGTTCCTAGTTATTGCCTTAATAATAGGAAATATGAGCTAGACATTATGTATGACAGTTGGCAAAGTGAGATATGAGCTATATAGAAGACATATCTTGTAAGTACATACTGCACAGGGCTTGTATGTGGATAGAAAGAGGCAATACAGGAGACCTATATGGCCTGTATATGCACATATACACCTCAATTTTGCCTATATGTGGCATATATACACACACAGTGTGCAGCATATATATATTATCATATATGCTCATATATACTACATATAGGTTTCATATATGTCCTCATATAGGTTGTTTCCATGTGTGTAGAGTTGAACAGTAATGTGTTGTAGTGGTGAACACAGCTGCACTGAGCGTTAATGTCAAATGAAGCTCTTGTGGTTTGATCTGCTCTATTCTGAGCTGCAGAAACTCTGAACACTGTTTGATTGGTTTAACTCTCTGAACTGGAACAGATTCACTTTCACTTCTGCTCATCAACTCATCATCAGACCCTCATCAAGTTTATAACACTTTTACACCGTATAAATGTAATATTAATGAAATAAAACTAAAGATTAATTATGATTAATAATAATTATGATTAATTAGTTAATTAATGATAATCTTAACTGGTGAGTTATGATGAACAATTTAATTAATCATTTTCATAATAATCTACAGTATAATTTGAAAAATAACAGCATGTACTGTAAAAGTATGTTTTAAGTGATTTTAAAATATTGATAGTGGAGATGAGAAATTATGCTGAAACAATTACATGAGGATAAGTAGAAATTATTTTCAGAAATCCTGATAAAGCTCAAGCAAACTTTATATTAAAATCAATATGTGTTGGTTCAAAGCCATTGTGTGTGTTAAGTCTTTGAGCTGCTCCAGGATCAGTTCAGTTTCTGTGACTCTGACTGACGGACGGAGGTTTTTGTAACACTCTTTATCACTGTGTGTACACTGGACCACTGTGTAAACTCTGACAGTAATAATGTCCAGCATCTTCAGTCTGGACTCCACTGATGCTCAGAGTGAAATCTCTGTTAGATCCACTGCCACTGAATCTAGATGCAGTTCCTGACTGGAGACGGTTTGTTAAATGAATCAGGAGTTTAGGAGCTTCTCCAGGTTTCTGTAAGTACCAGGCTAAACGTGGCCCATATGTACTGTCACTGTACACATTTGTGCTGGTTCTGCAGGTGATGGTGACGGGTTTGTCTGGTTCTGCTGTGATTGAGGGACTCTGAGTGACGCTGATCTGTCCTCCACACTCTGAAACACAACAAGAAGAAAATCAGCTGTAAATATATCGACAATCCACTTGAAGAAATGAGTGAACATGAAAGCAGAGCTGGACAAACCTCGAGCAAACGCTGTGAGAGTCCAGATGAAGATGATGATGAAGGTCATGATGATGAAGATTGATGTGTGTGTCAGTGATGAAGTGTTCAACTCGCAGCACTATAAACACTCACAGCACTCCATATGCAAACACACACACACACACACACACACACTGTGGATCTCGCAGATAAGCTCTAGTGTGTGAATCTGAATCTCTGCTGTGAGTGTGTGAGAGTATTCTGATTTAATTGTCTCTGATATTTTCATGGACATCAGTAATCAAATCACCTGCCTTAATCTGAATAAGGCAATAATAATAATAATAATAATAATAATAATAATAATAATATGAAGGTGTTTACATGATTTGCTTTTTAAATGTTCTTTTCGTGATCTCGTTTACATGTTCGAGCACAGATCGATTAATGTTATTGCGTCACCACGATATCCAACGTTTCCTCCTGAGTTTCATGTAGTTTTGGGTGTTTCATTTTTAATTTGTCGACTGAGTTCTTCTTGTGCTCTCATGAGTTTTCCCCAGGTTCTCCTGTTTCCCCCCCACAGTCCAAAAACACGTAACCTACAGTTAGTAAATCGAACATATCAAATACCACAGCAAGCTCTGAGCAAGTGTACATCTCTCCTTAGCCAATCTGACTTGACTTTGAGGCTTTCTGTCCACACAAACAGCTGTTTTACAGCAAAAGTGTGTTTTGAACAGGTTTTGCTCTCCATCTGCTGCTTTCAGATCACACACTCAATATTCTCCCGCTCTGACTGCTGGACGCCATCATGCATTCACAATGGTATGAGCCGTTATGGGGGTCAAATCTAGATTTAGATCATCTATTACTTCAGTTATTCATATTATTATTATTGGGGGATCAAGCTTAATGAAGGGGGTCAAACCCCCCTGTAATCCCCCTGAGTGTGTCCTTCATTCAGAGTCCTTCACTGAAGCTTCAGCTGCTTCTGCTGGTTGTAATAGTGGAGAAGAGCTGCATTGAGCAGGAAATGAAGTCAAATGAAGCTCTTGGGGTTTGATCTGCTCACTGGAGACGGAGCTGCTCTGATCTGAGACCAGCAGAATCACTGAAGCTCACAATGCAAAGCAGATTTACACAGCAAACTCACACTTTCACTTCTGCTTCTGCCAGATCAGTGATGAGGAACACATTCAGCATCAGCTTGAGATGAAGGAGCTGCTTAAAAAGAGCTCAAATGATTTTCAGATGGAGTTCAGTGTTCAAAACCAACTAATATACGGCATCATTATTGATCAATCTGATATCAGTTTCCTCAGAGAGAAGCGCTGATCACAGTCTAGTAGAGCTGATCTGACTCACAACTCAATGTGTTCATCTGTGTGTGTGTATGTGTGTGTGTGTGTGTGGTGTGTGTGTTTGTCCTCTGTGTGTCAGTAGTGTTCAGTGTTTGAGCTGCTCCAGGATCAGTTCAGTCTCTGTGACTCTGACTGACTGACGGAGGTTTTTGTACCACTCTTTATCACTGTGTCAACACATCTTTACTGTTGATCCAGTGGTAAGTCTGACAGTAATAATGTCCAGCATCTTCAGTCTGGACTCCACTGATGCTCAGAGTGAAATCAACATTAGATCCACTGCCACTGAATCTAGATGCAGTTCCTGAATAACGGCTGCTTGTATAGTAAATCAAGAGTTTAGGAGCTTCTCCGGGTTTCTGTAAGTACCAGGACACACATGAGTCTGGGCTGCAGGGTGCAGGTTGACTGAGTTTGCAGTTCATCTGCACATTTTCTCCAGGTTTAACAGGTTCCACTGGACTTTGAGTCACTGTGATCTGAGCTGCACATCCTGAGAAACAAATCATTCACACTATTAGTCTACAAAGATCATCATTTATCAGTCCATCTTTAAGCTTGTTCAGATGACTCTACAGCTATAATATATTCAGATATAAACTGGTCACCTCGCAGGATGAAGCTGAATGAAAGAGTCCAGATGAAGATGATGATGAAGGTCATGATGATGAAGATTGATGTGTGTGTCAGTGATGAAGTGTTCAACTCACAGCACTATAAACACTCACAGCACTCAATATGCAAACACATACACACACACACACACACACACACACACACACACACACACACACACACACACACACACGATCATCTACATCAGGACAGCAGATTTGTTGGTTGTGGTTTTGTGCTGCAGCTTTTCTAATAAGCCGCTTCTGAACTGTTGTAATATCTCTGAGCTCGGCTACATCAGTGTAATGGAGTGATTCTATTCAGAGAGATATTCAGAGATATGTTTAGGGATATATTCAGTGTGTCGATGGTTGTGATGTTTGTAATATTTGAGGGCTGTAAATGTGGTTTGTTCTGCTCTATTCTGAGCTGCAGAAACTCTGAACACTGTTTGATTGGTTTAACTATTAGATCCAATTTATCCATGATTTATATTTATATTTAAATTGCTGATAAACCTTCAATAAAACTGATATTACAGTTATATTAAGTTATTCTGCACTGTTGAGTCTGTAAACTTGTTTTTGTTGAGTGCTTTGACTTTTGCTCTCTGTGATGATGAAGAGTGACAGATTCATCTGGATGATTTTATTTCTGATGCTTGAGTGACTGTAGTTTCACATCCTCCTGTGAGCTGCTCCAGGATCAGTTCAGTCTCTGTGACTCTGACTGACTGACGGAGGTTTTTGTACCACTCTTTATCACTGTGTCAACACATTATTACTGTTGATGTAGTGGTAACTCTGACAGTAATATTGTCCAGCATCTTCAGTCTGGACTCCACTGATGCTCAGAGTGAAATCTCTGTTAGATCCACTGCCACTGAATCTAGATGCAGTTCCTGACTGAAGCTTTTTCACATAACGAATCAGGAGTTTAGGAGCTTCTCCAGGTTTCTGCAAATACCAGAATAAGTAGTCATCTCCATCACTATCCCTGTACACATTTGTGCTGGTTCTGCAGGTGATGGTGACGGGTTTGCCTGGTTCTGCTGTGATTGAGGGACTCTGAGTGACGCTGATCTGTCCTCCACACTCTGAAACACAAGAAGAAAGTCAGCATTAGTCCTGAATGTCTGAGCTGTGAGATGCAGTGAAAGTGAGTCTGACCGTGGAGGATCAGCAGCAGAGAGCAGATGATCAGAGCGAGCGTCTTCATCTTCACTGAAGCTCAGAGAACTGAAGGACAGAGATGCTGATTCACAGTCAGACTGATATTGAGCTCCAGTGTCAGGGGCAGGACACACATTCAAAACCTCCAGCTCACACTGAACACAGATCAGCAAGATCAGCATTAACAAAACCCTAATATTCAAATATAAACATTTTTAAATGAGCCTGTGCTCAAAGCAAGAGTGTAGATTTACTCTCCACCTGCACACAAAAACAAAGAAGAAGTGATGAGCTGAAATGATGATCATTCTCATGTGCTGTTCTGTTCATGCGCTTCATTTCAGGCTTTTGAAAACATTGTAAATAAGTAAATCTAATACACTTAATACTAAAAACAACATGAAATCAAGCAGGTCTCATGCTGCAATATTTACACAATTTCAGTTTGAGGAGGAATTAATCTTCTGGAAAGGGGCAGACATGTGACGCAACAACTATTTTATCTTGATTATTGTTTTTTAATAATTGTTTTGGAGGCCAAAATCAGAAATAAATGTTGATTATTTACAGTCATGCCTACTGTTATGGTGGACTAGCAGCAAACTTGACTTGAAGTGACTTACACTTGTCTTTAATATGTCGCTTGTCTTACATTATGTCCTCGTCTCAGTTGAGTCTAATACAGTAAATCCTGACTGGATAATTTCCTTTCTAGTTTTGTGCTGCAAACATCTAAACGAACCGTAGCAGCCGCTCACTAGACAGCAGAGAAAGGCACAGCCAATCGCCATGTCCATATGTGTTTGAGGGAGATGGAGAACAGGATTGAACCCTTTCTGTACATTTACATTAATGAGAGTTGACAGCATTATTTTATTTCGGACGTGACTAAATTATTGATGGGGTCATTTCAGTAATGGGTGGATATTGGTCTGGACACGTCTCCTCTCTCCCCGCTAATTCTACAGCCTTGTCCTGAAGAGTCTCCTTTGATTTCAGGAGTGTGTAGATGTTCATCAGGTGGTTTCAGAGTTTGGGTTTGGACGTCAGACACACATCATTTATACACATTTTCCCTTGTTGATCAGCAAGTGAGGGTTCATTTTAATAAGGAGAATTAAAATAAGCATTAAATGAGGGAGATTCATGTGCTGTGTGTGTGTGTGTGTGTGTGTGTGTGTGTGTGTGTAAAGATGTGTGTGTTGTGAGCCTCAGTTCAGTCAGTGAAGCGTTCAGAGGTTTTTGTTCAGCCGCTCTATTAGTTTGTATCACTGTGGTACACTTTCGGCGGCGGCACCAAACTGGATGTTGGCAGTAAGTAAATAAACATATTCTTAATAATACAACAGAGGATTGATCAATTATTTCTAGTCATGTATAGACAGAAAGCTCTTCTCCAGTTGATCATGTTCTGTAATATTGTGTTCTGTGCAGTGAGTAAACAGTGAGTGTTTGTCAGTCGACACCATACAGAGGATTTTCTCTGTTGCAGGATCTTTTGTTTTCAGACTGAATTAAATAATTTCTTGCTTTATAAGTTTGTGATTTAGAAATAAATGGCAGCAATTACATTAAACGACTCATTAAAGGCTGCTATTTTAACAGCACTGCAGAATATAAGATGAACTTTTAGCAAAACCTTTTTACATTTAAGTTTTGGTGTTGATTTAGGAAAATGACGAGCTTAAATCTTTATACTTTTGATCACTTTAGTTTGAAGAACTTCACTGTTTTTAAACTGTATCCAACATTTCTTCATGATCATCAAGATATAAATGAGAGTGTGTAAGTGTGTATAATCGTGTGTGACAGATGCTTTTCAGCAGAGCGAGTTACAGTGAAGATGATCCTGAAACTGACACAGAATCATGATCGTCTCTTCAGTGTAACTCTCAGTGCTTTGCTGATCACAGACTCTGCATGAGTTGTGTTTCTGACAGTCAGATTCAGCTTTTAGAGTTAAATCAGACCTCAAATCCTCACTGATCTCCGTCTTTACTCAGTCAGCAAATGTGCTTTGAGAGTTTTTGGTTGAGTTGATCTGGATATTGCGAACGCTGAGAGTTTTAAAGATGTTAAATTCACACGTGTGTTACTGAAAGTCATTCTGGATTGAGGATTTGTGCTTATTTAAAACCAAATAGTTTATTTCAAGTTTATTTCTTCATGAATCAGCAGATTTATTCTGAACATGTTCTCTTCTCACAGTAATTATGAATATGATCGTGTAAATGGAGGAAAACTTTAATGAGTGACGGCTGAGTGTTTAGAAGATGCTGAATTTACACACAATTGAGTCTCTGAATGACTGTTTAGACTGAACGTGACGCTTTACTGAGTTCTGTTCAGTGTTTTAACCATAATAATATTCATTTTTAATTTAATATATATTAATATACAGAGTCAACTTTATTCTGAACCTGTTATTATCTTCATATGGGAATCATTGTTCATTGAGTAATGCTTGTTCTCGAGTGTGTGTGTGTGTGTGTGTGTCTCCTGGTCACGGCTGTGTTTGTCTGCTCTTCTCTCCTCAGCCGTCTCTCCTCCTCAAGTGAGCGTCCTGTCGCCCTCCAGTGCAGAGATCTCCTCCAAGCGGGCGGCTACACTGCTGTGTGTGGCCAACAAGGGCTTCCCGTCAGACTGGAGGCTGGTCTGGAAGGTGTCGGGCAGCAGCGGGGGTCAGGAGAGCAGCAGTGCTGGGCTCCTGGAGAAGGACGGTCTGTACAGCTGGAGCAGCAGCCTGACTCTCTCTGAGCAGCAGTGGATGGAGAGCGTCTCAGTGAGCTGTGAGGCCACACGGAGCGGCCAGCCTGCGCACACTGCAGAATACACTGTGACGAGACAGCAGTGTTCAGAGTAGACCTGCAGCACACACACACACCACATCTGTGTGTCTTTACTCACATTCACTGCACTTTCAGTCTCTCAGTGTGCTCTGCTCTGCTTTCTGTCTTTCACACCAGACTAAATGTGTGGAGTTTCTTATTCTGTCATCATTTGATTGTAATTCAGTCAATAAATAAAGCTGTAAGTGTCTGTCTTTGAGTCTTCTGTCGTCTTTATTTCAGGACAGTGGCAGTGTGTGTTTCTGTGTCAGTTTAGTTTCTGCTTCATGTTTGATCAATAATCTTCAGTCAGTGGAGCATGAAAACAGCTGCAGATTCAGGAGGAACAGAAACATGCAGATCACTCATCAACATCACTCACACACTGATAGAGGAGCAGAACATGATGGAGAGAGATTTGGGTTATTTAGTCGATGGAAAACGTAACAAATGCTGTTTTCAGTTCATTTAAATGGAAATTATTACTTTGTGAATTTTTCACAGTTAAAAATAATAGTTAAATGCAGTACAGCTTCCAGTGCTGATATTGGCACTAAAATGCTGCTTACATGTAGGTCTTCACGTGATTATACTGTATACATATTAAGATTTTATTTTTAACACTGACACTTCTGTTTTTTTCCAGATTTTCTTTCACTGGACACTTTAATAATTCAGAGTTGAGCTCATTAAATAACAGACTGCATGTGCAGAAGTCTGCAGATATTTACCCCATCATTTAGTCTATTTATTTACGTGTACATTTATGTTTTTTTAAATTATTGTCATTAATATTATTGACTAGTATGAAAATGTTCATGATTTATTTATAATTGTGTTAAAGAGCCACTATTTTGCATTAAAAAAGTTAATATTTTGGTTTAGGGGTCTCCAACAACAGACTGATCTGCATGCCAGGTCAAAAAACACTTTCATTGTCTGATAATCTGCATTTATTTTACCTAATTATCCCAGTGACTCCCATTAGAATCGTTCAGCGATTAATTTGTTTCCAAACCCCTCCTTAGCGCAAAGTTAATCTGCACTTATTGGTCCGATGACCCAGTCTATTGCGTTCATCGCGAGAGAGAAAGAATAGTCGACCACGGCTATGAAATAGCAGCCAGAGAGTATGTGAGAGCCCAATGCTGGAATGCATTAAAGCAGTGCAGTTAAACACCAGCATATTACTCTTCTCTTAAACCTAACCCCAAGTAATAACAACAACACACATTCAGTAATAATCCACACAGTGGCAAAAGTTGAACTATTTTGAAAATTGACCGCATTGCGCTTTTGTAGGAATGGCTGATGTTGGCCAAAGCAAAGGCAAACAGCAGAGGATCGGCAAATTAAAAACGCATATAAATCAGAAAGAAGCAACCGTCATGTTTTTAACGTAGTTTTGGACATGATATGTGAACAGCCCCATACAGATTTAACCATACAGATCTATAATCAATACGTGATTACCAGCCGCGTGGGGCGATTGCAGCTTATAACACACAATAAACACATATTTTGCAAACTACACATAATGAGGCAACAATTTTAATGACACGTTATGATCTGGAGGAAGAAGAAACTGGTCCATATGAACTATTAAAGTCTGACAAAGTCCCATAGTCTCTGCTGCTCCTTCAATAGCAAACGGCCGGCGAATCCCGCATTGCAGCATAGATTATTGTATCAAAAATCAGAAAAATGACAGGAGCAAACACAGCACTAGGTTGGCTATACTGTGGTGTTGTTGTGAAAATGAACTTTAACCCTTTATTCCCCGCAGCCGAATCTCCATCTGTCAGTGATTGTCATCTTCGCGTCATGATCAGTCCTGTGATCCCCCGCGCCTCCGCTGGTGTCTGAAGTGAAAGCGCGAGCACATTTTACGAGAACTGAAACTACATATTTGGTGATGTACCGCATCGACGTCGATGCGATCAAGCAAAAGATGTAAACCCAACTTGGTTCGTTTATTCTACTCTTGAGTCAAATATTTAGCTAAAGAGTTAATAGTTTTAAACATGCTGCACCTTTAGATTTGAGCCTCAGCTGGATGTTTTCATTCACCTTGAGCTGTTTTACACTGCATGAAGATCATTTTCAAAAACCCGTAATAGTGGCTCTTTTAAAGAATGAAGAGGACAACATTAAGAGTCAGAAACCATGACATGTCTGAGGGCCATATTCAGTAGATCAGGCAGACAGCAGTCGTGGTGAAATGCTGGTCTGGTTCATGTTCAGTAAATGGTTGAGTTGAGTTGAATCTGAATGTCAGTGTTGAAGGAAGATCCGCTGAAGAGCAGCTCCAGCAAACTCAACCAAACAACACAATCTGTGATGGAGACCATGAAGCAAAACTCCAGCAGCTGATGGAGATCCAGAAGAAAGCTTTAGAGAAAGCAGACTCAGACATGAGCGTTTCTCCTCTGAGCAAACAGAGAAAGATGAAGAGCTGCAGAACACAAACACAAACACTGAATCCAGAATCACTGAAGAGAAGAGAAAGAAGAACATCAGCTGAATAAACTCCTGCAGACCACAGCTGACATCTACAGCAGTCCAGAGAGAGGAAGAAGAGGACTAGAAGAAGAGGATCTGATCACGCGAGACACAATCATCAACATAAGAACAAACACAAAACATAACAAAACTGAACAAACTGTTAATGTGTGTTTGTGTGCGTGTGTGCGTTTGTGGTCTGATGGAGACTCTGGTGAACAATGATGGACTTTTGGTTTGTTTCTGTCCACTAATGCTTTGACTTTTGCTCTCTATGATGATGAAGAGCGACAGATTCATCTGGATGATTTTATTTCTGATGCTTGAGTGACTGTAGTTTCACATCCTCCTGTGAGCTGCTCCAGGATCAGTTCAGTCTCTGTGACTCTGACTGACTGACGGAGGTTTTTGTACCACTCTTTATCACTGTGTCAACACATCTTTACTGTTGATGTAGTGTAAACTCATACAGTAATAATGTCCAGCATCTTCAGTCTGGACTCCACTGATGCTCAGAGTGAAATCAACATGAGATCCACTGCCACTGAATCTAGATGCTGTTCCTGACTGGAGACGGTTTACGTAATAAATCAAGAGTTTAGGAGCTTCTCCAGGTTTCTGTAAGTACCAGTACAAACAGGGGTATGGGCTGCAGTTTGAATATTGATTGAGTTTGCATCTCATCTCCACATTTTCTCCAGGTTTAACAGGTTCCACTGGACTTTGAGTCACTGTGATCTGAGCTGCACATCCTGAGAAACAAATCATTCACACTATTAGTCTACAAAGATCATCATTTATCAGTCCATCTTTAAGCTTGTTCAGATGACACTACAGCTATAATATATTCAGATATAAACTGGTCACCTCGCAGGATGAAGCTGTATGAAAGAGTCCAGATGAAGATGATGATGAAGGTCATGATGATGAAGATTGATGTGTGTGTCAGTGATGAAGTGTTCAACTCACAGCACTATAAACACTCACAGCACTCAATATGCAAACACACACACACACACACACACACACACACACACACACACACACACACACACATGATCATCTACATCAGGACAGCAGATGCGTTGGTTGTGGTTTTGTGCTGCAGCTTTACTAATAAGCCGCTTCTGAACTGTTGTAATATCTCTGAGCTCGGCTAAATCAGTGTAATGGAGTGATTCTATTCAGAGAGAGATATTCAGAGATATGTTTAGGGATATATTCAGTGTGTCGATGGTTGTGATGTTTGTAATAGTTGAGGGCAGTAAATGTGGTTTGATCTGCTCTATTCTGAGCTGCAGAAACTCTGAACACTGTTTGATTGGTTTAACTCTCTGAACTGGAACAGATTCACTTTCACTTCTGCTCATCAACTCATCATCAGACCCTCATCAAGACTAAGTTTTATAACACTTTTACACTGCATAAATGTAATATTAATGAAATAAAACTGAAGATGGAGTGGTTTGTGTATTTTTGGTTAGACATTACCCTCAGACATTACCCTAATTTTGATTACATATGATCTTAACTGGTGAGTTATGATGAACAATAATTTAATTAATCATTTTCATAATAATCTACTGTATAATTTGAAAAATAACAGCATGTACTGTAAAAGTATGTTTTAAGTGATTTTAAAATATTGATAGTGGAGATGAGAAAATTATGCTGAAACAATTACATGAGGATAAGTAGAAATTATTTTCAGAAAAACTGATAAAGCTCAAGCAAACTTTATATTCAAATCAATATGTGTTGGTTCAAAGCCATTGTGTGTGTTCAGTGTTTGAGCTGCTCCAGGATCAGTTCAGTCTCTGCGACTCTGACTGACGGAGGTTTTTGTATCACTCTTTATCACTGTGTCAACACTGGACCACTGTGGAAACTCTGACAGTAATAATGTCCAGCATCTTCAGTCTGGACTCCACTGATGCTCAGAGTGAAATCTCTGTTAGATCCACTGCCACTGAATCTAGATGCAGTTCCTGACTGAAGCTTTTTCACATAACGAATCAGGAGTTTAGGAGCTTCTCCATGTTTCTGCAAATACCAGAATAAACCTTCATCTCCATCATTCCATCTCTGCACATCTCTGCTGGTTCTGCAGGTGATGGACACGGGTTTGTCTGGTTCTGCTGTGATTGAGGGACTCTGAGTGACGCTGATCTGTCCTCCACACTCTGAAACACAAGAAGAAAGTCAGCATTAGTCCTGAATGTCTGAGCTGTGAGATGCAGTGAAAGTGAGTCTGACCGTGGAGGATCAGCAGCAGAGAGCAGATGATCAGAGCGAGCGTCTTCATCTTCACTGAAGCTCAGAGAACTGAAGGACAGAGATGCTGATTCACAGTCAGACTGATATTGAGCTCCAGTGTCAGGGGCAGGACACACATTCAAAACCTCCAGCTCACACTGAGCACAGATCAGCAAGATCAGCATTAACAAAACCTTCATATTCAAATATAAACATTTTTAAATGAGCCTGTTCTCAAAGCAAGAGTGTAGATTTACTCTCCACCTGCACACAAAAACAAAGAAGAAGTGATGAGCTGAAATGATGATCATTCTCATGTGCTGTTCTGTTCATGCGCTTCATTTCAGGCTTTTGAAAACATTGTAAATAAGTAAATCTAATACACTTAATACTAAAAACAACATGAAATCAAGCAGGTCTCATGCTGCAATATTTACACAATTTCAGTTTGAGGAGGAATTAATCTTCTGGAAAGGGGCAGACATGTGACGCAACAACTATTTTATCTTGATTATTGTTTTTTAATAATTGTTTTGGAGGCCAAAATCAGAAATAAATGATTATTTACAGTCATGCCTACTGTTATGGTGGACTAGCAGCAAACTTGACTTGAAGTGACTTACACTTGTCTTTAATATGTCGCTTGTCTTTCATTATCTCCTCGTCTCAGTTGAGTCTAACACAGTAAATCCTGACTGGATAATTTCCTTTCTAGTTTTGTGCTGCAAACATCTAAACGAACCGTAGCAGCCGCTCACTAGACACCAGAGAAAGGCACAGCCAATCGCCATGTCCATATGTGTTTGAGGGAGATGGAGAACAGGATTGAACCCTTTCTGTACATTTACATTAATGAGAGTTGACAGCATTATTTTATTTTGGACGTGACTAAATTATTGATGGGTCATTTCAGTAATGGGTGGATATTGGTCTGGACACGTCTCCTCTCTCCATGCTAGTTCTACAGCCTTGTCCTGAAAAGTCTCCTTTGATTTCAGGAGTGTGTAGATGTTCATCAGGTGGTTTCAGAGTTTGGGTTTGGACGTCAGATACACATCATTTATACACATTTTCCCTTGTTGATCAGCAAGTGAGGGTTCATATTAATAAGGAGAAATAAAATGAAGGAGATTCATGTGCTGTGTGTGTGTGTGTGTGTGTGTGTGTGTGTGTGTGTGTGTGTGTGTGTGTGTGTGTGTGTGTGTGTGTGTGTGTGTGTAAAGATGTGTGTGTTGTGAGCCTCAGTTCAGTCAGTGAAGCGTTCAGAGGTTTTTGTTCAGCCGCTCTATTAGTTTGTATCACTGTGGTACACTTTCGGCGGCGGCACTAAACTGGATGTTGGCAGTAAGTAAATAAACATATTCTTATTAATACAACAGAGGATTGATCAATTATTTCTAGTCATGTATAGACAGAAAGCTCTTCTCCAGTTGATCATGTTCTGTAATATTGTGTTCTGTGCAGTGAGTAAACAGTGAGTGTTTGTCAGTCGACACCATACAGAGGATTTTCTCTGTTGCAGGATCTTTTGTTTTCAGACTGAATTAAATAATTTCTTGCTTCATAAGATTGTGATTTAGAAATAAATGGCAGCAATTACATTAAACGACTCATTAAAGGCTGCTATTTTAACAGCACTGCAGAATATGAGATGAACTTTTAGCAAAACCTTTTTACATTTAAGTTTTGGTGTTGATTTAGGAAAATGACGAGCTTAAATCTTTATACTTTTGATCACTTTAGTTTGAAGAACTTCACTGTTTTTAAACTGTATCCAACATTTCTTCATGATCATCAAGATATAAATGAGAGTGTGTAAGTGTGTATAATCGTGTGTGACAGATGCTTTTCAGCAGAGCGAGTTACAGTGAAGATGATCCTGAAACTGACACAGAATCATGATCGTCTCTTCAGTGTAACTCTCAGTGCTTTGCTGATCACAGACTCTGCATGAGTTGTGTTTCTGACAGTCAGATTCAGCTTTTAGAGTTAAATCAGACCTCAAATCCTCACTGATCTCCGTCTTTACTCAGTCAGCAAATGTGCTTTGAGAGTTTTTGGTTGAGTTGATCTGGATATTGCGAACGCTGAGAGTTTTAAAGATGTTAAATTCACACGTGTGTTACTGAAAGTCATTCTGGATTGAGGATTTGTGCTTATTTAAAACCAAATAGTTTATTTCAAGTTTATTTCTTCATGAAGCAGCAGATTTATTCTGAACATGTTCTCTTCTCACAGTAATTATGAATATGATCGTGTAAATGGAGGAAAACTTTAATGAGTGACGGCTGAGTGTTTAGAAGATGCTGAATTTACACACAATTGAGTCTCTGAATGACTGTTTAGACTGAACGTGACGCTTTACTGAGTTCTGTTCAGTGTTTTAACCATAATAATATTCATTTTTAATTTAATATATATTAATATACAGAGTCAACTTTATTCTGAACCTGTTATTATCTTCATATGGGAGTCATTGTTCATTGAGTAATGCTTGTTCTCGAGTGTGTGTGTGTGTGTGTGTGTGTGTGTGTGTGTGTGTGTGTGTGTGTGTGTGTGTGTGTGTGTGTGCGTGAGTGTCTCCTGGTCACGGCTGTGTTTGTCTGCTCTTCTCTCCTCAGCCGTCTCTCCTCCTCAAGTGAGCGTCCTGTCGCCCTCCAGTGCAGAGATCTCCTCCAAGCGGGCGGCTACACTGCTGTGTGTGGCCAACAAGGGCTTCCCGTCAGACTGGAGGCTGGTCTGGAAGGTGTCGGGCAGCAGCGGGGGTCAGGAGAGCAGCAGTGCTGGGCTCCTGGAGAAAGACGGTCTGTACAGCTGGAGCAGCAGCCTGACTCTCTCTGAGCAGCAGTGGATGGAGAGCGTCTCAGTGAGCTGTGAGGCCACACGGAGCGGCCAGCCTGCGCACACTGCAGAATACACTGTGACGAGACAGCAGTGTTCAGAGTAGATCTGCAGCACACACACCACATCTGTGTGTCTTTACTCACATTCACTGCACTTTCAGTCTCTCACTGCGCTCTGCTCTGCTTTCTGTCTTTCACACCAGACTAAATGTGTGGAGTTTCTTATTCTGTCATCATTTGATTGTAATTCAGTCAATAAATAAAGCTGTAAGTGTCTGTCTTTGAGTCTCGTGTGTCGTCTTTATTTCAGGACAGTGGCAGTGTGTGTTTCTGTGTCAGTTTAGTTTCTGCTTCATGTTTGATCAATAATCTTCAGTCAGTGGAGCATGAAAACAGCTGCAGATTCAGGAGGAACAGAAACATGCAGATCACTCATCAACATCACTCACACACTGATAGAGGAGCAGAACATGATAGAGAGAGATTTGGGTTATTTATTTGATGGAAAACATAACAAATGCTGTTTTCAGTTCATTTAAATGGAAATTATTACTTTGTGAATTTTTCATGAGTTAAAAGTAATAATTAAATGCAGTACAGCTTCCAGTGCTGATATTGGCACTAAAATGCTGCTTACATGTAGGTCTTCACGTGATTATACTGTATACATATTAAGATTTTATTTTTAACACTGACACTTCTGTTTTTTCCAGATTTTCATTCACTGGACACTTTAATAATTCAGAGATGAGCTCATTAAATAACAGACTGCATGTGCAGAAGTCTGCAGATATTTACCCCATCATTTAGTCTATTTATTTACGTGTACATTTATGTTTTTTTGAATTATTGTCATTAATATTATTGACTAGTATGAAAATGTTCATGATTTATTTATAATGGAGTTTGTACAGTGATATTTTCTGTCTTTCAGTAGATTTATTATGTGAGAGAAATTCTTTGATTACCAAATAAGTGGATCTAATTAGATTTGCTTTGTAAACATAATTTTTTTTTTTAAAGGTAATATTTTTATTTCATAAGTTAAGTTTTTAATTTCTGATACTACCAAAGTCATTCTGCATAAATCTGCAGATATTTTTAAAAAAATTTTTTTTTATACAAAATTCTGTGCAAAATAGCTAAAAATGTCCACAGATTTTGTCTGACGCCAGTCATAACTCAGTGTTCATCTGTGTGTAGTGTGTGTGTTTGAGCTGCTCCAGGATCAGTTCAGTCTCTGTGACTCTGACTGACTGACGGAGGTTGTTGTACCACTCTTTATCACTGTGTGAACACATTTTTACTGTTCATCCAGTAGTAACTCTGACAGTAATAATGTCCAGCATCTTCAGTCTGGACTCCACTGATGCTCAAGGTATAATCACTATGAGATCCACTGCCACTGAATCTAGATAGGGTTCCTGACGCAAGGCTGCTTGCATCATATATAAGGAGTTTGTGAACTTCTCCTGGTTTCTGTAAGTACCAGTAGACACACGGTGGGCCGCAGGTTGAATGTTTACTGAGTTTGCAATACATCTGAATATTTTCACCAGGTCTTACTGTTTTCACAGAAGGAGTCTGAGTCACTGTGATCTCAGCTGCTTTAGAGCCTGAAATACAAAAAATAAATATATATTTGAGTCCATTGTTTGTTTTTAAATGTTTGCTGTACTATTAATCTGTATGCTTACATCAATTTTTGTTTATTTATGTTTTTTTCTATTACAAGTTATTTTTCATTAATTTTAAAATGCATACTGTTCACCTCGCAGGATAAAGCTGTATGAAAGAGTCCAGATGAAGACGATGATGAAGGTCATGATGATGAAGATTGATGTGTGTGTCAGTGATGAAGTGTTCAACTCACAGCACTATAAACACTCACAGCACTCAATATGCAAACACACACACACACACACACACACACACACACACACACACACACACACACACACACACACACACTCACACACACCCACACACACACACTGCGCTCAGCTAATAGAGTTGAACAGTAATGTGTTGTAGTGGTGAACACAGCTGCACTGAGCGTTAATGTCAAATGAAGCTCTTGTGGTTTGATCTGCTCTATTCTGAGCTGCAGAAACTCTGAACACTGTTTGATTGGTTTAACTCTCTGAACTGGAACAGATTCACTTTCACTTCTGCTCATTAACTCATCATCAGACCCTCATCAAGATCAGCTGAAAGATTAATAAGACTTAAACAGCTTCTCAAATAATCAACAGAAATAGATGGAGACTCGAGATTCATCTGGGAGATTCATATGAGACTGGATTTGTGGATCTCTTGTTAGACAGTGATCTGATTCAGTTCAGTTCACAGTTTTAGATTCATTTCAGGATTATATGATTATGGGGTTCAGGCTGATGATGATTTATGCTTTAATATTAATATTTAAGTGCTTCTCGTACAGCGTTCAGTGAAAATAAATGATCAACTTTAGATGTTTCCTGCATCAAGTGTATTGACAGTGAACACATGAATACTGTGTACATGCAGACGACTGACATATGAGCAAGAGTTCAGTGTGTTCATCAAACATTTCAGACTTAAACACACCTAAAACTGACACATTTCATATTTCAGCATTTTATTATTTCCATATTCATCAGGAAAAACAGTTTTAAACTGATTTCAGTGCACTGAGAACTCTGAATTAGAGAAATAGTTCAATATTAGCTGAATTCAGTTTCCTCAAAGTCTCCTAGATGAAGAATAAATCAGTGATATGCTGAGACTCTGTCTGTGTTGATGAGGAATGAGCGCAGTAAATCAGCATTATTCTGTCACAGAAGCAGCTGGAGTTTCCACACAGAGACTGTTTTACTCCAGCAGTAGTGGAGGTGTCATGAGCTGCAGCTTTCTGAAGGTTTTACTCTGCTTTACTGGAGACTGGAGTGTGTTTGAGGCGTCGTGTGTTTATTTGATCATCAGATCATCAGCAGCTCTTGAGGAAAACAGTCGATCCATTCACCGTCAGACTGAACAGATTCACTGATGCTCAATAATGATCACAGAGAAACACAGTCTGTCATCTTCAGTGGGGTTTTTACTATTAAATTAATATTCTGATGGAGACTCTGGTGAACAATGATGGACTTTTGGTTTGTTTCTGTCCACTAATGCTTTGACTTTTGCTCTCTATGATGATGAAGAGCGACAGATTCATCTGGATGATTTTATTTCTGATGCTTGAGTGACTGTAGTTTCACATCCTCCTGTGAGCTGCTCCAGGATCAGTTCAGTCTCTGTGACTCTGACTGACTGACGGAGGTTTTTGTATCACTCTTTATCACTGTGTGAACACTGGACCACTGTGTTCACTCTGACAGTAATAATGTCCAGCATCTTCAGTCTGGACTCCACTGATGCTCAGAGTGAAATCAGTCTTAGATCCACTGCCACTGAATCTAGATGCAGTTCCTGACTGGAGAACAGTTGTGTAATAAATCAGGAGTTTAGGAGCTTCTCCAGGTCTCTGTAAGTACCAGCTAACAAGATAAGTTCCACTGCCATAACAGCAAGGTGGATCTCTGCTGAATCTGCAGTGGACAGTGAGGGATTGTCCAGGTTCAGAAAGCAGCACTGAGGGAGTTTGAGTCACTGTCACCTGACCAATACATTCTGCCAGAGGAGAAACATTAGAAATCATTTGTATAATCATATATAAGATCACAACACCGAAACACAAGTCAATAGCACACATGATGTTGAGGGACACACACCTCCACATAATGCTGCCAGTGTCCAGATCAATATGCTGCTGAAGCTCATTGTTGTTCTTGTAGGTTCAGTTGTAGTGAAAACAGTTGTTGATCGTGTTTTCTGTGTGTCAGAGTTATAAACACATGCAGAGCACTGAAGCGTGTGCCGCTCATGTAAAACACTCCACATGCAAACACTGATGGAGTGAAACTGGTGTAATCTCTTTTACTCTACTGGGAATCCTCACTCACAGATGTGCATTACAGTGTATTCAGTATATCAGCGTGTGTTTTGATTTAAAATAGAGTTAAACAGCATAGCAGAACTTGCAAAACTAAACACTATTACAATGTTAAACTATCATGATGTGGGAGTTTGGATTGTGTATATAGTTTGTATTTTACAGTAAGGTTACAATCCAAGATTTCTGACAAAGACTCTAAGATAAAATACAAGAACTGAATAAAGGATGTCACTGTTTGTTTGCAGTCACCATTAGTGTTGGTCATTAGTGTTGGCTTTACAGGCTTACTAAATCCTATGTTTTGTTGGCTATTTTATCTGTCTGTCTGTATGTTTTAATGAGTATAAATATTTAGTTTATATTGGAAGTCAAAGGTGAGACTATAGAGAGACAAAGTATTATAAAACATTGTCATTTGAGCAATTTGTTTAACAAAAGCTTTACTTTAGTGACGCCTGCTGGGTGAAACTGTAAATACAACTGAAAACATTCATTACAAGTTCAAGTGCATTCATTCATTTTCCTTCGGCTTAGTGTCTTATTTATCAGGGGTCACCACAGTGGATTGAACCACCAATTAATCCAGCTTATGTTTTAAACAGCGGATACCCTTCCAGCTGCAACCCAGTACTGGGAAACACCCATAGACCCTCATTCACACACACACACACACACACACACACACACACACTAATACACTGTGGCCAATTTAGTTCATCAATTCCCCTATAGCGCATGTCTTTGGACTGTGGGGGAAACCGGAGCACCCGGAGGAAACCCACACCTACATGGGGAGAACATGCACTATACTGCGCCATTGCGTCGCCCACTTATACATTATTAAATAAATTTGAAAATTCGCAATGGCAACTATTATTACCGTTGGCTCACTAGCTTGAATAAAGTTTGGTTTTTGGCCGTTCATAAGAAAAGGTTGGAGCACCCCTGAGGTGAACAATCTCAAAGGGCATCTATGGTGAAAAATCTGCTTTTAAAGTTGTTTGGACAGACATGTGTGTAAGTATAGTGTATATACTGTCATATTGGGGTGAAATAAACACACCCAGTCCTTTTTTTCAGATTTAACAACATAAAAACGGTGGACCAATTGGAGCCTTAAAGGCCCAGTGGAAACAAAAAAACAGCAACAACCTTTTCCCAGCTATGATACAGACACTTCAAACAGCTATAATAAATCCTCAGATGGGTGTTTTGAGCTGAAACTTTACAGACACATTCTGGGGACACAAAAGACTTATAATAAATATGGAAAAAGGGGTGACCTTGGTGCCATTTAATCTTTGAGCTTCTTCACACGACTCAACTCCTAAACACTCGCTGCATCGGGCTCGTGGCTCTCAGAACTGCCTACACCGATACCAAACCGACCAATCACAGAGCTTTTGCTATGCCTCATTGCGAGATGTATTTACATTATTTGAGAGGTGTGCGTTAGCGAGGGCTATGCGACAGCACAAATGCTGCATCAAAGCATACGCGTGCTCTTGAAGTATAATATAATCAGACGTATAGAATATACTAAAATAAAACTGTAAATCAGCCATTTAGAAATTGACTCGTGCAAGTGTCAGTTAAAGTGTTGGAGAGATGAAAGAGTGTTTCCTACAGGTGGTTTGTCAAACCCACTTACCTGTCTGAGGCACACTCAAACAATCTCTAAATCATTTCTGGATACACTATGCATTTATTTCCCCAGCTCTATGTAGTAGCATTGCAATTTCACATGCATTTTTCTCTGCTTAAAATCTTCCAAATGTTTGAGCTGAGTGCAGATATTTGCAAATACACGGTCAATGGAAATGTGGAGGTTTACTATGCAAAACCCCAGTGTGAATAGCTTGTTGTTTGGGATCAGACTCTTCACATCGGGAGATCGGTGGACATAAGCGGATCCCACACAGACTGAGTTAAGTCAGTGGAGGATTTACTGTTAGTTGATTTATCAATTTGACAATTTCTAGTTTCTTTTGAGTTGTTGATTGATGATATTACTTTAGTTTGTCAAAGGGATTTTGTGCGTTGCATGCGCTGACCTGAGACTGATAACCAGCGGATCAACAAGAAGCAGATACAAGATGAAAACACCGTGGCTTATACTTCTCCTGAGTAAGTCTGTAATCTGACAAAGTGTGCAAACTGACAAGATTCCTATGTTTAACTAATGCTTAAAGGGATCGTTCACCCCAAAATTAAAATCTACTCACTATTTATTCATCCTCAATTGGCTTTAAACATTTATGACTTTCTTTTTAATGCTGAATGGAAAAGAAGATATTTTGAAGAAAGCAGAAAGCTGTTGACATGCACATTGGGAAAAATAAACACTATGGAAGTCAATGGTGACAGGTTTAATGTCTAAATGTCATCAACATATGAGAGAAACTCAAACAGGCTTCTGAGAAGTCAAGGACGAGTAAATGATAACAGAATTTTCAGTTTTGGGTGAACTGTCCTGTTAATGTGTTAGCTGAGAGAACAAATGCATTCAGTACTAATGTATTATCATGTGATTTGGCTTTATGTGGACCGTTTATTTGTAGAATATACTATTAATATATATTTTTAAATGTATTTAAACATGTTGATTTCCAGTCATGTGTTGTTGACAGTTCCAGAAACTGTCCCTCTTTGTTTTCCTTCTTCTATATTTGCATTTACGCCTTTATAAATATTCCTGGAAAAACTCCCCGGCTCTGCTAAGATTTGCATAACCAAGCCTAAATGGTGAACAATATTCCATACATTTGCATTGACCCTGCAGTAACATACAGTGTTGGTCAACCATTAACAGTTTAGTAAATTACAGTGTGCTCTGTTTAATGCCTGAACACTGTCAAAATATTACTGTGTTAAAGATACAATCTCAGAAGCATCTTGATATATGTTTACCTGCATACTTCATCTGCTTGCATTTTAAAATGCTGTCATTTTAAACTCTTGATAAACTAGTATTTAAACACACACATAGTTAAGGATTAAAGTATAAGGGTCTTATTGCACATAAGCTGTCACACACCCACAATGTTTTATCAAAAGCACATGAAATGCCTCCACTGCTGAGACTGCAGCTCTGCACAAGACTTTTGGCCAGCGGAGATATTAAAATGGTTGTGAGTCTGGTTTTCTCAAGGTTTTTTTTCTTCACTCTCCTATTGGTGAAGTTTTTTTCCCTCTCCGCTGTCGCCACTGGCTTGCATGGTTCAGGATCTGTAGAGCTGTGCATCGATGAATTTGCTCCTCAGTGCTTGGACTCTCAATAACGACTTCAAACCGCACTGAACTGAGCTAAACTGAACTGAACTTAAACACTAAAAACTGAACTACCCTGATCCAGTTACTATGACCATTTATGTGAAGCTGCTTTGACACAATCTACATTGTAAAAGCGCTATACAAATAAAGCTGAATTGAATTGAATGAAATGCATATAAAACAGTTAACAAAAATAAATTGTATAAGAAAAAGAAAAGCCAAACACAATAATTATATAAAACATAGTCACATCGTATCTGTAATGTCAATTATTTCAACCTTAGAGTGCAAGTTTATTATCCTCATTTGTTGTAAGGCCTGTGACTCTGTCCCCATTTCAAGCTAATTTAAGCCATTTGGGCACAATAAATAAATGTGTATAGCTTAACAATTAATTGTATATTGCTTATTTCACTTGTATATTTGCTCTGTTGTATTTAACTATGCTTGTAAGTTGTTTATTACATATTATTCAGCTACGCTCCCTAACAAAACCTTTAAAAATCTCAATCTAAAATTATGAATTATTTCCAAATAGAGCTATTTGTGAAACTGTATTCATATCATAGTATATATTACAGTAAGAGGACATATTGCAATGTCACTTTTTTCTAATATCGTGCAGCCTTGATATATAACATATTTACTTAAAAGAAATAATATGCAAAATATCTTAATGAAAAATTATTACTCCGCTTCTGAATTTAGAAATAGCCACAAACTAACTTTGATCCTAATTCAGTGTTTATTCGTTGTCTTGAATAATATCACTTTAAAAATTTTTAATTTGATAAAGATTTGATCAATTTGAAAAACATAATTATTCTGCAAAGTATTTTAACAAGCAAAAATACTAAATTGGTTTCTACAAAAATATGACCCTGGACCACAAAACCTTATTGCTTGATTATGCTTTTGGTAATAGCCAAGAAATACACTGAGGCTGTATGTTTTTCTTTCATGCCGAAAATCACTAGAATATTTGAATAGAATATAAAAAAGATCATCTTCCATGTTTCCTACTGTAAATATATCAAAACTTAATTTTTTTATAGTAATATGCATTGCTAAGATCTTATTCTGGACAAATTTAATAAGGATTTTCTCAATATTTAGATTTTTTTTAAACACCCAAATTACAGCCATTCAAACAGTTTCATCTCGGCCACACATTGTCATATCCTAACAAACTATACATCAATGGAAAATGTATTCATTTAATTTTTATATAATGCATAGATCTACATTTCCAAAAATGTACACTTAGAACTGTTTTTTTTTTTTTGCAAGTGGTGCTCACTGCAGAGCCATTTGGGCAGAGCTGAGCTCCAGCAAGGGGGAGCTTGAGCTCTCGCTCCTCCTTTCTTGCAGTTCTTCTACGAGTGATGTCACTGGGGGTAGGGTTAGGGGTGGGGTTGGTGTACGCATTAAAACAGCTTATAGGAGGAGGAGCGAGAGCTCATGCTTCCCCTCGCTAGAGCTCAGCTGGCTCTGCAGTGAGCACCGTCTCTTTTTTTGTGGATCACAAATGGTAACATTTACATTATTTCAGGCAAGTACATTGTAAGTAACCAATTACTTAAAAAAATGTTGTATTTAATTACACCTAACAATGCAAAATGTAGCTAAAATCACTACCCAACACAGGCCCATTATGAAAATGTGCTCCGGGTATAATGTGCTTGTGGTTGCATAGTGCTGCATTATTTGTGTAAACGCAGCGACCTCTGGTGGATTTACAAGAAATTACACCAATGAGAAAACGTGTCCTAGTAATGTATTTGAGATTATCAGGGTAGGGCTGCACAATATTGGAAAAATCTGACATTGTAATATTTACATTTAGTCATTTAGCAGACGCTTTTATCCAAAGCGACTTACAAATGATATTTAGTTGCTGTTATAGTTCTGCTATTATATATATTGCGATATGAGTACAGTTTCACCAGATGGAATTGAATAGCTCTATTTGGAAATAAATCATTAGTTAGGATTGATTGAGGGGATTTTCTAAGGGTGTAAATCATGTGTAAAAAATAATAAACAAACTGCAAGCTAAAATAAGTACAATAAAGCAACGGAAAAAGTAAAATACACAGTGCTTAATGGTTTTCCAGTGAGTCAAACAGTATTTATGTATAAAAATGTAATCATGAAATGTAAAGTAACACATGCAAAAATGATAGATATTCACTGTGCTATGGGTATTATCTGCAATGACTCCACAAATCTCATGTATTCTCAGCTGATCAACTATAATCCTAACTCAACAGTGCAGGTCCTGTGACATGACTATTGACTATATTGCAATATCGATGCTGAAACAGTATATTGTGCAGCCCTAGTCCAGGGCACATAGAAATATGAATTCTGATGCATGCATAAAGATTGCTTTAACCCGTTTATCAATGACCAGGCTCGGTGGTATGGGCAGAGGAACAGTATTATCCTCAGAGCAATAACATCACATGGGATAAGGCCAGACTCTACTGCCAGCAATGCTTCAAGGAACTGACCACCATCACCAGCAGAAACGTCCATCTGATTGCCAACAACCTCTCGGCGGACTACTGGATCGGACTGCGCAGGAGCTACAACGGCACACTCCCATGGTCCAAATGGTCCAACGAGGATCCTGTTACCTACCAGAACTGGTATCCCGGCCATCCCGTGCCGAACACAGAAAAAAAACAGCCAATCTGCCCAACCACACAAACTCCACTCACCTCCACAACCACAATAACAACCACATCTACATCCACACCGACAACCACTACGATGGAAACTTCATCATTTGTGGCTAACAAATCAGGCGATATGTGTCCCATCCTGGTCGATATTCTTGATTGCTTAAATATGACGTATAAGGATCTTGAAAGTACAGTGAACTCATACACGATCACGACGCCCAAAACAACAACACACAGCACTTTGCCGACTAGCACAACAACATACAGCACTCAAACCACTCCACAAAGCACCACAGTCAGCAGCTGCATCCTGGAACCCGAACCCGATCCGGATGTGTACATCGAGGACTCCTGTGTGGTCTTGCTCAGCTTCGGCATGTGGAAGGAAAAAGTGTGTAATATAAGTCGACCCTTCATCTGTTATGACGGTGAGTGCTTGGCATTTACGGTTTATTGGGTGTGTTTTAATAATAATGATGATAATAATAATAGTGAGTTAGGCGATAGCATGATCGCCTCACAGCAAGAAGGACGCTGGTTTGAGCTTCGGCTGAGTCAGTTGCCATTTCTGTGTGGAGTTTGTATGTTCTCCTCGTGTTGGCATGGGTTTCCTCTTGGTGCTCCAAGTCCCACAGTCCAAACACATTTGGTGAATTGGGTAGCTAAATTGGCCGTTGCGTATGGGTGTGATTGAAAGTGTATGGGTGTTTCCCAGCATGGCGAAGAGTGAAGTCTTGCAATGTTACGCAAATGAAAAAGGCAGAATGTGAGATTTGACTATGAGACATACCATCTAGTGTAACCCCAAGACTTTTTACATGGGTTGACAAATTGACTGGAGAGTTGTGAATCAATGAACAGGGTAAAAGATTGAACTTTGGATAAAGCAGACTTTGACCCAACCAGGGGTGCGTTTTCCAAAACCATCGTTAGCCAACTAAGGTTGCAAGTTGCGCCGTTACAAACATAGTTAGTTGATTTGGCGTTTCCCAAATGCATCGTTCCAATGAACATTCATAAACTTGTGCACTTGCAACTACACCTCTGGAGCTGTAGTTAGAAACATAGTTCCTGGCTGTGTTCTAATTCCAGTTATCCCCCTATGCCCTATTCGTTTAGAATATTCTGACATTTAATCTTGGAAAGATTAAAAATAAAAAGACATTAAGGTCATCTCTCTTAGGTGTAATTTGCTTTCAAAGTATTATTACAGTTCAGTTTTAGCGATCTTCATGTTTACAATTGTGCTTCCTTTACAGTGCACTTTGAAAACATTGATGTCATTTTAAACACTGCCTCATGACGAAAGCTGTAGGTGACCTAATATTTAAAAGCGGAATTTATGTTATGTCTCCAAAGCTTGTGAAAACAAAAAACATAGCATATGTTAATTCTTTTAGTATTATAGTAGGTTATTTATTCAGTATCTGTACTATATATGACATGGCCTTCTGGTTAGAGCTTTCTGCAGTGGTTTACATGTCTCAAATTGTAAAAGTAGACTTTTTAAAAAATAAAAAAATAAACAATATCCTACTTAATAATAATAACAAACATTAATATTAAAAATATTATTATTAAAGTAGGATTTTTTCATTTCCTAATAAATAATAAATATTACATTTAATTTCCTAATAAATCGCCTCATTTATTTATAATTTATATATGATATTAGAATAGTGTTTGCTTTTGTAAGTGATTTAATGTTTTAGAATAAAATTTGTAATGTTATTACAAATATCTCAATAATATTTGTAAAGGAAACATTGGTCCTATATGAGCCGTTTACATATATTTCAGTTAATATGGAAAGCGAGTGCATGTTTTAACTATTATTGGATTTTATTTTTAACGTGCGTGCGTGTAAAACAATATAATTTGCACAAAGAAATGATGGGGTTCTTCTCTAAAGTAGCTGTTACTCCACCCCATTTAGAGCGCCATTATGAGCATTTTACTTTATAATTAATGTGGTTCAAACGATGGGTCTGTGAAAGAGAAACTGCAGGTTTTGTGAAACACTCATCACTACATCATTCTTTTCGCAAACGATGCAAAACTTAAGCCAAAACTGAAGCTCATCTAACAAAATAACTTAAGATAACGGTCCAAAAACTAGTACAGCAAAATTTGTTATAGAAAAATAGGTGATTTTGGGACCCCTAAGATGTTTTGACGTGCCCTGACATTTATGCTTATTTCAGCTACTTATTACATAGTACTGGCCAACATTTGTTTTATTTGTATTCAGCACGAACTGTGCTACAATAATATGTGAGAAATATTGATGTACAAGATTGTGTTTTTTAGAAAAAAAATTGTATGCGTGGTTAGTAAGTTTTGGAGAAAATAATGTAGCTGAAATAATGTCCAAAAAACAACTTTAGTTAACAACTTTTCTTGTAGGCTAGAATATTTACTTCACAATTATGTAAAATTATTTAGTTCTCTCATTCAAAGAAAACATTACTATAATATACAATTTGTTACGTTTGTTTTGGGTCATCTCAGCTCTATGCGTGTGTGACAATGGTCATGAATAATTTGGACAAAACAAAAAACAAGACAAAAGACACTCCCCCACTGGCTAATGTTCACCCTTCAATGGCATTGTAAAGCAATGTTCAGCAGCAAAAGCTAGCCCAAACTAAATGCTTTGTGTATTACTTGCTGTTTGACCATGCATACACTATGGGTAAACAATACATATATCTTTTAAATTCATATTTTTAATAGGAAGCTATACAATATTATATTTGTGCACATACATTAGAATAGTCAGTACTAAAGCCAAATCTGGAGCTAATCTAACAAAATAACTTACAATAACGGTCCAGAAACTAGTACAGCCAAATGTATATGTTATAGAAAAATATTAAACACAATTTTTTTTAAAAAGAAGAAAGAAAAGAAAGAGAAAAGAAGTGAAGAAAAAAATGTAAATATTTAGTTGAAATTTTGTAGATTGTAATTTTTTTAGTTGACTTAACTTAAAAGAGTTGACCTAGTAGCTTTTAAGTAACCTAATGCTGCGTTCACACCAGTAGCGGATAAAGCATCAAGCACAACTGATTTACATGTTAAGTCAATGCAAAGATGTGAATAGATATCCTGTTGCTCGAAACATCAGACATCGTGCGGATCGCTCATTTCACGCGAATCGCTTGAAATGGAAAATCTGAACGTCAGCAGACATTTGCCCTGCATTTAACCACACATGAGCTTGCTCTTGTAGGGAAGTGATTAAGATGTAGCGCCTGCAGTAGTTGTCCAGAGGGGAAATCCTCCTGCCGACACCGGACAACAGCTCATCAAGCTAGGCTCTGCTTAGTCGGACGCACCGCTGAAAGCTTCCGTCATCTGGGAACAGTTTCTGGAGGAGTGGATGTACTTACAGAGCTGGTGCACCTCTGAAAGGATCTAGTGCACTCAGACACGGCGCCGAACAATTCAATGCTGTTTTTCAGCCTTCCTAAAGCACACAAAGCGTAGCTGCTCTCTCAGTAAAATCCATGTTATCAATTTAGCAGTGAAGCTAGAGTAACCAGGCAGACAGACATGACAAGACGTGAATCCACGTCTATTGTAAAATGAATTAGACATACGAATGAAGATAACTTATGCACGAATGGTGCAAGTAAACTCAATGTTCACGCATCTGTTTACATGAGAATAGTGGGATTTATTCACTTGCACCATGTCTACTGTAAATAGCATTAAAGTTAAGTAGATGAACTGTGCATATAACAAAGTCAGCTTGTCTCTTTTAAGACAACAAATTTACTTACACTCTTAGGTAAAGCGACTAATTGCTTTTTACAGTGTTTGGTATTCTGGATTTTGAAATGTGTGGTCATTTTGTGAGTTTCCGCTTATATAATATGCATCTGTCTTTCCATAGATCGCTTTTTTGGGCAAATCAACTATTTCAATGTGATGAAAAATAATGTTAGTCTGAGCTGGAGTGCAGGACCCAGTGCTAAAAACATCAGTCACTATAGAGTGGAAATCACTGGAGATTACAACCAGACATTTAATAAGACTGGTCTGTCCGCTGAAATAGGAAATCTGACCTCGGGAACTCTGTACCGGGCTCAGGTGTTTCCAGTGAAATGTGGCCGGGATCTCAATCCACAGAATATCTCCTTCTACACCTGTGAGTAGACTTCCATTTATAAGTGTTTACATCACCATGAGTTTATGTTAGGCATAAAGTACATGCAGAAGGTTTTAATCACACAATAAACCCTACATGTTGCGCAGCACTGTTGTATAAGACTGAAAGGTTTGTTCTGTGAAAACAACCCTCCTTTATGTACTTTATCCTACTTATTACATGGCTGCTTGCCACAAACATAAAAATTAGACACAAAACATTGTTTGGAGCCGTAATAGTTTGTTAATTCATTAATTGAATGCAAAGCTGACAGACACAAATACAGCTGATGAGGTATACACTAACCTGCACATAATTCAGTCACAAGATGGCACCAAACAGTCAAAAGCAAAGCTGACAGACACTTACACAGCTGATGGAGTATACACTAACCTGCGCATTATACAGACACAAGATGGAGGCAGATAAAAACACAACAAACTAAAACAGCTGATTGAGTATACACTATCCTGCGCATTATTCAGACACAAGATGGAGACAGTCAAAAACACAAAGCTGACAGACACTAAAACAGCTGATGGAGTATACACTAACCTGCACATTATTCAGACACCAGATGGCTCAAAACAGTCAAAAACACAAGGCTGACAGAAACTAAAACAGCTGATGGAGTATACACTAACCTGCACATTATTCAGACACTAGATGGTGCCAAACAGCCAAAAACACAAAGCTGACCAAGACGAAAACAGCTGATGGAGTATACACTAACCTGTGCATTATTCAGACACTAGATGGTGCCAAACAGCCAAAAACACAAAGCTGACCAAGACGAAAACAGCTGATGGAGTATACACTAACCTGTGCATTATTCAGACACTAGATGGTGCCAAACAGCCAAAAACACAAAGCTGACCAAGACGAAAACAGCTGATGGAGTATACACTAACCTGTGCATTATTCAGACACTAGATGGAGCCAAACAGCCAAAAACACAAAGCTGACAGAAACTAAAACAGCTGATGGAGTATACACTAACATGAGCATTATACAGACACTAGATGGAGACAGTCAAAAACACAAAGCTGACAGACACTAAAACAGCTGATGGAGTGTACACTAACCTGCGCATTATACAGACACAATATGTTGGCAGATAAAAACACAACAAACTAAAACAGCTGATGGAGTATACACTAACCTGCACATTATTCAGACACAAGATGGCGCCAAACAGTCATAAACACAAAGCTGACAGACACTAAAACAGCTGATGGAGTATACACTAACCTGCACATTATACAGACACAAGATGGCGCCAAACAGTCATAAACACAAAGCTGACAGAATCTAAAACAGCTGATGGAGTATACACTAACCTGCGCTATGTCATAATGTTGATACCATGATACAAGCATAAGCAATTAATTGCAACAAGAAAATGTAATATAGCACATTACTAGCTATAAATGTAATATAAGCATGCATTTTACACTACTGTGCATTAAACACTTTAACACTTATTAATTAGATTGTGTAGACATGTGCAATGCATTGTTTTTAAATCAACCCAACAAGTATTGATTACTCTTCTTCTCTTGTAGTGCCGTCTGCGGTGATGAATCTGACTGTGTTGAATGTCACAACTGTTAGCGCCTTCCTCAGCTGGAATAAACCAGACGGAAACCAAGATTTCTACTTAGTAATTGTGGAGGACTTGATATATGGAAACAATCAAACAGCAAAATGTCCAAACAAGCAATGCGGTATTACAGATCTTACTCCAGGAGTGTTGTATAATTTCACAGTCTTTGCAGTGGTGAATCAGACGACCTATGGAGTTCCAAGCAGCTATTCTGCTTATACCAGTAAGTTTTCAGCGATACATTGTCTATAAGTTTTCATTGTGTGGAAAAAGTGCATTATTGCATTAACATCGGCACACAAGAGTAATTTGCATAATGAGTTGGAGATGCTAGTTTCGTTTCAGTTTAATTCATACTGTCATTGAGCATTTATTTATATATTTTCTGTATTTATATTAATTTTGCCACATTTTTTGTCCGTTTTATAAACTGTTTTTGTTGATTTCTGTTTCAGATTTGTGGATAGGTTTAAACTATTATTACAGCTTTAATTAATTTGAGTTTTTATAAATTTTCAGATAATTAAACTTTTTAACTCTTAAATAAAAAACATTTAGAATGAAATAGAATGAAATAAATATATTCAACATAAGCGGCAACATGGTGGCTCAGTGGTTAGCACTGTGGCCTCACAGTAAGAAGGTCGCTGGTTCGAGTCCCGGCTGGGTCAGTTGGCATTTCTGTGTGGAGTTTGCATGTTCTCCCCGTGTTGGCGTGGGTTTCCTCCGGATGCTCGAGTTTCCCCCACAGTCCAAACACATGCGCTTTAGGGGAATTGATGAACTGAATTGGCTGCAGTGTATGGGTGTTTCCCAGTACTGGGTTGCAGCTGGTAGGGCAGATGCTGTGTAAAACGTATGCTGGATAAATTGGCGGGTTCATTTCGCTGTGGCGACCCCTGATAAATGAATGCAGTTTAATTTTAAACTAATTTGGAGAGGAGCATGTGCTCATGATTGACCCGGCTGGCCCACATTAGCTAATCATGATCCTCCAATCAAAGAATTCCAAATCTCTCTATATATCCTCATTTCCTTCCTAAAACTATCTTCATCTGGATGAAATCCCCCTCCTCCCCTTCTTCCACCTTTATCCAGAATGGGCGGCACGGTGGCCCAGTGACTAGCACTGTTGCCTCACAGTAAGAAAACCAATGGCGTCGGGTTCTCGCTGGGCCATTTGGTATTTCTGTGCTGAGGATCCCTTGAGCTCAGGGCTCTCTCGCGGGACAGCACACCAAACAACCTATGTATAAATTCATGAGCTAAGTGTGAACTCTTGAAAGGACTAAGCCGAAGGATGAAAATGAATGAATTAAAGAAAAAAAAGATTTAAATAAATTGTAATAAATATAAATATTTTTAATATGTTTAGTTTTTCAAAATACTGCAAATAAACCTTTCTAAATAATTATTTATCCCAATACCTGTATTAAAAATGTTGCATCATAAATGACTTATAATCACTTAACTTCATAAGGTGAATTTAGAGTCCTCCTGTGGTGAAATCGGTAAATTACAGCAAATTTAAATTGTAAAGCATTAAACACAAATAAATACAGGAAAAAAAATATATATATTTATAATATAATATAATTTAGTATAATATAATATAATTTAGTATAATATATAATATAATATAATATAACATATGATATAATATATAATATAATATAATATAATATAATATAATAAAATATAATATAATATATAATATAAGATAATATATAATGTGCAGATGCAATCAGAGCTGCATCCAATGCTTTTTACTGTGCTCACCTAACCCCACCTCTAACCCTACCCGTCACAGTGATGTCACTAGCTCCATTGAGTGCATTGTGTCTGACATTGCATCTCTGAGTGATGCAGTCTCAGCTTGCATCATAAAGGCTGCATCCACTATTATACTATTGGATGGGAGACACTAGGTTAAGTAACATAACATAAGTTCAATGGACTCATACGGTTAATTTAATTCAGCTTAAAAATGTAATTTAAAATTTAATAACCAGGATTTTCTTTTTACAGTGTAGGTTTGAGATGTTGGGCAATTTGGCCTCTGTTTAGTCCAGTTATTCTATTTATTAAACAAACCATTTATTTATTTATTTATTTATTTATTTATTTTTATTTATTTATTTTTATTTATTTATTTTTATTTATTCATTTATTTTTATATATTTATTTTATTTATTTATTTATCTTTATACATTTTTATATATTTTATTTATTTATTTATTTTTATTTATTTGTTACGAATTTTTTTTATTCATTTACTTTTATTATTATTTATTTATTTATTTATTTATTTTAATAAATTTTTTATGTATTTATTTTATTTATGTATTTATTTATTTATATTTATTTATTTATATTTATTTTATTTGTTTTATTTATGTATTTATTTATTTTTATTTATTTTATTTTTATTTATTTATTTTTATGTATTTTTTATGTATTTTATTTATTTATAATTTTTTATGTATTTATTTTATTTATTTATTTTTATTTATGTATTTATTTGTTTATTTATTTATTTATTTATTTATTTTCATCATAGTTTATGCTTATTTCAAAACTGACAAAAAAGCTGAATGTGCATTTTCAGAATTAATTTGTCATTATAACCAGTGTTTTTTTTATGTAATGACCTAAGATTCACACATGCATAGAATCAAAGCTATCATAAAAGCGGCATTTCTGCAAGCACAGCTATTGAAAGATGAGCTCATTTTTGACAAAAGCTGCATGCTTCTAAATGTGTTTGTTGGTATTTATTTTTCAGATCCTTCAGAAGTCAAAAACTTGAAAACAGGCAACAATGAAAGCAATGCCATAGAGGCCACTTGGGAGAATCCTAATGGTTATCATTCAAGTTTCAACGTTTGTATTAAAGAATTGATCAGCAATGAGTCGATCAGCTCTGAGTGTAACTGCAACGAGGGAAGCTGCAACATAACAAACAGCATGTCCATAAGGATGACTGCATTATCATCTGGCACCCAGTATTGTCTGTGTGTGACGGCACTGATAAACAGTGACACACAACCTGGAAAAACGGTTGTAAGTTCTGCATTCACACGTAAGTCTTACCATCTACTTTCACTTTCAGTATTACTTCAATAATTAAAGGCATTTAATTTATCTGCCCCAACATCATTAAGCTGTTACTGCGTATGATATTTTGCCCTTTAAACTAATGCAAAAAAGCTGCTTCTTTAAAATTCTGACATTGGTTTCCTCACAGTTTCACCTTTTACCTTTAAATTGTGAGTCTATATCTCACAAGTGACTTTTTGTCCTGCAAATTGAAGGTTAAATATTTTCCCAGTAAAACAACTATTCTTTCTTTGATTCTTTTGTCTTGTTTCTTTTCCAAATATCTAAAAATTCTCAAATCAAGAAGACAAGCAAAGCATAATGTCTTGTTTTAAGACATATGTCAGAATTAAATGGGGGTTTTCCTTAAAGCAAGCTAAATAATATGCAAATAGGGTGAGCAAAATAATACTGCTTTTCATTTTGAAAAAAGTTTTGCTTACTTCACTGGCAGGCAAAAATAATTTTAAATAATTACAATTGTGATTTTTCTCACTGTTGATTTTATGCTTTAACTAACAGATGAGACTTTATTATAAAGTGACTCGGTAACACTTCAGAATAACTCCATTATAACTAGTTAATAGATCATTAATAAACTGTTAGTTATTGAGTTATAAATGACTTGTTAAATAATAATTAATAGTTTGTAATTATTTATAACTATCAATTGTAACTAGTTAATAGATCATTAATAAACTGTTAGTTATTGAGTTAAACATGACTTGTTAAATAATGGGCAATAGTTTAATTATTTATAACTATGCAATATAACTAGTTATTTTTTCAATAAATAAACTATTAGTTAAGTTATACATGGCTTGTGAAATAATAGTTAATAGTTTAACTATTTATAACTATCCATTATAACTAGTTAATAGATCCTTAATAAACTGTTAGTTATTGAGTTATAAATTACTTGTCAAATAATAGTTAATAGTTTGATACTTATTTATAACTATCCAATATAACTAGTTAATAGATCTTTAATAAACTGTTAGTTAATGGGTTTTAAATGACTTGCTAAATAATAGTTAATAGTTTAATTATTTATAACTGCGCCTTATAGATAGCCAACACATAAGTTACAAGCTGTTAGTTAAAAAGTTATAAATGACTTAACTGTATTTTAATGATTTATAACTATACCTAATAAATTAGTAATGGATCATGAACAAGCTGCTAGTAAATTACTTACTAAAGACGTTTTAAGTATCAGTTAATAGTTTATAAATGTTATTGGGACGTTATTCTAAAGTTGCAATTATTCTTCATTTATTAACTGTTAGTAAATCAGGAATAGTTGCAACTTTAAAATAACGTCCCAATAACATACATAAGTTGTTCATAGGTTGAACAAGATTTTGTTCAATACATCTTGATCCGTGATATAGCAAACACAACGCTATCTCAAGGCAATTCATCACTTTCTGATTTAGTGGCTAATTTGTATGTATTTGTACAATTTAGTATGATTTGCTCATCCTTAATGAATGATTGGTATTATGGGTGGGGTTCGGTGCCATGCCTTTTTTAAAAAAAGCAACGTACCTTTTTCATACCTGTCAACATTGGGCTGTGAAAATCAGGGATTAGCACAGGACATTAGCAGCAGATACATAAGTAAACAGTTCAGCTTATTAACATTAATACAGTCATCCCAAGTCTCCCGAAATTATCATTGGTTTGGGGCATCCGGGACTCAATGCATTTGCGGAAGACTCCCGGATGCCCACAAACCAATGATAGTCTCCCGGAAATTGCGCGTCTCCTGCCCGGTCTTTAAATACGTCGCCCATGCCTCTTCACCACATCCCTCTTAGCTCTTCAGATACGTCACGAGTAACTCACCCCCACCGCTCTTCAGATACTTAATGTCACACGCACAGCACACGCCCCCACCACTCTTCAGATAAGTCGCGCACCATCACCCCCAACCTCCTCTCCCCTTTTACATTTTTTCAGGCACCTATTCTCCCGCAAATCTTCTCTTTCTCGCCCTGAAATCACTTTTCCCACCTGTAATGAAAAAGGAAGGGATACCTGCTGTTTTTATATTTATTTCAAAGTGTTTTCATGCCTAAATAAAGCAAAAGCACAGAACAGCCTCACATTTAAGAGAAAGGGGTGGCCCCTGGTGGTTCGGCGGTATGGGTTGCGTATAGTGAGGTTCGGCTCTTTAACGTTTATAGCCATGCTTCAGAGAAAGACTGAAAATATGGCAGAAATACAGGAAAACGGGATGATAGCGGGATAGAACTGTAAAATATGGGAGAATCCTGGGAAAAACAGGAGGGTTGACAGGTATGACCTTTCTGTATGACACTGAACTTTTATAAATTCGTCCAAATTAGCCACTAAAACAACCAAATGTATGAAAGTTACGTTTCCTCATGAGATCAGACAGGCAAAAAGCATTTCCTATGTTCCGATGATGTTTTTTTAAATTCTCTTTTCTCCTACAGTGCCAAACACCGTGAGCATAACCTCCTTGGTTACCTACAGCACATCCATGTCTGTTAATTGGACAATAGAGGGGAAATATACAAAATTTCATGTGAAAATTGAAACAACAGATTTTCAAAATTCCTTAAGAAGTGATGATACCAAAGACTGTTATTACAATTTCGCAAGTCTGATGGCAGCAGTGAGGTATACGATTACAATTATCACTTTTAACGGAGCCCTGGAAAGTGATCCCGCTAAAGTAATAGATTACACAAGTGAGTGATGATTATTATGTTGCAGTTACTACTTTTGTCCCCCAACACAGGCTTATTGGGAAAATGTGTCCAGGGATACTTTTTGAGAACCGATAAATATGTACTTGCAGGTACATACGGCTGCATTTTGTGTGTAAAATGAATGCTATGGGGCGGTACTTATCTCCGTAAAAACGACTTTTCTGTTGTGACTGGTTTTCAAGAGGGGCATCTTTTGCACGCAGCTCATCCCAGAGCAGCAGTTTGTGTTGTCAAGACAACTACAGAGAACTTTTAAAGAGTTTGGTTTCCGCTACATTCATTCTTCCATGGCAGGACCAAAATGCATCCCTTCACGGCTACATTACCCATTCAAAACATTCAGTCATTGTTGTTGTTTTAAATAGCGGATTATAATCGCACCAAAAGGTATTAAAAGGTAAGTGGAATATAACAGCGCAAATTTTTCTGTAACCGTATAGTGCTGTGCGCTCTCTGTTTAATCCTTTGGCGTTACGTGCTGACTGACTGACTGACTGACAGGTGCGCGATGCGTGAGGACAGCAAACACGCAGAAGCTTTCAGTTAAGATGAACACAGTTTCTATAGTTATACTTTATTTATAGATAAAGGTATATGGCTCTGCATATAATCACTCTATCTTGCTGGAGTTTATAGCCGTTTCGCTTTACTTCAGGACGCATTAATGCCGCTCTGAAGGTCTAATCGCTGTTTTAAGTTATCCAGAGCTGTATGAATGTAAAATTTTTGAATATCACAATAGTATTAAATATTACAATTGTAACAACATAGATAGCAACACTTTTGCACAATCGATACCCAGCTGATTCAGTCGTTTCATAAGAGGACCGCGCCTCTTCTCTTCTCCTGTTTTCCTTGTCAACATAAAGGCAGTGAGATTATTTTCGGCCCCTTGTTCAACTGCAAGACATATTTGACTTGCGGGACGATAACGTATAACCCGTGCCTACAGACACATTTGCCAAAGAAGCAAAATGAAAGAAGAATATGCTGTTTGACGTGTTGATGCCAAAAAAAGCGCTGATGTTGACCTGGATCTGCGTCATAAACGCAACAAATAGGCTTTACCTTTTATTTTACAACTTATAAAGCATGCATGCACATTAATGCAATATCATATTTAAACAACAAAACCGTTTACAAAAAGTCTACATATGCGCGCGCGTTGTTGTCTTTTCATCACGCAGCGCGCACTTGAACCGGGAGGGAGAGGAAACCATCACATAAAATCAAGACATAATCTTTAAAATAATGATTTCTATTAAAAATGTAAAAGGTTTTGTGATTATAATAATAACAGCGGGGCATTAAATAAATGCATATTTTCCGTGGAGCGAGCGATTTGAGGAAGTCAGCTATTTTGTTTTTTGAAAATATGATTGGAAAAAAATCAGCCTATGCTGGTTATTAAAAAGAATCAGTCAGTATTTTCGTTTTGTAATATAAATTAATTATTGAAGTGAAAATAATTTAGGGCAGTCCTATTTATTTTATTCATTTTATTTAGTTTATTCTGTTCTTCTGTGCTAAACACTGCAGGTGCGTGAAAATGCTCTGTTGTATTGTTCTATTATTAATATGCTAGCATATAAAAATAAATCAGTATTTTAAAATGCAATATTTAATGTGTCAGACACAAAATAGACACGTCTATTTGTTTAATATAAAATTAATATTAATCTGACCAGTTAACCGTTAATAACCGATTAATGAGCGGCGGTTGTCGGTTAGCAAAATTAACCGAAATGACCATCCCTACTTTATTCCTATGATTACAGACATGTGCAGGGACCACCAACATTAATTACAGCACGCTCGACCACACAGAACCTAAAAGCTGCACTTTCAAATTTGGGTTTATAAAAAAAATTCAAAAAGTGCCTCTTTTATTAGGTGTTTATTATAACACAGACGACATATACAGTTATTTTAAACTCTTTCAATAGTGTTTTATGAAAATTCAAAGGGTTTTCTTTAAAATTATACCAAATTTTTCATTTACACCTCTGCATGTGTATTTGGGAAGCTTTTAAATTTAGGTAGGCAAAATCCAGGCGGAAAGTGGTTAATATAATCAACTACTTTGACCACAAAAAGGCTTTACAAACTATTCGCAGCACTTAAACTATTCCCCTCTGAAGAATAAACTCAAAAAAAGAGAACAGAAACTCAATATGAGAATAATTTTACGAAGCGACGCATGTCGTGTCTGCGCAGCCGTTTGCATTAATGATGCGCTTGATGCATCACTGCGACACATAACACAGCCCTCCGCTATCTGTGGACACTTCTAAAACAGCAGCACAAAGAGAAGAAATCAGTGCGTTGAAGATTTGTCCAATGTATTATTGAGCCTTTCTAATTTAAACAGTCAGGTAGGGCTACTTTGAGTGTGAAGAGCAGGTAATAACCCTCTCTACTCCAGTGTTGCGAATGCATTTTGCTGATCTAACAGACACAGCGCAACTCCTTGTTGCAGGTCAAAATGAACCTATTTAATGTTAAACTAAATGCATTTCTCCACGGATTATTGAAAACTAACAGGAGCAAATAGTCTTGGAGAAAGTTTTTCGAGTTGTCATGAACGCGACACAGTTTGAACTGTAATAAACGGAGAATGATCGACAGGCGCAGCTGAGGGAAGCGCTAAACTGAACATGAATTTAATCAATTGAATATTCATCTGTGCTTCACATTAAACTAAAGAAGGGCTTCATGCGTACATGACAACTTTCTAGTGCCTCATATTATGCTACGTTCACAGCTTTTGTTGGCTTATAAATTACACTGAAGATATTGAATGCGTAAGATCGGATTTGGATTGGTTCCAGCTGACCGATACCTGATCCAGCAAAAATGTGCCTGAATGCTTTAGACTCTTTCAGGCCTTTAAAACAAATGCGAATGATAAACTTTCATTGTATTTCAGTGAATTCATTCAAGTCGTTCTATTGCAAAAACTGTAAGAAGATGTAGTACAGGGTACATATTTCCCGGGTTCTCAAAAATGTAGCCCTGGGCACATAATGCAATGAGCCTGGGTTGTTTTTCTGACCATTTCACTATTTCTGTTTTGATCAGCCGAATAACATGTCTAAAAAAACATTTATTCACAGGACCGACTTCAGCACGCTCACCAAAGGCCACTGTTAACAAAATGAACATAACTGTGAGCTGGGAAGCTCCAGCTGACTCTGTAGGGGCTAGGATTAATTATACAGTCAAGTATCATACGCCTTTTTGGAATGAAGATTATACATTAAATACCAGTGACACACATCTTACCTTTCCTAATTTAAGAAGTGGAACAACATATGACTTTAATATCACAGTTGTGGCGGGTAATTTGACGAGTAATCCAGTCAGCACTTCTGCACAAACAGGTAAAGAAACTGCGTTTGATGTGTTCTGAAGCTACATTTGGATTTATTGTGTTATGATTGCTACTCGACACTCTTAAGATTTTTTTGTTGAGACACTGTGAATATGTCAGCCAATTGTTCGCACTTTTATTGATGTTTAAATTGTTTGATTTTTCAGAGCCTGTGAAGAAGATGCTGAGCTTGGTAATGCTGTGTTCCTCTGCAAATAAACTTGAGTGTGCAACGAACACAACTCAGGAAGAGCTGTACAGTAAGGTGAGGAATATTTCAATGACTACAGCCTGTTCAAAACAACTTCATATTAGGGATATAACCATTCACCTCACGATGCCAATCTCACGATTTAGTCACGATTTTTTAACAAAATTATTTTGAGACAAATAATTGCCTTGAATTTTATCTCAAACGCTGCACCATTTATTTACAAGTAAACTCATTTTTGCAATAACTAAACTGGGATTTTAAAACAAAATCCAAAAAATGAAAGTGAATAATACAAACTAAAGAAGACTCTTTAATAGTGCTGACTGATGTCGACCACTTTGCCATCATACGATGTCTAATGTGAAACATCCCGATGGACGATGGCACCGTCATTGTTGTAATTTAGGAATAATTAATTAATCCATAATTAATTTACTATTCGTAGCCTACCGTTTAAACTACCTGACCCGCATGCTCTTTGTTTTACTTATAACTATAGGGCCAAACAGAATCTGCTGACATTTTTCTGTGGAAGATTTTGTAATAAATCTGCGGATTTATGCAGAATGATTTTGGGAGTATCATTACTACAAACTTAATATATTAAATAAAAAATAATACATTGATTTATTGTTTACAATACATATCCATTTCGGTCAACTTATTTGGTAAACAAAACAAGTCTCTAATATAATATAGCCATTAAAAGACTGAAAATATTACCTTACAAACTGGATTGTAAATAAATTGAATGAACGATCTATATAGTGTTTTCTATATATCATGCTAACATGTGTTTTGTTTGAGTAATCACATTTGCATATACATAAAATATTCAGCTGTACACTTTTATAACTTTAAAGCTTGACGACAATGAACATTAGCATTAAAGTTATTAGAATCATGATTTTTATTACCAAAACTTATTTTAAAATGTAGTAATTATCCTTTTTATCCCAAATTCTCCATCTAAAAACAACAATAAGCACACAAATGAAATCTCTTTTACTGTCTTTCAGTTGTACAATCTAACTGCGGGAAAACTGGACGGCGTTTACTGGAAGCTGAAATGGGTTGACAGAAAGAATCATTAGCTCAGTTCTCAAAGCTGAAACTAGGTCTGAAAAACACCCTATTCATCCTGTCACATTTGTTTTCATTAACACTTGTAATATGGATAATTCACCTAAAAAAAATAATAATAATGGAATATATGAAGAGTTCAGATGCAAAAACCCGTGCCGTCTGAAATTTCCATATAAAATATAAACATTCCATATAAACATTTTTCTCAACCTTATTTGTTTATGTTGGGATATTTCACTTTAAAGACCAGGAAAAGGACTTATTCTTTGCCATAAAAGTGATATTACAGAACATGCACACAGGAGCACGATAAAAATTTTCATTTTAGAGGAAAATTTCTGACGGCATTTAGAGGTTTTTGCATCTAAACTCTTCATAAATAGTCCTATAATGCAGCATACCTTACTTTATTCCTGACCACTAAAGGAGATTTTTATTTATGTTTGTCTTGCACGTGTTTATCAAGACTGTAAACAAGTTATGTTCATTATCAGTTCTTTGTTTTGCTGTGTTTACAGTTGAGTTGTGTTTTGCAGTAAACGCTAGATGGGTTATTAAAGATGCAGTAGGTGGTGGTCTTCAGAAACTTGTGTTGTTGTGCTGGCTGAAAGTCTCTTCACAGTCCACTAGTAATGATTAAAGTAAATGATCTAAGTGTGGTTATATGTATTTTTATATTCTGGATGAGGCAGAAGACTAAAAAATGTTCATCCAATTAAATAGAGTTGGGCCGATAATTGTGATAAGTGGCCCAAACTGTCTGTCAGCGAATGTAGATTTGTAGAAATCAGAAGAGACAATCACAGTGCTGAAAACAAATGCTGAATCAAAACTTTGTTCATTCCTGAATCAAAATTGGAGTGAGTTTTGACCGCTGGAGGAAGGACGACTCCATGGCTGAAGGATTTCTTTTAGACAGGTCATCTTCTGTTTTAAAACTATTTTAGTCACACAGAGCTGATGTAGATTGTGTTGTTATGAATGGGTTATATGCACAGAAGTGTTGTTCAGCCACTGAAATGTCTTGGTGAAAGATTGATGTGACTATTTTCAGTTTTATAAGGTCCTTTTATAGCCCATTTCCACTGAGTGTTACGGTAGGGTACTGTTCGGTTTGCTTTTATGGCCGTTTTCTCTATCAAAGGGTACCTAAAAGTGAACCGTACCATACCACTTTTTGGTCACCCTTTGCAAAGGGTACCAACAAGCCCAAAGAGTACCATAAGGCGGAGCTAGATGCGCAGATGAATGCTATTGGTTATCAGAGATACGTCACTCGCAAAAGCAAGAGAATAAAAACAAAGGAAGCGCCATTTTTAAAAACACAGCAGAGACATTACACCGTAATACTATATATAGTATATACATATAATAACAAGCTATGGTCGACCTGAGCTCAAACAAACCTTGTTGTCAAGAGTAAGAACAACAAAATCTGCCGTGTCCTGTTGTTGTTTTAGATGGCCGTCTAGTCCGAGCAGATTCATTTTCTCTAGATAGCTTATCTATATTTAAAATAACAAACATTTTTGAGCTCATATTAATAACGTGCATGTGATTATTGAAGAGCTCTGATATCCGATCCTTTCAGAAGGAGACAGACGTGAGAGTGAAGCACGAAAAAACAAAGGAGAAGCCAGAAATAACAGCAGCAAATAATGCTTCTGCAATCTAAAACATGATCAAACTGCCTTGTGTAACTATTATAATCACCTTTTGGACTATTATGAACTCGAGAATGACGGAATTACTCTCTAACAGAGGTTACATGTGCTGCTGAAGATTCACAGATGAGAGGTTTGCTCAGTCTGTGAGCTATACTGTATGTTGCGTGTTGTTTTTGAACCCAAATAAGGACTAAATGTCTGCTGTGTAGTTTTTCTGTAATTGGTAACATATCAGAGACTGAATGGGTCTGTGTGTGTTCATAAAGGTTGCATTTATTTATTTATTTTATATAATTGCAGACGTTACAGTAGGCTATTTTGCATCATTGATCTTCATACAGCTTTACTGTAGACATTTCCTCGATTAAAAATGACGTCGTCTGAAACTTTGTCGTACACCAAGCCCACCAAAAGATACCCTTTTGGCAGAGGAAATGCAAGCTTGATAAAGGTGACCCATACCGACCCGTACTGTACCTCTCAGTGGAAACGGGCCATTTCAGCATCGATAATGTAGATTTATTTTTAGTTTAACAACAAAACATCAGTAAATAGCTCTATTCTGCCTAGCCTCCTTTACTGAGCTGAAGATGGTTTTATATTCACAGTGGGTCATTTCTGAACAATGACAGCCTGTGATGTGCTCCCTGTAGTGTTCACCGCTACTCTCAATATTGAAATAGCATGTCAGTATGGCTCAGTAATGAGTGTAATTCCTGCACGCCGCTGGCCATACAGTAAGCATACAGTAGTCGCTTTAGGACGAAGTGTGTGAGAGAGTGAGACCAGTGATCCTTGCAAGTTCTGCTACACAACTGAAACATGCTTGATATAATACAGTTTTCATTGGGAATTGTAGTATTATAAAGCACTGTAAAGTTTTCTAACTGGCGGATGACATGATCTAGTAAGTTGTCTACTGTCGTCTTTACGGTGCGCGTTCATGATTTTAGGAGGCGTGGCTTTGGTAGACAGGGGAAGGACTGTGTTTTCAAATCTAGTATGTTAATGGTTTGTATTTTGGCTGATCACCTACTGCACCTTTCAGGAACTCTTCTTCATTTACAGTGTTTTGGCAAGGCAAAATTGCCAGCAAGTTACTACATATAAATATAAATATATAAATAATAACAATTATAACAGAGGCCGGCACTAAACTTTTAAAAAGATGCAGAAGTGACACATAATGGGTTTTATTAAAGCATCTGTTTGTCATAATTCAAGTTACTTTTAGAGGTGTCTCTTTTAATAGCAAAATTCTTAGACAAAGACTACATTACCCATGATGCAATGCAGTAGACTCAACCAATCAGAGATCTGCAGTGCCAAAAAATGTCCTTAGCTGGACTCAATCAAATATGTAGTGTCTAGAGATGACCAAAAGCAGCTTCTGCCATTTTAAATTGGATTAATTTATCATTAGCTCTGCAGCATGGGATTGTAAGCAAGTAGGTAAGCAATGTGTATTTATATAGCACATTTATCATGTATGGCCATACACCCAAAGCACTTCACAATCATGAGGGGGGGAGGGGGGGTGTGCAGCTCCACTTGGATGATGCAACAGCAGCCACAGGACAACTGCGCCAGTGCTTCCACCAGCTATAGGGGGAGTGGAGAGACAGAGATCCAATTCAATGCATAAGGATGATTGGGAGGCCATGATGGGTAAACCCAATAGAGGAAATTTGGCCAGGGGTTGCACTCCTACTCTTTACCAGAAGTGCCATAGGATTATTAATGAGAACAGAGAGTCAACACCTCGCATTAACATCTCATTTGAAAGACGGCGCTCACTGACCCTGCTGGCTTCACTAACACCACTGCCAACAGCAACCTAGTTTTCCCATGTGGTCTCCTTTTCAGGTACTGACCAAGCTTAGCCCTGCTTAGCTATAGTGATTAACCACTCTTGGGCATATATGAACAGGTGTTTCAGTCTAATGTTAATGTATAATTTCTATGTGAATTAATGTTTTGAGTTTTTACTGCAAATGTCACAACTATAACGCTGGAATTACTCGTATATGTATGTATGTATGTATGTATATACATTTATATACATATATACACACACACACACAGTTGAAGTCAAATTATTCGCCCCCCTGTTTATTTTGTTCCCCAATTTCTTTTTAACAGAGAGCAGATGTTTTCAACACATTTCTAATCATAATAGTTTTAATAACTGATTTATTTTATCTTTGTCTTGATGACTGTAAATAATGTTTGACTAGATATTCTTTAAGACACTTCTATACAGCTTAGAGTGGCATTTAAAGGCTTAACTAGGTTAATTAGGTTAACTAGGCAGGTTAGGGTAATTAGGCAAGTTATTGTATAACGATAGTTTCTTCTGTAGAAAAAAATAAATAGCTTAAAGGGGCTAATAATATTGACTTTAAAATTGTGTTAAATATTAAAAACTGCCTTTATTCAAGCTAAAATAAAACAAATAAGACTTTCTCCAGAAGAAAAAAATATTATAGGAAATACTGTGAAAATATTTAAAATATAGAAAATAAATAAAAAGGGGTTAATAATTAAGCCATGTACAGAGGACAGAACAAAAGCTAAATGAATACATTTGAATGGTTATCTATTATCTTAATTATTAATTATTAGCATGAAGGACAAACAAAAATGTAAAATAAATACATTTATATAAATAAAATGATAAAATTCTTATTTAAAAATGCAAAAAGCTAAAAAAAAAACTAATAAAACTAATTAACTATTTTAAATATATATTAATATATATAATATAATAAATTATTATAACTAATTAAAACTATTAATTAAAACTATAAACATTTTATACAGTTCACAGCAAATAATATAAAACTATGTGGAAATTAATATATATATATATAATTCTCACTTCAACTGTATGTTCTTCACATCAAGGTTTATAATGTTGCAAGCTCTATTTAAATAGTCCTATGACAAACATTTATAAGAAACAAACCAATATTGTAGCTAATATTGTGTGACTTAGTTTGCAGTGAAAGACATGTTTTTTTGTGTGATTTCTGATTTAGATTTCTCTCATCTACATTTATGTATTTAATAAGGAAAACAGACTTAAATCTTGCTTTTGTTATTGCTGAAGATGTGTAAATGTTTTCTGTGAAGGTTGTGTTTCGGGTTATGCATGTACAGTTTGTAGAGTATGAATATCATGTCTATAAAGGTGTGGGGAGATTAACTGCGAGATGTTTTTGAGTAGTAGTGGGATCTGATTCTCACTGTTTGTCTGTCTGTATACCTGTATTGCTTTTTTATCCTCTTGTTAAGTCGTGACGTATGGAGTACTGTTTCCGGGTTGAAGCCGCTGCTCATTTAAATTGAGAAAACATTCGCCAGTTTTTAGACCTATCACATCTTAAAGTGAATTTTATATAAGAGCATGGTGTACACGAGAGTCTTTGGACATGCTGCATCACCGAAATCAATATTTCATCAACTTATGCAAAACTAATCACTTTCTGGCCATCTGATATTAGGCATTGATAAATGTATTGTGATGTTCGAAAAGTTTTGCAGCGCTTTTAAACGTTTATTATTACCATTTGTTGAGTCTCCCCATTCAGTTTGATCCGGAAGCCGCTTCACGTGACGTCACACTTGACAAGTGGATAAATCGTCTTGGTATATTTTCTTGTTAATATATTTTACAGTGTGATATTTGCAATAGTTCTGTCTGTAAACGTAATTAATTATTTAGCTTGTCTTTAAAACGTGTGCAGTTATATTGTGGTGTAGGTTTATGTGTGTATTCCTGTTTTGATTTAGAGGGATTATTGTGAACTATTTTGAACTGGATTTGGGGATTGGTTTTTATTTTAAAGGGGTGGTCCACTACGATCTCATATTTTAAACTTTAGTTGATGTGTAATGTAGCTGTGTGAAAATAAACAGCATCTCTGAATGTAAAAAGTTCTAAGTTCAATGCTAAGGGAGACCTTGGTTTTTACAGAGTTAGCTTAGCAAAGCCTACAATGAACGAATTTTGGGGACTACAAAAAAATACTTCCGCCCCCTGTGACATCACAAGTTCGTTTACTGCGCATCCCACACTGCGCATGCAGGTAAGGTCCGTGGCCAGAGGTGCTGTAACGTTATAGCAGAGATGAAGCTAAAAATGCATCTAAACACGGCTGTTTCCACAGAGCTTCGTCTGTTTCTGTATTTGGGCTTCCAAAGGACACGACACAAAGACAGAAGTGCCTTTAGTTCAATATTAATTAACTTCCAGAGAATTATAAAATACTCAGCAAGCATGATTTGACAAAACAGCTCCAGAATCTCTCCCAGTTCAGTGCTGGATTCGGCTAAAATCTCCTCAAAGCAGAAGTTGTGATCTACAAGTAAGTGTTTTTATTTTTTAAAATTGATCATGACATGTACAGTGTCTAGCGTAGCAATGATGTAAACAATGCGAAATGCTGCTTTGCGGGCAAACGATTTAGCTACAAACTCACATTTATCAGCCAAACTCCTGTAAACACACACTCACTCCACCAGCACGATCTCTTATGTGTGTGCGCGACTGCACTGATTGTCTTGGCTTTTTCATGTGTTTCACATCTCAGATAATGAAGTCGCAAAAGATATGTGGATGATTTATATTACTTACACCTGCATATTCCGGATACTCGTGAAAGACGTCATGACGCATAGAGTTAAAAAAAACACAGATTAGCTTACCTGACTAGTGGTCGCAGCAGAATAATAAATCAAGGCTCAACAGGTAGCATCTCACATCTTGTGCTTTATTCTTCTGTCACGATATATTACAGAAAATAACTTAATCCGAGCATCAGAGAAAAAGAAAGTCCCGCGCTCTTGCGCTTGTTACAGAAAGTTCACACCACACAAACACACACATAGACGCACACACAGACGCTGTTAAAGGAGCCGCACCCCTTTTTCACTCGTTAGTTACAGACACTTGTCAGATGTTATTTTAGAGAGCGGGCGCGAGGTTGACTTCATGTTTACACAGCAGAAAAGCGTGTGCTTTTACGGGCGTGACGTGGAGCCGATCCGCCAATAGCAGCACATTATGTCGATGACCAATCAGAGTCACTTAAGGGCGGGCCTTTTAGAGGAACTAGGAAATATGACAGTCGTTTTCATGTTAGCTGAGTAGCTGTGTATAATCAAAGTGAGATATATGAAAAAATTACGCGATTTCCGTCAAGTGAAACATAAGCACACATTGCTTTGCATCTTATAAACACAACCAAGCCTTAAAATTACATTCTGGACCACCCCTTTAAATAAAGCTGTCACACATGAGCCGTTTGCTTTATTTCACTACAATATAAAACCGTAAGCTCTCAGTATAATAATATCCTGTAATAATATTGTACATATCAGGGGTTCCCAAACTTTTCAGCACGCGACACCTTCAATAACAATGATACTGACCGACTCACGACCCCTAAATTCCTTGATGTGGTTATAAATATACATACGACGCACAACAATAGGCCTATATAAACACGAGCAGCAGTCATTTTAATAGTCATTCATTAATTAGTTTCATTTAATATTATCCTCAGCTAAAGAGACTAGTGTTTTCAGCACAAGTCTATTGTTGGGTTAATTTTGGAGACTAATCAGAGATCCTCCTCAATGTTCAGTTGTGGCCTGTACTCATTTTTAATGTATTTGACTGCCATAAAGGTGTCAAAGTTTAACCTGGTGTTATGAAATCAATCTACTATGTTCTTAATCTAACATATACATGATTTCATTTGCATCTGTGTTAGTAAATACAAAGCTATTGATGAAATCCAGGTATGACAATGCTTCAGATGATTGTTCTGGAGCCTACAGCTAATCAATCTGTCAGATTTTGGGGTGCATTACAGCTCTAAAGAGAAAAAATAAATGATCTTAAATAAAATAAATACATTTATAGAGATGGTATATAAGTATATAACTTCACTCATCTGGGAAATGGAGGTTACGTGAATGGTTTGTGAGCACAATTACGTGCACACAGCATGCCATATCATCTGATAATTGTCAGAAATAATTCCAAAAGGCAACTGACTGTGTAAAGAAACATTAACCAAAACAAAAATATATGTATATGGCGAGTTCAGCAGCTAATCAGCCGGAATCAGCTGAGGTGACATGTTGTCATGAAGGGTTATATCAGTTATATTAACCAAAGCCATCTTTTGTACCAGGTTGTAAACATCTATTTATCAGCTGTAAATAATTTAGCAATGCTGTCAGAAATCACCTGGATTTCCTGGAGCCAGCCCCCAAGGCAAGTCGATGAATTGCAGTTTTAGTTACTTCCGTATTGGTTTCCCGAGGTAGAGCGGGATGTTGCATCTTGGACGCAACTGACGTGGGTAAGTCATGTGATGTGAGTTCCATTCATACTCACATTCATACTGTATAGTACAGGGGTGGCCAACCCTGTTCCTGAAGAGCCACCTTCCTGCAGATTTCAATTGCAACCCATATCAAACACACCTGCCTGTAATGATCACGTGGTGTTCAGGTCCTAATTAATTGGTTCAGGTGTGTTTGATATGGATAGCAACTGAAATCTGCAGAAAGGTAAGAGGGTTTGCCACCCCTGGTATAGAAGGTACTTTTCTAATAGCAGAATCAGACGTTTAAAATCAAGTAGTAGTCAACACAGCCCATCATTTTATATTTAAAAAAGCAATACAAATGCTATATTTTTACTAACATTTATTCTTAGTTACTTAGAATTTGAACGTATAAACAATGGTACAAAACTGAATGTTGGTTGTCGGCCGGAGGGGTACGGGAAATCCAGGAGCTCCACTACCAACAACGATCGCTGCACAAATGAGCTGTCTGAACCCTGCCGGAAGCTTCTTTTTTATACAGGCCTCTGAGACCAGCAGCCAATCAGAACACGAGATCACGCTGAAGTGGGAGCCTATGGGATAACAGAAAAACCAACAAGAAGGCGGGACAAAGAAAGAGACCTATGCAATAAGCAATAAGACTAAATATATAAATTTAAGCCGTAACAAAACATTAAGATACAGTACATCATGCTTATTTGTGAACGTCCGAGTAAAGCAGGGGTTCCCAAACTTTTCAGCTCGCAAACAAGAATGCCAGTAAATCACGACCCCCAATATCCTTCGAGGTGGTTGTAAATATACAAACGCACACACACCAATAGGCCCAAGTAAATTAAAATAGAAATAAAATATGGTAAATATAATAGTTTAATAAAAAGATTTAGATTTTTGGAAATCACAAAGCGACCCCTCCTGATTGTCCCGACCCCCACTTTGAGAACCACTGGAGAAAAGTTCAGTTCATGAGAATCAGCACCTCCAAGTCAGAGGTCATGGTGCTCCAGCGGAAATAGGTGGCTTGCCATCTCCAGGATGGAGGAAAGTCTTTACCCCAGGTGGAGGAGTTCAAGTATCTCTGGGTTTTGTTCACGAGTGAAAGAAGGATGGAGTGTGAGATTGACAGGAGGATTGGTGCAGCTGTAATGCGCTCGATGTATTGGTCAGTTGTGTTGAAGAAGGAGCTGAGCTGAAAGTCAAAGCTCTCGATTTACCGGTCAATCTATGTTCCTACTCTCACCTGTGGTCATGAGCTTTGGGTGATGATTGAAAGGACAAGATCTCAGATACAAGCGGGCACAATGAGTTTCCTTCACAGGATAGCAGGTCGCATCCTTATAGACATGGTGAGGAGCTCGGAGTAGAGCCGCTGCTCCTCCACATCCACAGAAGTCAGCTGAGGTGGCTCAGGCATCTGTTTCGGATACCTCCTGCACGGCACGCCTACCTAGGGAGGTGTTCCAGACCTAGGGGGAGATCCCGGACATGCTGGAGGGACTATGTCTCTTGGCTAGCCTGGGAATGCCTCTGGAGGAGCTGGAGGAAGAGTCTGGAAAGACGAAAGTCTGGGGTTCTCTCCTAAGACTGCTGCCCCTGTGACCCGGCCCCGGAAAAGAGGTTGAAAATGAATGAATGGAGTAAAGTTTTGATTTAATTGTTTATAAAAACATTTTTTATGAGGTTTTTACATTCAAAACATGCAGAGATTCATGATTAATGATGCAGAGATAATTAATGCAGACGTTTTTCAGCAGTTATTGTCTCTGTTTTTTTTACTAAAACAGAACATATCCTGAAAATAAGAGACACACACCAGCACAAATACTGCTGAATCCCTTCTTTAATGACACTGATCTCTCTCTCACACACACACACACACACACACACACACACACACACACACACACACACACACACACACACACACACACACACAGAGGTCAGCAGGGCGAGTATACAGTATTCACATACACAGAAAACAAGCACAGTCTTGCACTGAAACATTTCAAGTTGTAATAATGTTGATTGTTTTTTAACATTTTTGTTGAGAAAGAAGCGAGTCCCAGCATACAGCAGTCACAAATAAATCCAGTTTATCCACATTAAATAAACACTTCTGAAGATGATGAAGATTCCTCTCACATTATAGCTGTATTTCCACTGAAGACAGTCACTCATTTGTATTTCAGTGACAGAACGACAACAGCTGAGGAATACCCAGGGTCAAACAGTCAATGTCCATCATAAGAGTGTGTGACGAATAAACTGAAATCTAAAGTCATTTCATTCAACCTAAAGGAACGGTTCAATCCCAGATCAATCCTTAAAACAAAAACAATCAAGAAGTGTTTTTAATGCAGTCTAAAAATCTCTCATCATTCTTAGAAAAGTCATCTCTGAAGAGAAACTCATCTGCAGAAACACATTTCCACCACACAAGTAAAAGAATAGTCGCGAGTCAGAATAATCACGACATTAAACATGACCCTCTTCATGAGATAAACGGCAGAATTAACAAAGTCGCACAATTATGAGATTAAACTTCTTAGTTATGACTGTGTGGGTGGCACGGAGGCTCAGTGGTTAGCTGAGATGGTCAGAAGATCAAAAGTTTGCTGATTCAAGTCCTGTCTGGGTCAGTTGGCATTTCTGTGTGGAGTTTGCATGTTCTCCCCTTGTTGGTGTGGGTTTCCTCCAAGTGCTCCGGTTTCATTCACAGTCCAAACACATGCGCTATAGGGGAATTGATTAACTAAATTGGCCAAAGTGTGTGTTTCCCGGTACTGGGGTGCTGCTGGAAGGGCATCCGCTTCGTAAAACATATGCAAGAATAGTTGGCGGTTCATTCCGCTGTGGTGACTCTTGATGAATAAAGGGACTAAGCCGAAGGAAAATGAATGAATGAATGACTTTGTGTTATAATTATGACAAAAGAAAGTCAAAATACCAAAAATACTGACATGTCAAATATAAATAATGATGTAAAAAAACTTTATGTACTTCCAACAACATAAATATTGCAAAATATAATAATAACAATAATAATAGTATCAAAGTTATTAAAGTCTTAATCATGACTTAATGACAATTATCACACAATGACACAATTGCATTACATTTCAGACACTAAGACTGTATTATGAGGTAAAAAATTATACATATTACATGAATCAATATTATTAGACTATCAGAAGATAAAATAGACATTTATTCAATTATTACGGTATATAAATATTAACATTTTTGTGTAAAAATTGTGACGTTTTAATTGTAATTCTCTATAAGTCATAAATGAAATATCAAAATAATGATTTATTTGTTCTAATGAATAATGTCATAAATTATCAGCAATTTTAACTTGTTTCATTTTCCTTCGGCTTAGTTCCTTTATTTATCAGAGGTCGCCACTGCAGAATGAACCACCAACTATTTCAGCATATGTTTTATGCAGCAAATGCTCTTCCAGTCGCAACCCAGTACTGGAAAAAACCTATACACTCTCTCTCTTCATACACTTCGGCCAATTTCGCTTATTCAATTTCCCTATAGTGCATGTGTTTGACTGTGGGGGAAACCAGAGGAAACCAACGGCAACCCGGGGAGAACATGCAAACTCCACAGAGAAACGTCAACTGGCCCAGCTGGGACTTGAACCAGCGACCTTCTTGCTGTGAGGCGAATATGCTAATAATTCTGAATTTGCATCTTAAATTTACCTCAAATGTATTAATACCTAAAGCCCCTTTTGACATATATCTTATAGTCTTAAGTGTTTTCCTCTTATGTGGCAGAAATGGGCTTCGGTACAGTTGAACATATGCTAATGCATTCAGTCACAATTACCATAATTACCAATCCTGCGAGATGACAACCCTTCAAAGCTTTTAGCCTCCTCCGAATATTAATAATCCGTATCCATGGCGACGCTCTTAATGAGGTCCTTCATTTTAGCCTCTTGACGAACATCAAATAACAAAGAGCATCAACTAAAGCCACCAGTTATGATCTATTTAATGATTTAAAGCTACAGTTTGCGCTTTGGATTGGATAAAATGTGATCTGATTTGCAATAAATACACATTTTTGTCCAGCAGCTTTATTCAATTGCTGCTTTAGTGTAAAAATATGACATCAGGAGTTCATTTGCACAGTCCGACAAGCCATTTTTGTTAATTTTCTATCTAAAAAAAGCATGATTTATTTAAATAAATGAAGGGTTTATTTTATTAACGAGTTAGCTTATTATGCAAATGAACTCAATTAATGTTCTGTAGTCAAACAGAGATGATGTTACATGAAGAGATGTGTATTTTATTTTCCTAAATTAAGCCGTTGATTTAAGTGGAACGTAAATATTGAGGGGAGAAAAATCTTCTGGATGATCACAAGTAAATAATAATATATAATTCTGTAGAAATGCATCATTAAAACAAACTAATATCTGTCTCACAATACACACACTTTCTGACCCGACATGAAAGACTCAGGATAAATTATAAATACCATTCGTGAACTGTACAGCGCATAAAAAACACAGATAAAACTGAGCCTCGCGATTGGATTTGTTGATCAGGGAAATGAAATAAAGCCATTGCGGCACAGTGAGCCGTTGCACAGTGATCATTGAGCACATGCATTAAATTAAACACTGCAGAAACTGTACATTTCCTAAAATTGATAACAGTTTTTACCAATATAGGCTCATTCTGAGTGCGTAGCCCTATATACATTTCTGGAGATTGTGAAATATGTAGCCAGAGGTGTGTATGGCTGCATTTCATCTTTAAAACAAACGCTACAGGGCGGTGTGACGTCGTTCCCTTTTGCGCTAACAGCTGACCGCTTACCTTCGTGTGGACGGCTTTACTGCTGTTATCAGTTTGTCCAGTGGCTTGCCGCGTACGTTGGAGGATTTGTGGCGTGGAGCAAAGTTGATTGTGACAATGGGGTTCGAGTTTGGCAAAGAACGGTTCCAGAAAGCAGGTAAGACAAAAACAGAAGCCAAAAAATAAAGAAGGAAATAACAGGGTGAAAATGTGGTAAAATCTGAAAACGTAGTAAAAGTCAGGCTTTTGTTTCTCTGGGTGCTTTTAAAAACACTAATGGTTGGGTTTAGGGAAGGAGGAGGGCGGGTCAGTCGACAGCAGCCTCTGGTGCATTTACGTGAGAACAGCAGGTGCGAATGGCACTCACGAGAGAAATTTGAGATATGAAAAAGCGTACACAGCTGCCTCTGGTGGACTCACGAAAACAAAAACTGCAGAAGAACGTAGCTCCCTGGATGTTTTTGGCACTCTCCAGAAATGTATATAGGAGTACATAATCAGAATGAGCCTGGGTTTGTTTGTACACACACACACACACATTGTAGAGATGACGACCGTATTTAAATACCATTATTGAAATTCACCAACACAGGCGTCACATCTTCAAAGATCTCTAGCACCTTTAGCATGTTTGAAATATGTTTTTGTTAATATTTTGGGATTTTTCCGGTTGTAAAAACGCACTATATAGCCCTCAGAGAAGTGCTGCAACAGTCTGACGCAGCGGTTCTCAACTGGACTCTCAAGAATTAAAATGCAATTAAAATCTCATACAGTCAAAGGCATGTTTTGATCATATTCTACACCATTTCAGGACAAATATATCTGTCATCTTGAAGAAGGGAGTCAAAGTAGAGCACAAATAAAATGTGTGATACTGGCATTTTTTTACATTAATATACATCAGGTAGACGAAAATACAATCCACAGGTTTGCATTCATAAATAACATTTCCTCGTGTTTTCATATTAAGTCTGTTATTTATATTTAGGGCAAACATAATAATAAAAACTATTTTGGCTGTTCAAACTACTTTTTAAAATGAGCTGAATAAACATAATTCTTAGTTATTTTTATGTTCATAATATTAATATTTATAAAAAGAAATAGGTTGATTTGATTGATTTTGTTTGGGACTTGTGTTGTGTTAGTTAGATTACACTACCAGTGAACTGATTGGAATATTATTATTTTTTAAATGTTTTCTTTTATTATCTTGTATGCTAAACAAGGTTGCATTAAAAAAAATTACAAAATACAAGAAAAATAGCTGAAGTGTTATTACAATTAAAGACAACTGATTCTATGTATGCTTTATCCTAATTTATTATGTAATTTTAAAGCCAAAATTACATCATTGTTACACTTCAGTCATGTGATCCTTCAGAAATAATTTGAATATTGTAATTTCATTGAATAGTTATTATAAATCATTTTTAAAAGATAAAAGACTTTGCAAAAACTTTTAATAATCCTAATTATTCCAAACAATTAACTGGATGTGTTTAATATATTTTCAGCATTATTAACTATTTCAATGTTTTAAATCCTAATTTATTCATGCAATTTAAAGAAATAATCTGAATATTTTAATTTCATTAATCAGTTATTATTATTCATTTTTAAAAGAGAAAAGACTAATTTCAAAATCCTTTAACATTTTTAATTATTCCAATTTTGACTGTAATTGTTTAATATCCTTTCAGCTTTTAATTTGATCATTATTAACAATTTTTAAAGATAAAAATCCAATTTCAAAACCATTTAAAACCATTAATTATTAGAAACTTTGGAAAGGAAGTGTATAATATTATTTTATCCCTTAATATTACTACTATTAATGATTTAAAAAATAAAACAACAACATTTAAACATGAGAATTATTCCAAACATTACTTTAACAAGAAGTATATATTATTTCATCCTCCAATATTATAGGGCAATTCTGAGTCTAAATCAGATGTCAATTCCAAATCCTAAAAGAATAATCAAGCTTTTGTTTAATCCAGTTGAGAACCACTGATAATTAAATCCACATTCTCCTAAAAACTCTGGTTTTGGTGAGTTTACAGTTCACAATCTTTCAGGATGTAAAGCCAAGATACAAGCCTGAAACACGCACAAACACTGGGATTATAAATACACACACACACGTCTGATCATCTGATATTGATGAGTTTTGTCCAGATCTACCTCATAATACACACCTAAACGCTGCAGTTTGTTGAGTGTTGATTTCATGCATTTGCAGTCCACATTAAACGCTCTGCCAGCAGCATGCAGACAGTCTGAGTTTCACATACACTAATGGACAACATTTTAAAAAGCCGTACTATTAAACCCGAGTAAATACAAACACGTCGCAGAAACAAAGGCATTTCAGCAAAGCGTGGCATCGTCGATTTATTCTGACTGTATACTTGACTGTAAATGTTTCATAATGAATACAGTCAAGCATGCTGAAGTTCAACTGGATGCATGAGGCACATTTGCATCGCATGAACTCAAATTTGCACATTACTAATATTCAGTATTTCTCTAAATGAGCAGTTCACAGCAACATGAATGTTCAGCACAAAAAACCAGCTTAATTTAATGCAATTTATCAGTGCATAAAAACAAAATACTTAAGTAAAAAGTCAATTATTAAAGATTATTTGATTATTAATAATATAAAAGTTTAAAAAAGCAGCATATATTTAGTTTATTACCACAACTTTTAATCAATTTAGAGATTCATTTCAGAGACCAGAAATACGAATATTAATGTATATGTATATTTCTTAATTTATTTAAGTTTATTTCAGTATTAATTTCATTTTGATTCTTCTTTACAGAAAAAGAACCATGGTTTTATTATAGTAAAAGTGCAGTAACCATGTTTTGTGTGTGTGTAATGATCATCATTACCATACACTGTTAAAAATGCTGGGTTCAAAACAATTCCTTCATGTTGTCCAAACACAAACAGATTAATTTAACTTGATTGTTTTTACACATTTAAATGGATTAAACGTAAAACAATTAAGTTGTCCCAAAAACACTCAAGAATTGTGTTGATTCAGCTCATTTTACACTAACAGCAAAGGATTTTTATAAACTAGAGTTACTATATCAAAATAATGGTGAATTTGCTGTTCACATGATTTAACAACAGAAAACGAGCTCATTTTTTGGTTTTATTTGCAGAAAAGTCATTTTCATGATGAAGGTTTTATTGATTTAATTGATGTGTTGGGATAACACAAAACAAATATGATACTATATATTAAAGATGATTAAAGTTTATACTATTGTATTTTTTAAAACTTTAAAATGTCATGTTTAATTTGACAATACTTGCCATTTCTTGGTTAAAACTATTTTATATTTTTTAAATATATTTTTCTTCCAGTGTAAACAAAACTGCCACATTTATTTAATGCAAATTTTGATGCATTTTTAAACAGATGCTCATGTTTTTAAATTGCATTTTCCCATGCACAATTACTTACAAGCTTCAAATCTGACAGCTAAACCTAAATCTAGAATTGCTCTGATATGATTAATAAGCAGTGGGCAAAAACAAATCTGTTGCATTGGTCTGAATTAGAGTTGTGGTCTAAATAATTAACCAAATTAATTCTGCTAATTTTTTAAATACATTGCAATTTACTCTTTATAACAGAAGATGGCGCTCTAGACTTACAAAAAAATCCTAGAGCACTATCTGTTGTTAAAAACTAAGCTCAAACTCAAATCAAAAAAAGAACAGTGATGCACTTGATGAAAACTGCAGAATTGATTTCTCGTCTTTCTAGTCTGATGCATAACAGATTACCATTAAAAAGCTGATGATGTCAGCGCAATAGCCTAGGGGTTAGCTCGCTGACATATGGTGCAGTAGCACTTCAGGGTATCCTGAGTTTGAATCCAGCTTGAGGGCATTTCCCGAGCCTACTCCCTCTCTCTCCCCCTTCGTTTACTGTTTAAAATACTGTCCTATCCTCTCAACAAAGGCCAAAAATAAATCTTTAAAAAAATAAATAAATAAATAAAAGCTGTGGATGATGATTGCACCAAATATTATGCTGTTGTGAACACATTTGCCTCCAGTGAAGCGATTTCAAGAAAACACGTAACCTCTTTTCCAGTTGTGCCCATGCATTAGTGGTTGCGCTCATGTTAGCAGTAGAGAGACATCCGACTGCGCCGCATGGCCTCGCTGATCAGATACGCCGGACTGACCTCCGGCTCCTCCGTCATGACCTCGATATTCTGCCATTCTCCGCACTGATTGGACTTCTTGATCGTATCGACCACACAGAGCGCATATAGACAGTCTTCAAAAGTCGCAGCCATCGTGAGTGGCCGTCCATCCCACGTGCGCCGGTCGTCCTGATCCTGAAACGCCTGTCGGAAGACATTCAATAATTCAATATATGGTGATATTGAACATACATAATATTGATATCGTGATCACTTCAAAATTATTATTATTATTTCAATTTTTAGAGTGCTTTTAAAGAATATTAAGATTGTATTTGCAGTGGGGTTTCATAACAAATGCTCGGAGACTTAATTGGTCAAAATGTTATTCTGAAACATTTACTTGTGACTATAAAACATACATTATAACACAGCTGTCTGGAATACTCGCTTCTGGTGTATGTTATTCCTTGATTAGCTGTTTTAGCTTTGTGTTTTTTAGCTGTTTGGCGCCATCTTATGTCTGAATAATGCTCAGGTTATTGTATACTCCATCAGCTGTTTTAGTTTCTGTCAGCTTTGTGTTTTTTAGCTGTTTGGCGCCATCTTGTGTCTGAATAATGCTCAGGTTAGTGTATACTCCATCAGCTGTTTTAGTCTCTGTCAGCTTTGTGTTTAATGAAATAATTAATAAACTATTACAGCTTTAAACAAAGTTTTGGGTCTAAGTTCTATGTTTTGTGGCAACTGGCTGTGTAATAAGCAGGATAAAGCACATCCAGGATAGATAGTTTTGCAAAGTAATGCCTTCAGACTCATACAAAAGTGCTTCGCCTCACATCGGTCTGCCAATGAACTTGTTGGACTTTATTGTGAGATAACGACCTCCTGGATGTACCTTATCTCTTATTTAACTCTCTGTAAAAAGGTTTTAATAGTTAACATTAGTTCGGTTGACTAAACTCACTATGAAAACAACAATTGTTTTTGTTAATCTTCGCTGATTTTAATTCAGGTAATGCTTAATAGCGTGTTAAAAGTGTAGTCGTAATTACAAGTCGTTTTAGTAAATAGTGTTAGTAACGGATAATTTCTGTTGCATTTATAAACTAATATTACCACAGTGATCTGACTTTTTTTACTGAGGATTTTAATCCATTAACTAACTTTTACTAATGAGACTTTGTGTTACTTAATAATCCATTCACAATTTAATCTGGCTGAAACATTTGTTTACTCTGAACATGCATTTACAATAACACAGGTATTTTGACCTCATGGACCTTTTTTACAAGACCGATATGACGCGTTCAATGGTCATCAGCATCTTAAATCCTTAAAAGTTTTTAATATTTAGATTTTTAAAAATGTTTACAAAAATTTACATGCATTTATGTGTGTATTATAACATCTTGGCATCAAATTAGGTGTTTATAATGCAGCATGTATAGTGGCAGGACAGTAAATCTGACATGATTCTCTCTTCTGGCTGCCGTTATCAGTCTCACACAATTGTTTCCTCTTTCTGTAAGTCTTGATAACCCCATCGCAGAGTTTTTCTTTTATTATTTCAGCAAATAGGATTGTAAAAAATTATTTATTGTACTCTCCCATTCACTGCTCTCTATGTTCACCCAGCTATGATGACTTGCGCTACTGAGAAACCTCGAAATGTGAAGAGGCTACATTATACCTAATAAAATAAACTTGTTTTGCAGCTTAGGTAAATATCGTGATAATACCGTATACCGTGATAAAAGCTTCTGAAGAAGAAAATGTTGTTATAAACCTACCTGTCGAACAGCCTGAACCATGCAGATTGTACCAGTGAGATACGGAGACGGGATATCCCGAAACGCCTTATCGGGTAAAGACGCGTTCCCGATAGCAGTTTTATCTTTCAATAGTAGCTCCTGTCCACATTCTCCGTCGTTTTTTTGCCCGTATAAATCCGTCCCGCAAACTTTTAACCTTCCAGCAGTTCCGACGACCACGACCTCTTGCCGAAATTCACCAGGGACATTAAAATTAAGCGTCACCGTGCAGCAAGCACCTCCCTCTAACACCATCTGAAATGTGCAAAAGTCGTCACTCGTGATTTGCCGAATCCCTCGGATGTGGTCGGTCTGCTTAACGAATGTTTTGAGGAATCCGTGCACTTTCGCTGCGCGTCTCCCTGTTAGAAAAGTGAGTAAATCGATGATGTAGCTGCCGACCGAATGCAGTCCGCCGCCGCCCATCAGGTCGTCGCAGCTCCAGTTGTATTTTTTCCCCAAAAGGCTCCCGCTGTGAACTTGCGCCTCGCAGACCATGAGTTCGCCAATATAACCCTCCTCCAGCAGCTCCTTCATGCGCACGAATGCCGGCAGGAATCGTAATACGTTTCCCATGATGCTCAGCAGTTTGGGGTAGTACTGCGCCGCTGACATCATGCGGAAGGCGTCCAGTGGTGTCGCCGTTCGGTCACAGATTACATTCTTGCCAATTCCTGAAACAATAAAAATGAGAGAGGATTAGATGTGTAGAGGACGTCAAAATAAAAGTCATCTAAAATGTTTTGTTTTTTTATACATGTTTTGTCTAAGACGTTTGTTTATTTAATGATATCAAGATGAATGTACAATGATACATAGTGAGTAAATCATTTTTGGGTGAACCATGCCTTTAAAGAGCTGCATGTACAGGTGTTTTTCCCAAACTTTTTTTCAACTTTTCCCAAAAATAAATGTTTAAAAGCCCTCCATAAAAGGGATTTTAGTATTTAGATGATTTTACATTTTAATTTAGTTTTTAAATTGTATAACATGTCAAAATAAAAGTCACATGAAGTAAATAAAATGCATTTCTTTAAAAAGACATTCAAATAAAAAAGTACTGTAAAAATTATTCAACGTGGAAGATGGTGTATGGTTTACTAGAGTTTATTATTTAAGCTTCATTTAATTTGGTGTGCTACTTGTCTTCTTTTAGTAAGTCAAAATAATCTTGAAGTAAACCTAGATGTCATCTCATTGAGTTTAAAGGAGATAATTTTATTTGTAGTGATGACACAATATTAAAGAGCTGCATTTACAGGTTTCTATTCACTGCAGCACCTCTAAATCTAAGCAGATGGCAACCTTTCCCAAACATAAATAAGATTTCCATACAAAAAAAATGTGCTTAGTGTTTTCATTATGTAGATACGATTCAAATCTTAATTTATGAATTTTTTCATTAATAATTGTATTATTATTATTTATATTGTAGAGAATGTCAAAATAAAAGTCCCTTTAGTTAATCAAATGACATTAAAATGAAATATGCTGTATTTTTATATGGAAAATTAAAGATTACTGATGTACAGCAGGGCGATGCAGTGGCGCAGTAGGTAGTGCTGTCGCCTCACAGCAAGAAGGTCGTTGGTTCGAGCCTTGGCTCAGTTGGCGTTTCTGTGTGGAGTTTGCATGTTCTCCCTGCATTCGGGTGCTCCGGTTTGCCCCACAGTCCAAAGACATGCGGTACAGGTGAATTGGGTAGGCTAAATTGTCCGTTTTGTGTGTGTGTGTGAATGTGTGTGGATGTTTCCCAGAGATGGGTTGTGGCTGGAAGGGCATCCACTGCGTAAAAAACTTGCTGGATAAGTTGGCGGTTCATTCCGCTGTGGCCACCCCGGATTAATAAAGGGACTAAGCCGAAAAAAAAAAGAATGATGTACAGTATATTACTGGAGGATAGCCTTAAAATAGCATGTATAATCTGTTATTGCCAGCAGATGGCAACCTTTCCCATATATAAAATCTAATAATGCTCTCTTTCAGCAAATTAAAAATAAACAACAAATATTCTTTATAATGAGATTTTGAGTGTTTAGATCTTGTCAAATCTCATTTGATTCATTCACTTTTTTTAACTTCATATTTATCAACTCCAGTTGGTAAATAATTATTTTTTAATGAAAATAGTGAACCAGTTTTGTTAAATATTTGTATGATTTCAGCAGACTGTTCTCTGTGTGAATATATTTTAAAAGGTCAATATTTCCTTTCTGCATAACTTTTTAACTGTGAAACACACACACCCTTTTCTACTTGTGCATCTCCACTCTTTGTTCATTTATTCATTTGTTTTCTTTCGGCTTAGTCCCTTTATTAATTTTTATCAACCACAGCGGAATGAACCATCAACCTATCCAGCAAATGTTTTACACAGCGAATGCCCTTCTACCTGCAGCCCAGTACTGGGAATATGCACACTTATTCACACTCATACACTACGGCCAATTTAGTTCATCAATTCCCCTATAGTGCATGTGTTTGGACTGTGGTGGAAACCGGAGCACCCGGAGGAAACCCACGCCAGGGAGAACATGCAAACTCCACTCAGAAATGCCAGCTGACCCAGCCGGGACTCGAACCAGCAACCTTCTTGCTGTGAGACGACAGTACTAACCATTGAGCAACTGTGTCACCCTCTATTCTTTGTTCCAATGTTATAAGCAAATGAAATTAGGACTTTTACTTTTGAATATATTTATATTTCAGCACATGCATCCTGCATTCACTCCTTAATCCTGTAAATAAAACACCTTTTACATGTTTTGCACTCATCCAGAACCCAAAAATTCAGCCAAACCATGATGTGATATTACATCATCACCATCATCATTATCTAATAAATATTGCATGAGATAATATGACCGTGTCCAGCACAGAAACATTAATAAGTCCATTGAAACAGAACATTTTCCTGAGACTTTCTGCACTAGAGAGCAGGCTAATCTCCCATTAGCTCTCAAAGGCAAAACCAGAGTCAGAAAATTAATCCAGCTGACCCATTTCTACAAATACTGAGAGAGAGAGAGAGAGAGAGAGAGAGAGAGAGAGCGAGCAGAAATTACGCCTGTGTTGATTCAGCAGTCATGATTTACTAACGCTCACCTAGTCAACATGAAAACACTCTCAACACACCATCCTGGAAAAATTCTATTAAAAATGTATATAATAAACATTAAATAAAAATAAACTAATAAAACAACGAATTGTTCGTAATCCTCCAATGAAATAACTTGCTCCTCCTCAAAAATGACTTTCACTTTCAGGTGATGTGATCAGGGTCTCTTACTTAAGCCCCTCCCCTCACCCTGACTCTGCTACATAAGACTGAGTGGAGAAAGTGAGTGATGGACGGATGACAGATGGAGAGAGTTAGAGATGGATAGACGGATAAATGGATGGATAAAGGGATATAGAGAGATGGATGGTGGGATGCATGGATGGATGGAGAGATATAGAGATGGATGGATAAGGGGATATAGAGAGAGATGGATGGAGAGATATAGAGAGAGATAAATGGATGGACAGGTATAGAGATAGATAGACAGATGGAGAGATGGATGGACGGACAGAGAGATATGGAAGGATGGATGGATGAATAGACAGATACTATAGATAGATAGATAGATAGATAGATAGATAGATAGATAGATAGATAGATAGATAGATCATTAGTGAGAAGATACTGAGGCTTTTCTTTTCTTTCTCTCTGGAGATCTGAGCAGCATTAATGCACACTGAACCTGCACAACTCTCTCTCTCTCTCACACACACACACGCACGCACGCACGCACGCACGCACACACACGACTGCAGCCTTTGTCAGGATCCTCACAGTAAACAATTAAGCATCTTCAAGCCTACAAACCCAACAACCAACACAAATACCATGGCAACCACTCCAAACACCCAAACAAAACACAAACATCAAGTCAAATGCATTACCCAGAGCATCACGCACACACAGACATGAACACTATAAGAGCATGAGCTGTGTTAAATCTATCTCAACTCTTTCAATAATCATTTAAGTGTTTAAGTATACAGTGCTCAGCATTATTGAGCACACCCCCTTTTGATAATGAATATTTTTATCTATTTCTCAATCAATATAGACAATATATTTTGGTTTATTTGAACAAAAGAGGTTTACAAAAACAATTTTACTAAATTTAATATATTTTTTTTCATTCAATATTTCCCCCAACATATTAATTTGTACTATTTTGGGCTGCAATCTTATTAGATCTTATTGGATTAGTTCCAGTTTTGTCTTTGATACTGACTAATCTATAAAGTATCCACATTAATATATCACTGTAAAGCATCCTAAATGGTAAGCATGGTGGCGCAGTAGGTAGTACGATCGCAGCAAGGTTACTGGTTGCCTCGGTTGGGTCAGTTGGCATTTTTGTGTGGAGTTTGCATGTTCTCTGTGTGTTAGTGAGTTCAAACACATGTGGTGTAAGTGAATTGGGTGAGCTAAATTGTCCGTAGTGTATGAGTGTGTGTGGATGATTCCCAGAGATGGGTTACAGCTGGAAGGGCATCCGCTGTGTAAAACATATGCTGGATAAGTTGGCGGTTCATTCCGCTGTGGCGACCCCAGATTAGTAAAGGGACTGAGCCGACAAGAAAATGAATGAATGTTAACAGTTTTAGCAATTAAATACTGAGAGACAAACTCGTATAATGTAGTGTGATGAAGAGCAGAGACGCTGCGGTCTGTAAAGAGGGAAGATCATCAGGGATTGTGGCTGATCTCCAGTCATCAATAATACAGAGACTGAGACATCAAAGCAGAGCTGAACTGACACACATCAGCTGAACATTAACATCGAAATCAGACTACGCTTCTGCAAAACTCTGAACCTGCCTGCGGATCTTTCATGTCCCATTCTAAAACTAGTGAACAATAAGTGCATATACTACAAAAATCAGATTATAGATGAGTATTTTAGTGAAAACTAATGAACAATAAGTGCATATACTACAAAAATCAGATTATAGACGAGTCTTTTAGTGAAAACTAGTGAACAATAAGTGCATATAATACAAAAATCAGATTATAGATGAGTATTTTAGTGAAAACTATTGAACATTAAGTCCATTTACTATAAAAATCTGATTATAGATGAGTATTTTAGTAAAAACTATTGAACATTAAGTCCATTTACTATAAAAATCTGATTATAGATGAGTATTTTAGTGAAAACTAGTGAACATTAAGTGCATTTACTATAAAAATCTGATTATGGATGAGTATTTTAGTGAAAACTAGCGAACAATAAGTGCATATACTACAAAAATCAGATTATAGACGAGTATTTTAATAAAAACTAGTGAACAATAAGTGCATATACTACAAAAATCAGATTATAGACGAGTATTTTAATAAAAACTAGTGAACAATAAGTGCATATACTACAAAAATCAGATTATAGACGAGTATTTTAATAAAAACTAGTGAACAATAAGTGCATATACTACAAAAATCAGATTATAGATGAGTATTTTAGTGAAAACTAGTGAACAATAAGTGCATATACTACAAAAATCTGATTATGGATGAGTATTTTAATAAAAACTAGTGAACAATAAGTGCATATATCGAGTAATTTAGAAAAATCTAGTGAACAATTAGTGCATATACTACAAAAATCAGATTATAGATGAGTATTTTAGTGAAAACTAGTGAACAATAAGTGCATTTACTATAAAAATCTGATTATGGATGAGTATTTTAGTGAAAACTAATGAACGATAAGAGGATAAACTACAAAAAATATAATTGTAGACAAGTATTTTAGTGAAAACTAGTGAACAATAAGTGCATATACTACAAAAGATCGATTATAGATAAGTATTTTAGTGAAAACTAATGAACAATTAGTTGACAGGAGAACATGCAAACTCCACATAGAAATGCCAACTGACCAGCCAGGACTCAAACCAGCGACCTCCTTACAGTGAGGCCACAGTGCTAACCGCTGAGCCACTGTGCCGTTCTGCATATCTGATTCATAATAAGTAAAATATACAATCTCTAGCCTTTGTTAAGACGTCCATCAGGATGACTGACAGCAGAATTATTGTTCAGATGTACACTATTTTTTAGTTCTGCTGAAAGTGCAAGAATTAATCTTCAATGGTCATTTCTGTGTGTGGCTCAGCTGAGATTGAGTTTATAAAAGCTTCTTCCCTGCTGCTGAGTGTAAATGTGTGTGTTGGAGAGCAGAATATTACACTTCCATCATCCTAATGGAGACCTGACCCTGACAGAGAGAGAGTGAGAGAGAGAGAGAACAACATGAAGCAATAAACTGCAGAAAACAGCTAATGATGAAACCCAAAGCAGCCGCTAGTAGAGAAACTGACAAATGGCAGCAATTAAAGAGCAGAGAGAAGCAGAGTAATGGAGACGCGGGATTATTTCCATCTATACAGGCAAAACAGGCATGTGGTCATCAGGAAAACCCCAGAGAAAGATGATCTGCTCAACATCACATCACTATCAACCCTGTGTGCTTTCCTAAATGCAGGATCCTGCTCATGTTTCATTCATTTATCATGGCTTTACATAAAAAAAATCAACAAATTCAAACAAAATTAAACTCTGAACAAAATGCAACAGCTCGTCTGTTTTGTCTGCCCTCATCTGGACCATACAGTATTCCTGACCGATAATCTTCTCCTTCAATATTCAGTTTCATTCAGAAGCAGGACACTCTACACAGTAAGATGGATGAAGTTTGCTGTTAAAGGATTCATATTTTACACCAGTGTGTTTAGGTTTACTGTATCAGATTCACAGTATTTAGTTCAGGGTTTAACAATGACATATGCACACATACACACACTGACAGACGTGCACACACAAACATACACACACTATTGTACAGCTCTAATTATGGGGATTTCCCATAGATGTAATGATTATATTTATACTGTATAATGAGTTATGTAATTTATACTGTAGTGTATATACTATCCCCCTTACTAACATTAATACTAAGTACACGTACACACACATATGAACTTACACACATAGACATACACACACACACACAGACATAAACAAAAACACACACATGCACACTTATACAGACATACATATATGCACATATACACACACATTTAGACAAATACACACACACACACACATACAGACACATATATATACACACACATTTACAAACACACAACAAAATAAAGTAAAATCAAATTGAAATAATTAAGCAAAATTATACAATATTTGGCGTCATGGTGGCGCAGTGGGTAGCACGATCGCCTCACAGCTAGTAAGTCACAGGTTCGACTCCCGGCTGGGTCAGTTGGCGTTTCTGTGTGGAGTTTGCATGTTCTCCCCATGTGGTGCTCTGGTTTCCCCCACAGTCTAAACACATGCGCTGTTGGTGAATTGATAAAATAAATTGACTGTAGTGTGTGAGTGTGAATGCAAAAGTGTATGGGCGTTTCCCAGTTTTGGGTTGCAGCTGGAGGGACATCCACTGTGTAAAACATTTGCTGGATAAGTTGGCGGTTCATTCCGCTGTGGCGACAACTGATTAATGAAGGGACTAAGCCGAAAAGAAAATGAATGAATGAATGCTATTATTACTATTCTTCTTCTTCTTCTTATTATTATTATAAATCACAAATGTTTACCTAAAGCTTTATTAAAACAGTAGTGAAAATTTCCATCCACATTTATTTATTTTAATTTTTTTAAATACATTTACGATTAATAAAGAGGCTAAGCCAAAAAGGAAATTAATGAATGAATTATACAATATTCATGTATATTATAAAAAATGTATATATTTAATAAATATGTTTCTGCATTTGATCTTTATAAATGATCATTTATTATTTTTTATAGTTTTACACGTGTTTTTCTTTCAAACTAAACTACTGTATTAATCTTTAAGAAATGTGGATGGTAATGTCCTCTGTAAACCACTGTCAAATGATTTTTATTATTTATTTATTTCATTATTTTATAAGTATTTTGGTTTAACTGATTTGTAATTGTCACATTTATATTTACAATCACAGCGACAATATTCTAAACAACAGACAAAACCAAACATTTACTAGTTTTAGGTATAAAATCCTGAGCGATCAACTGATGCAGTGTTGACTGTGAATGACAGCATCAGGTAAGCGGGCTTTACTGAATAATGCTGTTCTGACGATGATCAAGTCTTATTATGGTGTTGTAAGTGTGATGATGAGTGTGTGGAACATTTCCAGGAAACACAAACACAAACATCGAGGTGTAATGGTGTAATCGAGCGGACACACACACACACACACACACACACACACACACACACACACACACACACACACACACACACACACCTGACCCATTACCTCAGGGTTTACAACACATTCAAACCCTGAGTGTTCAGAAAGCCAGCGAGTAAAACAGGTCTGCGTGTGTGTGTGTGTGTGTGTGTATGTGGCTGGAAACAGTTTCCTCCAACGGCTGAGCTCACATTTCCACTCCGTCTGCAGAGATGAATGGACAGATAATACACGTTTGTGTGTGTGTGTATGTGTGTGTGTCTTGTATTCACTATATGTTGTCTGAACCTAAATGTATCGCACAAGTATAGCAATACCAGTAAATGTTGACCTTGTGGGGACGTTATTTTGCTCGCCCTGAGGAAACCGACTCATGAAGAGAAAGAATGAAGTATTTTGAAACTGTAAAAATGCAGGGTGGCACGGTGGCTCAGTGGTTAACGAAAAGGTAGCTAGTTCAAGTCCCGACTGGTTAAGTTGGCATTTCTGTGTGGAGTGTGCATGTTCTCCCTGTGTTGGTGTGGGTTTTCTCCGGGTGCTCCTTTTTCCCCCACAGTCCAAACACATGCACTATATAATTAACTAAATTGGCTGTAGTGTATGGATGTTTCCCAGTACTGGGTTGCAGCTGGAAGGGCATCCGCTGTGTAAAACATGCCGGAATAGTTTGTGGTTCATTCCGCTGTGGCAACCCCTGATTAATAAAGGGACTAAGCTAAAGGAAAATGAAAATGAATGAATGTAGATGGTTTGCTGTGAGGGTTTGGTTTAGGGGCAGGATTAGAGGAAAGGAGAGGATATACAGTACATACATCAGTATAGGTATGGAGAGAGCCCATAAACAAACTGTGTGTGTGTGTGTGTGTGTGTGTGTGTCTGTGTTGGAATACATCAGCATCTTTACAGCAGAGATGCGAGATGACATTAATCACAGTGAGCGGCTCAACGCTTCAACACACAACACTTATATCAAGACTCACACCAGCACACACCGACATCACGAACACAGACACTATACACCATGATCTGTGTGTAATCTATTTGAATTCTTTCCACAATAATTAAATTAAATATATATATATATATATACACACACACACACACACAGTAGAGCAGCTGTTTGAGCATCGTTTCTGACTGCAGCACAGAGAGAGAGTTGTGTCGGTGAGCTGGAGGACACTGCAGAGATTGAGTTACAAATCCTCTGAGAATCTGAACAAATGCGCACACACACACGTTCATGCACAAACAATACACATTACGGACCCTTCAGTTCCAAACGCAAATGAAAATTGTGCTTTTTTCGTTTTTGCATGTAAATTTAAAAATTGTATTTAGCATTTCCTCCATTTCTTGAACTTCTCTCTGAGACTCTGCATGGTAGATTGTGTGTCCATGTGCTGAAACACGTTCTAAGATGATCTTAGAAGCTGTATTTATACCATAGAAACTAGTAGTTTTTGCTTTGCTTTGGCTTTTTTAGGGTTAATTATTGTGATCTCCCGACAGAGAAACACTGGCAAATCTCAGTAGACTGATGGCATTTCATGACGTTCAATCTTATAATCTTAAAATGTAAGCAAAATCCAACCCAAGCTCATTCTGAAAACGTAGCCCTGTGGACATTTCTGGAGACCGCAATTTACGTGGCCGTGTAATGGCTGCATTTCATTTTTTTAAGGGAACGCTACCGGGCGGTGTGATGCCGCTCCTCTTCGTGCTCGCCGGCTGACTGCTCACCTCCGTGTGGAGGGCTTTCCCACCACAACCAGTTTGTCTGGTTAGCTCGTCGTGAACGTTGGCGAAGCGGAGACCTAAAGGGGAGCCGACGGCAACAAATGGGTTCGAGTACGGGGAAGAGCGGTTCCAGAAATCAGGTAAGACAAAAAAACAGAATCCAAAAAATAAAGCGAACGAGTTTATAACGGGGTGAGAATGCAGGGAAATCTGAAACTGGTCAAAATCAGACGAGGGCTTTTCTTTTTCTGGACAGCTTTTGTAAATTGTTGCTTCGGTTTAGGGAAGGAGGAGGAGGAGGAGGAGGAGGAGGGTCAATTGGCCGGCCACCCAGTCAATCATTCAGTCAGTCAGTACGCAAGAACAGCGCGGGCACGAACAACGCTTACGAGAGGCGTTCGAGACGCAAAAAAGTGCGCACAGCAGCCTCTCGTGGATTTGCGAAAAATCAGCTGTTTTGTCATCACTTTAGACATTACGCTAGAGAATCATACAAACACTAGCTCTGAAGTGATGTTGAGCAATGGCTGAGCAACGGCTTCTGCTGTTCTGAAGTCAGCTGCAGATGTGTATGAATGGAGGAAGAAGTTCTATAATATTGACTATAATAATAATTGTAGTTCCTCTAATAAATGGGTTTTGAGACTCTTCGTGTTTGATCATCTTTTTTATATACATGATTATGCCGTCAAACTATTGCATAAACGCAATATCACACTCACAGAATATCACACACTAGCCAATGCACGCTTCCTCCAGGGCCAATATACAGCCATATCGCACTGCTACTCATGTGATATTGCTCATATTATTCAATTTTTTAACTAAATGTATCATACATAGGGTTGTAACAATATACCGGTATGACGGTTTACCACGATTTGAACGTGCACGATTATCATACCATGAACAATTGCATATCAACGGTTTTAACCATTAAAGACCGAGACAGCCGCCCGCAGCTAAAAATAAGTATTGCTCTTAAATGTTTAATAACTTTTGATCCGCTGATCTGATTCATACAATTCAAAGATTGGCATAAAGAAGAGAATCTTTCCAGGGCTGTATCACATAACATTCGCGGACTTTCAGAGGCTCCGGAATCAGTGCGGTTACGTCATCAAAATTTGACAACGCTGATTTGACAAAGAAACGCTCGTCACTGTGTCTCCGGACAAACCAGACATGATACATTAATGCATTGTCCCTCCTCCATGCCCAGATTGGTTCAAACTCGCTATATCACAACCAATAAGCATAGGTTTCACTTTTGTTTGTGGACCAACACTGAGCTTTTTGAACAACACGGAATGAGAGATACATTTCTGCGCGGCTAAATAAAACACACAAAAAAAAAAGTTTTGCATGAAATAATTCTCATACTAAGTACTTTTGCATGCACAGCAGCACAGAAACATGACAAAACAGTGACACAGCAAAGACGAACTGCTGCTCTTGCTGTTTTCAAAAGACGCAAATGAAGATGCAGCTGTTTGTCTGCATTGCATACAACCATATCCAAATCCATATCCACAGACAACCATGTCCATGCTGGCACATAAAACCTAAGGATGTTCCACATTGAATCTAGTTTCGTTATGTAACTATTTATAGTATATCTATTTTTTACTGAGGATTTGCACCATGTTTATTTGGACTTTGACACATTATTTATTATTTTTTTATTTGTTCATTGTACAAGTGGACACATTCTCTCACCTCAGCGTCAAGATTAAGTCCTGAAAATCTCAACATGCTTACATTTCTTCATCACAACCTAGACTGAAAAAAACAACGCTTTAAATACATGTTTACAGCCATAAACTTGGTATTGCACTTTTGGTCTCCCATTTATCCTGCTTATAAGGAAGGACAGTTTAAGTTTATTTTTGTCTAATCTTAAAAGACCCTGCTTGTTTATTCCTTCTAATTTAATTTATTAAAATGGGAGATTTTTCAGTTTATTTTTATAAAAGACTTCTATAGTTCTATTAAAATGGTTCTTTCAAAAGTTTGTTGAAATAAAACCTTTGTTCAGTCAGAAAACGTGTTCTTATTCTTTTCAGGGTCTTTGCTATGAGAATTACTATTTAATACCGTATACCGCAAAACCGTCAAACCGTGGTATTGTTTTAGACGATTATCATACCGTAAAAAATTCATACCGTTACAACCCTAATCATACAGAACCACAACAAAACCATGACCCTAATTCCGATAACTGACAAGTATTATTCCACCCCAAATACACACACACATACACACACTCCTTCACCAAATTCTAAATACCTCTCTATATTTAGTTTAAATATATAAATGAAACAAATGTTTTCATAACACATGAATTCTAAAAAAGTTTCACATATAAATCTGTAAGACACCAGCAGGTTATTGATACTCTACATCTAGAAAGTCTTAACTGGTGTACAGTCATGTGTGTGTTTGTCATGTGTGTGTTTGTCAGAGTCTGTGTGTGCCGCTGAGTCTAGAGAAACACTGAGCAGAAACAACAGTAGGCGCAGTGAAAGATGAGAAAACACACACAACACACACGGACAAACAGTTTTTGCTGAAGGTCCATTAGCATTAGCATGAGAAAGCGGTGTGATGGATGAGTCTGTGTGAGGCTTTACAAGAAACCACAGCAACAAACACACTAAGAACAGCCTCTGGTCTTTACTCAGTTTTTTTTTTTACTTTGGTCTTTACTTCGGTCTGACAATCTTGACACCTAAAGCTTAGTTTATACTTCTGCGTCAAGTGATCGGCGCAACCCACGGCGCATGTAATGCGTGTAGCTGTGCATTCATACTTCTGCACGCTGTTTCTGTTGCTTTGCAATGACACTTCTGAAACGCTAGCTGGCAGTGAGGTGTTTATGCTCCTCTGTGTCGAGTTTCTTCTCTGGTGTTTTGTAACGTAAGGTAAACACAAAACAAAACTTTTCATCTGGAGCTCCTTCAAGCGACTCGATACTTGTAAACAGTCGCTCCAACAGACTTGCGCGGCTCTCAGCCCCGCCTACACTCATCAGTGTTACCAAACTGACCAATCACAGAGCTTGCGCTACGCGCCGTTGCGACATGTAGTTACATTTTTTGAGAGGTGCACGTCAGCGACGGCCACGGAGAGGGCTATGCGTCAACACGTAGGCTGCGCTGTAGCATACGTGTGCACTTGACACAGAAGTATAAATCAGCCCTAATGCTCATGTTTAGAAGATTCTATCAATTCTGTCACTATTTATTCTGTCTGCTTCCATATTTGATTAAGTTGAACCCAAAAGAAGATATTTTGAAGAATGCTACCACTGACTTGAATAGTATTTTTACTAAGAAAGTCAACAGATGTTATCATAATAAATGAGCTACCTGTTTCCTATATTCTTCAAAATAATCTATATATATATATATATGTATGTATATATATGTATATATATATATATATATATATATATATATATGTATGTATGTATATATATGTATATATATATATATATATATATATATATATATATATATGTATATATATATATATATATATATATATATATATATATATATATATATATATATATATATATATATATATAAACAAACATTTCATACAATATAGTCACACAGTAATATACACAAATATATTTAGCAAATATAAACTTTAATTGTGGATGTGATTATTTAATTAATTGCGATTTATTAATAATGCTAAAAATTCTGCTTATTTCACAAAAATAAAATCACATTTTTAAACATATTCCCATACAACACAGTTATTTTGAGTTATAATAATATTTTAGAAGAGACTTGTTTGAAAATATGCAAATGTATAGCGGTTAGGCAAACATTAAATCGCGATTAATCCAAAATAAAAGTTTGTTTTGATACAATATATGTATTTGTACTGTGTATATTTATCATGCATATGTAAATGCATAAATAATATCATGCCTTTATCATGCATATATGCATGCATATTTAAGAAAATGTTTATTAATATTTATATATAAAAATATACAATTCAAATTACATAAATGTAAATATCTGTGTGACAAAATTGTATAGTTTTGTATTTATATATTTGTGTGTATCACATATACATCATAAACATATATAATACACACAAATATATTATGTCAAAACTTTAATTTTGTAATTGCAATTACTCTTAGTCCAACAGTTATACAACACCTATATGTATACATGTCAGCCAGGCCTTTATAAATCCAAATACAGAGAATAATATCATCACAACATCATCTTTATTATTGATGTGTCTCTATGAAGGCAAACAATAGACCTGCTGTCTGTTGTAGAGTCTCTGAGGGCCAGTAAAACCACATGCTATAAAAACCACACACACACTTAAGTGCATAAAACAACACACACACACACACACACAGCAATAAGCATTCTCTGTATTTATAAATCACTGCACACACACACACAAACATTATTCAGCACGCAGCTGAATTTGCCTCAATTAGCCGTCCGTCTCTAATTAATCGACACACACACACACACAGGACCCTGATTGTTGTTGTGTGCTGTTCTGGAGATAATAACGTCTCTCGGCGGTCTGTGAGCTGATTCTCTTGTCATCATGTTGACGTTTTGCTCTATTGTGTGTGTGTGAATTCCTGCTCATTGTGATTTTCGGAGTCGAACGCCTGGAGCGAATAAAGCGAGAAGGAAAACGCCGGGTCCCCGGGCTTAAGAGGAGATCCGGTTCAGGATACGCTTCGTTACCCTGGACATTACTCATGATTCACATACACGCGAATATAGTGCATGTGCGAATATGATCAAATAAATGCAATGGAAAATAAAATTTAAAAAGAAAAGAAGATATGTGTAATAATTATACAATTTTATATGTGCATTTAATTTTTCCATCTATTTTTTTGCATTTATATTTTTAAGTAAAAACAAATATATATTAAAATAAAATATACATTAAAAAATTCGGTAATTACGCATACACATTCATACTTATGAAATATATATATATATATATATATATATATATATATATATATATATATATATATATATATATATATATATATATATATATATATATATTTATTTATTTGATCTAATTATAGTCAGTAGGAGTCATATCTGCATTAACGGAAATTAAATTATGATATTTGTAATAAATTAATTTAAAAAGTTGTAAATAATTAAATGTAAATATAAAGTCTGTTGGAGAAATACACATTTTGATCATTAATTATTATACATATGAACTCATTGTATATATTTTATATATAATTATATATATATATATATATATATATATATATATATATATATATATGTATATATAAATTATTAAAATAATTATAGAATATGTATAAGAATTAATGAGTATTATTCATATAATAAACAATATATTTAAATAATATTATAATTAAATATTAATAATAATAATATTATTATTTATTTTGAATAATATCATATGAATAAACTAATAATTATATATAAATAGTTAGTTTATAGTTCACACTGCTGGCGTGTTGAATCCTGTGTATTTGAGCCATACAGAATAAACAGAGCAGTCAGTCATCGTGACCAATCATAATCTCATTTCTGATATGATGACACAGCAGGAGCTATGAATATCTGCTGATCCTGCTGCTGAGATGCGTCAACACATGCAATGATAATTACATTATTTCTCTGATTCATCAATTCAGCTTCAGAAACACTAATCGTCAGAGACTTCAGGCATTTACAGCAAACAGATAGTTTAATATTTATATGAATATTTGAAAAACTAAAAACAAATCAAACAAATGTTTTAATATAATATTGATTTGGATTCTTTAATATTTATCTCAAATATTTGTAAAATATCTTTATTTTTTATAATAATATAGTATAATATAATTCATTTATATTCAAATAAAAATATTGCACAACTCCATATTTCACTTTTCCCTGCAAGGTGCAGCGGGTTTGGGCTGATGTGAGGGTCATTTACTGATAACAGTGTTTTCATATACAAACGGACTCTCATTTGACTATCAGGGCTGTTTTCTCTGTATGCAAAGCCTCCTGTTTGCTCAGTCTGTCTAAAATGACCTTATATCGGAGCACGAGGGGTCAAAGGTCATTGCATTTGACTGGCAGTTCAGTTACAGTTCACTCTCTTTGTCTTTATTCTCTCTTCAGTGTTCAGCTTCTGCTCTGAATAAATCACTAAACTGTTGGGAATTCTTAAACCAAACTAAACCAAGCTGTTGTATAAATCAGTAAAACAACCAGACACTACCTAACTGAACCGGACTGAACCAACTGAAACACTATACTGGACTAGACTAAACTGAACAGGACTGGACTGCACCAAACCGAAGTGAACTGACTAAACTGGACTAGATTAAACTGAACCAGACTCAACTGGACATGGCTGAACTAAACTGAATAAAAAACTGAACAGGACTGGAATTGACTAGACCGAACTGAACTGATCTGAAGTGAAGTGAACTGACTAAACTGGACTAGACTAAACTGAACTGGACTGAACTGAACTAAAGTGAATAAAAAACTGAACAGGACAGGAATTGACTGGACCGAACTAAACTGATCTGAAGTGAGCTGAACTGAACTGACTGAACTGGACAAGACTAAACTAAACCAAACTGAAGCGGACTGAACTAAACAGAACCAACTCAATTGGACAGAACTAAACTGAACCAACTGAACTGAACTGATGCAACTGAACAGGACAGGAAAAAATTTAACTGAACTGTACTGTACTGAACTGAATTGAACTAAACTGAACAAAACTGAAGTACTGTAAACTAAAGTGAACCAATCCAACAGAACTGGAATGAAATACATCGAACTGAACAGGACTGTACTGACCTGAACTGGACTAGACCGAACCAATTCGAATTAAATTGAACCAAGTGAACTGAACATGAACTAAACTGACCTGAACTGAACTAAACTGAACCTGACTGGACTGGACTGGACAGAACTGATCAGGCTTTTCTGGATAAAGCAGAAAGAGTCCCTTTTTCACTGTGGGACAAAAATAACCGATGTTTTGACACAAAACCAGACGGTGTATCTGGAAAGTCTGGACAAACGTGACGTGTGACATTTCATTCAGACGCTGCATACGGCTATATTTAGGATAGTTTACTGTTCAAACTAGTTTATTTCTGTACGCTGTAAACAGTGTGCAACTCATGATTTGATTAGAATTGGCAAACATTAACATGCTATTATACAAACTGAAGCAAAAAACGCAATATAAACCCATATTTATTTCTGTAAATGCTTGTAATAAATATGTAAATTAATGTAAATGAGGTCATGTGACAAAAAGTAGTGTTCGTGAAATGTTTGTTCAGAATGAAGCAACACTTTACTATTTATTTAAAAATTAAGTATTATTATGTATTAAAATTCAACACATTTTTAATAATAGAGCAATATTTTAATATATTTATATTTTTTAAATACCAAGATTTAAAAGCAATATTTATTTATTACTACTTTTTTAACTTATAATTGTTTATCAAATCACTTTAATGAACAATAAATCATTAAAAGTGCATAACTATTTCATAACTTAAAAAAAAGTTAATAAAAAGAATAACATTTTGGTATAATCTGAATAAAAAGGCAAATAAAAAATACATAAATAAATAAAAATATTTTGGTATAATTTGAACAAAAATGCAATAAATAAATAAATAAATCTTTTGGTATAATCTAAATAAAAATGCAATAAATAAATAAAATAAATAATTTTAAATATTTTGTTATAATCTGAACAAAAACGCAATAAAAATTTTAAATAAAAAAATAAGTAATATTTTGGTATAATCTGAACAAAAATTAAATAAATAAATAAATAAAAATAATAACATGATATAATCTGAACATAAATGCAATAAATAAAGGAATAAATAAAATAAACATTTTGGTATAATCTATACATAATGCAGTAAATAAATAAATGAATGAATAAATGAATAAATAAAAACATTTTGGTATAATCTAAAAAACACAATAAATAAATAAATATATAAAAAATCATAAAAAATATTTAGGTATAATCTGAACAAAAATATAAATAAATAAATAAATAAATAAAATAACTTTTACCTTTTGCATAATAAAAAAAAAACAGTAACAAATAAATAAAAATCTCTTTTGCATAAATATCTGTAAATTAATTTCTCCATGGTTGGCGTAAGCTCCATATAAGGCCGTGTGGTGAACAGGAAGGATGTTATCAGACGTTGTGTCACGAATGAGCTTTGACCATCTTTGCCTTATTCAGTCAATAAGAGCACATGCTAACGGTCTGCTTTTCACATTAGCGCCATGAACACTTCCTGTTCCTCATTTCCTGTGACATCATCACAGCGCGTCTCTGAGCGATCTGAAGGTGTGGCGAGTCCAGCACATGCAGACATTCAGCAGGATGAAGAGAACAAACCACAGGAAGCCAGAGAGCTTTATACTGCACTTTACACGTAATGCTGCGCTTCAGAAACGGCGTTAATGAGGTTCATGCTGACACTGGGCTTTCAGTGTCACTGAGAGAATACTGTACACTGTTAAAATGCTGGGTTACACAAAAATATTAATATTGTTCTAATGCAAATAGATTTGAACTCTATCAATAGAGTTGCCCCCCACAAAAAAAAATCTTAGTTTTTAGCTCATTTTAGCTAAGTTTTTTGAACAAGCAGTAGAAGTGATATTGAGTGTTGTTTCTAATTTATATTTTTAATTACTTGTTAATTTTGGGTTTTAGGTGTATTTATTTATTTTGTAATTTTGTTCACATTTTTTTACTGTTTAAAAAGTGATATTCAATAAAAATATTTACTTTATTTTAGTAATTCATTCATTCGGTCAGTTTCCCTGGGCTTAGTGCCTTATTTGTCAGTGGGTGCCATAGCAGAATAAACTGCTCCAGCTATTCCATATGTTTTACACAGCGGCTGCCCTTCCAGCTGCAACCCAGTACTGAGAAACACCCATACACACTCATTCACGCACGCACACACTCATACCAGGGCTCGAAATTGCGACCATACGCACCCAAATTTTATCTAAGTGATCTCAAAATATATTTGGGAGCATTTGTGCGACTGCATAAAATTGGTGCCGTGCGACGGTTTTCACTGCAAAATGTTCACCACACATGCAGATTTAGGAGACATTCGCGCATCTTAGCACGTGAGATCAAGCTGGATAATTTGATGGTTCATTCCGCTGTGGCAACCCCAGATTAATAAAGGGACTGAGCCAAAAAATGAATGAATGAATGAATTAACTTTTTTGGCAAATATAAAAAAAAAAATATATATATATATATATATATATATATATTCTACAGCACTTTGCTGAAATACTATTACATATTAAATATTATTATTAAATACTATATTTTCTATAAGTTTAAGTGATTTTTTTGTGACTAGCATTTTTTTTAAATACATGTCTACATTTATTAATTATTATTTTATTATTGTTATTCAGTTTAATTTATTTGAATACAGCAAGTTAAGCTACATGAAATTATTATTATTATTATTATTTTTTAGATTAATGCATTTTTTACTACATCTGCAACAGTAGCATCAACACTATTCTCATGATATATATTTAAATATTTTTATGATTCTCATTATTTTATTTGAAAAAACTCAATTGTGCTGGTCAGAGATTAATCCGTTAATTGCATCCAAAATAAAGGTTTGTTTTGACATTATATGTGTGTATTATGTATATATTCATTATTTATATAGAAATACACATGCATACTTTTGAGAAAATGTATGATTTATATTAATATTTAAAATATATACATGTATATGATACAAATTAAATATAAAATGAAATATTCCTTCATTCATTTTCCTTCGGCTTAGTCTCTATTAATCTGGGGGCACCAAAGCGGAATGAACCGCCAACTTATCCAGCATATGTTTTACGCAGCGAATGCCCTGTCAGCCACAACGCAACACTGGGAAACACCCATACACTCTCATTCACACACACACACTACAGATGATTTAGCCTACCCAATTCCTCTATAGCGCGTGTGTTTGGACTGTGAGGGAAACCGGAGCATCCTGATTAAACCCACGCCAACACGGTGGAGAACATGCAAACTCCACACAGAAATGCCAACTGACCCAGCCGGGACTCAAACCAGTGACCTTCTTGCTGTGAGGTGACAGTGCTAACCACTGCAACACCCACTTTTTTGTACAGTTTTGATTTTATGCATGTGTTTACATTAAATATCCACAATAAATATATAACACACACACACACACACATATATGTCAAAACAAACCTTTATTTTGCACACGATTAACCTTTGCCCAGCACTAATTTAGCTCTAAACCAATTTCTTTTTTCTATTTTTTTAAGCTTTCACAAACACACACACACACGCACACACACACACACACACACTGAGGTTCAGGAATGCTCAGTTGTCAGGCGTCTGAAAGCGATTCATCTGAGTGAACAAAGAGAATTTCACAGCACTCGGAGCGGGTTTCTCTCCAGCAGACATTAGCATGTCAATAGTCGTCCAGGAGGCTTAAAGCCGAGATCCTGAAACAAGCGCACACATTCAGAGGAATCATGGGAACGAGAGCACATCTCACAGACACACACACACACCGCATGAAGAAGGTGATGAAGGACACCAAGCCAGAAACTGCAGAAAGTTCAACATCTTTCATTCTAAATACAGCAATAATGACGCCAAACTAAACCAAAGCAGACATTCACTGAGAAAATGATGTTCATTTTGCTTTTGAATTGCATTATGGGATCTCGATCTTTCCTCCAACAACTTTGATGTTGAAAAGTTTGAAAAGGTAAAGATTTGTAATAGTTTGCAGTGATATATTGTCAGGGTTGGTGTTGTATATCAGGGGTTCTCAAACTTTTCAGGCCGCAACTCCTAAAATAACAACACCAGTGACTCGCGACCCCCTCTATCCTCAGAGGTGGTTATAAGCATACAAATATTGCACACAATGGTGCACATACACCAATAGGAACTACAAAACAAGCTTATTGACGACACAAAAAAAAGTGCAACAGTATATTCTTTATAATCATTATTAATTTGTTTAATTCAATAATCTCACTTAATGGGAATGTTTATAGCACAAGGCTATTCTTGGCTTAATTTTGGAGACTTGGAGCCACTTGGAGATCGTCCTCCTTGTTCAGCAGTGGCCTTTTTTAAGTATGTGAGTGCCATAAAGGTGTCAAAGTTTAACATTGTACCGTAACATTAATCTGCTGCAACTAAAGCTATTTCTGTGATGTTATTCAAGCATAATAACACCCAGGAGTCACAATAAATGGAAAGAAAATTGAAAGGCTGATGACAGTTTATTTGCATGTTTTTTTATTTAACTATTAAATATTAGGTATATATTAAATATATTAAAAGTTGAAAATAATTAGCCCTAGTTGTTTTATATTGTGCAGGTTATGGATAAAATATGATCGTTCTAATATTTTAATAAAATATATGAGATTATTGGAAATCACTAAGCGACCCCTCGTTGTCTCGCGACCGCCACATTGAGAACCCCTGTAGTATATGACCAGAAGCTAGCTCTCTGCAACTCTCACATGGTCGCCCACTGAAGCTAAGCTGTGCCCGGTCAGTACCTGGATGAGAGACCACATGGGAAAGCTAGGTTGCTGCCGGAAGTAGTGTTGGTAAGTTAGTGGTCCTAACGCCCCAGAATACTGATGGGGACTTTACACTGCTCAGTGAGAGCCATCTTTCAGATGAGACGTTAAAGCTGACTCTGTCAAATCCCAGGGTTTAACCCTGACATCCTGGCCAAATTTACTCACTGGACTTGGTCTATCATGGTCTCCTAATCATCCCCATTTCATAAATGGCTTCATCACTCTCTTTTCTCCACCAATCAGCAGGTCTGGCGAAATATGACTGCCGTTGTGTCATCCAGGTGGATGCTGCACACTGGTGGTGGATGAGGAGATCCCCCCAATGTGTAAAGCGCTTTGAGTGTCTAGAAAAGAGCTTTATAAATGTAAGGAATTACAGTATATTACGCTAAAACAATTAATAAATTACTTAACGAATTATAAATGACTGTTAAATTGTATAGGTATCATAATTTATATAATTTATTAATTAGGCATACATTTTAACAATATGTAGAAAGGGAATCCATAAGAAATAAACATATTTTCAGCTTGTGATGTGGTCTGTTTTTAAAAAACAGTATAATGAGTCCAACACTCCTGAAGAGCGACAGAGACTCACTGAAGATCTGCTCTATTCCTGGAGGATCACTTCAGTACACACACACACACACACACACACACACACACACACACACACACACACACACACACACAGGATAATTCATTGATACTGTCTTAATCCATTGCCAATTTAAGTTAAAAATACATGAAAAATATAATAAAGGATAATGCATGATTTTTATATTAAAATCCAAATTTGACAAGAATGGCAAGCTTGATTATTATTAATAATAACAATAACACATTCATTAACAATCCCAATTACACTGTTCCACACTTAAATGCATAACAAATATTGATTTTTCTTAACAAATCTGAATCTATTGCAAATGTTAAAAAGTTGAAAATGTTTAAAAGTTAAAAAGCATTGAATAAACTCAAGACAAATACAGAACGTATTAAAAACGGTCAAATATTATAATTACTACTACTATACTACTACTAATTATTGTTATTATTACAGGACAACGCGGTGGCACAGTAGATAGTGCTGTTGCCTCACAGCAAGCAGGTCGCTGGTTCGAGCCTCGACTGGGTCAGTTGGCATTTCTGTGTGGAGTTTGCATGTTCTCCCTGTGTTCGCGTGGGTTTCCTCCAGGTGCTCCGGTTTCCCCCAGTCTAAATACATGCAGTACAGGTGAATTGGGTAGGCTAAATTGTCCGTAGTGTATGAGTGTGTATGGATGTTTCCCAGAGATGGGTTTCAGTTGGAAGGGCATCCACTGCGTAAAACATATGCTGGATAAGTTGGTGGTTCATTCCGCTGTGGTGACCCCGGATTAGTAAAGGGACTAAGCCAAAAATGAATGAATGAATTAATGTTATTATTACTATTCTTCTTCGTATTATTATTATAAAATCACAAATGTTTACCTAAAGCTTTCTTAAAACAATAGAGAAAATTTCCAAAAGATACTCTGGAAAATGCTGGAGTAAACTGCCGTACTATGGAGGTCAATGGCTGTTTTTATCCCTTCTTTTGTGCTCAACAGGAGAAAGAAACTCAAACAGGTTTAGAACAAGTGGAGGATGAGTAAATGATGGCTGAATTTGTATTTTTATGTAAACTATCCCTTTAAATTAGCATGAAAGATTACATTTAAATTGCAAGCACGACTTCATTATATCCCTAAACCATGTGGCCTTAAGCTGAACTCCAGGAAAAATGCCTTTAGAAAAGCAGAGCAACTTCCAGGAAAGCCGAATTGCTCTCATCCATCCACTCGAACAGGACAGACAGGATTGCAGAAACCTGAACATCATCACATGCGCTGTCAATCAGGCTGATGTTAATGACTTTAAACACATTTCTGTCACTCCACCTGAACTGATCTACAGTACAAACTAGGGCTGCACAATATATCATGTCTCAGCTTCAATATCGCAATAATCATATCTGAAGATCTGCAATATTGAGTCTGGCTTATAGTTAATTCAGAAACAGGAGATTTGTGAACTGCAGTTTATTCATTCATTTATTTACCTTCGGCTTAGTCCCTTATTTATCAGGGGTCACCACAGCGGAATGAACCGCTGACTGCAGGGTTTAATCAAAATAAAAGATTTTTTTCAATTTCAGAAGTTTAAAGCATTTTTAAAAAGTAACAGTTTGTAACTTAAAATGTATATTATTTATACAATAAAGAGCATTTGAGTTTTACCTGAACACTGCTAGACTCCCCAGATTTAACTTATCTTTGCTCTGTTAAATCTTTATTCTATTCATATTATTTATGTATTTATTTTGCATTTATACTTGTAGTGTATGAACATATATTGATGCAATGCATAAAAATATAACATGTCGATCAATCTATATATATATATATATATATATATATATATATATATATATATATATATATATATATATATATATATATATATATATATGTTTATTTATTTATTTACTGCCACATCAGCAACTTATGGCTAATATCTATATATGAATTATTTCCAAATAAAGCTTTTCAAGTCCTCTGATGAAATTGTATTCATATCACAATATATACTGCAGAAAAAACTAAATATGGCAATGTCAGATATTTCCAATACCATGCAGCCCTAGTACAAACACTCATACAGCTCAGTTTGCTTATTAATGCATCACACACACACACACACAGAAAGAGAAGACTGCATCACCACACACCTTTCACACAGGAAGTGAGCTTTAAAAGCAGTTTCAGTATTAGCAATATCTGTTCTAGTGGACCTTTATTCTTCTGCTTATGGAGAGCCAAAAGCAGAGCGGCATGATACTAAATATTACATATGCAGTATTATTGTTCAGTATGGCAATGTATGTTTTATGCAATAATATTGTATGATGATATACAGTTTATGAAATTTTGTTGAGTATTGTGATAACAATATTTCTTATGATATAACCTTTCCTTAGAAAAATGCTATTTTATTAGCTCTGCTTTTAATCATTTATTTATTTAAGGATATTAAAATAAACAGGTAAAAAACATTTTTCTGATCTAATTAATTCTAATTCAGACTAAAAAAACTGTCGAGGTGCAAACATTTGAAAAAACACTTGGTAGATATTCTGACTCGGATTGGCTGTTGTTATTTGTGACTCCGCCCATAAGTGGTAATTTTCAGCTCGGGGTTCACCTTTGGGCCACTCTAGCTAATAGCATTTACATTTAGTCATTTAGTCATTTAGCTGATGCTTTTATCCAAAGCGACTTACAAATGAGGACAAGGAAGCAATTTACACAACTATAAGAGCAACAATGAATAAGTGCTATAGGCAAGTTTCAGGTGTGTAAAGAAAGTGTAAGAAGCAAAACATTAGTAATTATTATAATTTTTTTTTGTAGTTAGTGGAGGAGTCAGAGTTTTTAGTCGTTTCTTGAAGACAGCGAGTGACTCTGCTGTTCTGATGCAGTCAGGGAGTTCATTCCACCAACTGGGCAGATTGAGTGCGAGAGTTCGGGAAAGTGATTTCTTCCCTCTTTGTGATGGAACCACGAGGCGACGTTCATTCACAGAACGCAAGTTTCTCGAGGGCACATAGATCTGCAGAAGTGAGAGCAGATAAGAAGGAGCAAAGCCTGAATTGATTTTATATATATATATATATATATATATATATATATATATATATATATATATGTATATAAAATGTAAATTTTTTTAATTAAGAAAAGGTTTTAAATGCGGTCTTAACTTGCTGTCTGCTGTCTATTTAGATCAGATCCTCTGTTATTACTATAAACATGATCCTAATGTGCAAATGTGAAAAAAATCAATCGTGTTTTAAACAGATTAGCAGAAACACATTCACACACGCGCAGCTTAAACATTTGCTCTAAAGTACATGTTTACTCAGAGCTGAACACTCACAATGGTCTTTTACCTTTTTATTGACACATTTCACAACTTGACCAGAGTAAACTATGAGTGTGATCAAATCCCACGACACAAGCCAGTAAATCCATGTCTGTTTAGGTTTACAGTAAGCTCAAGGTAAACATGTAGTATAATCAGAGCATGGAAACTCGTGTGATTTGATTTTATGACCGCAATGAAGCTTGGCAGATACACAATCTGAGTAAGATGAAGCCTTATGAGATTCTTATCATCATAAATCACAGCTAGTGTGCAATCTCCATGATGTGAACGTGACTAACATGACCTGAGGAACTGCTGAGTTCACCTGACCTGACAAGAATGACAAGTATCTACAATAACGCCCTCTTTTACTCAGATTCTTAAAAAGATTCAACTGCTTAATTCTCAAGCATGAAGCACAAAATAAAATCTTTCTACAACCATCTACAGTACAACACGCTAACATTCAACCATCTACAACACACTTTAGCAACCACCTACAACACCCTAACAACACCTACAACATCATAGCAAACCACTTGCGACATCTCAAAATACCATAACAAATAACTACAACACCATAGCAGCCACCTCAACTTCCCAACTCCATATAACATCATAGCAACCCTGTACAATTCAATTCAATATAGATTATGTCAAAGCAGCTTAACATAGCTCTAGTAAGACATCAAAGCGTGACATATTTGCACGGGAAAATATCACTTACACAAAAAATAAATAGCATAACATTAAATATACAAATATATAGAGGTTTAACAATACACTACCTGACAAAAGTCTTGTTGTTTATCCCAGTCGTAAGAGCAGCAAATAATAACTTGACTTCTAGTTGATAATTTAGAAAAGTGTCAGAAGGTTTTCCCTATGAATCATCTGTTAATCTGCATCTTAATCATCACTAATACTGCAGAAAACCTACTGGAACCAGCATGGAGCCAAGATTCTCACATAAATCAGTCAAGTTTGGTAAGGTAAAACTCATGGTATAGGGTCATATTCAGTATGGGGGCGTGCATAAGATCTGCAGAGCGCATGGCAACATCCTGAGGTATCAAGACATTTGTGCTGCCCATTACATTACAAACCACAGGAGAGGGCAGATTCTCCAGCAGGATAGCGCTCCTCATGCTTCAGCCTCCACATCAAAGATCCTGAAAGCAAAGAAGGTCAAGCTGCTCCAGAATTGGCCAGCCCAGTCACCAGACATGAACATTGTAGAGCATGTCCTGGGTAAGATGAAGGAGGAGGCATTGAAGATGAACACAAAGAGTCTTGATGAACTCTGGGAGTCCTGCAGGAACGCTTTCTTCTTCATTCCAGATGACTTTATTAATCAGTGATTTGAGTCATGTCAGAGATGTATGGATGCAGTCCTCCAAGCTCATGATGGAGTCAGACACAATATTCATTCTGTCTCCACTGCAGCAGGACTTTATATTCTATACTGGACATTATTTCTGTTCAGTGATGAGACTTTAAGCAGAGTCAGATCTTACTGTCCTAATCAAATCATTAATAATCAAGGCATGATCAGATTTTATTGTGCTCAAATAAGCTTCATCTAGAGGCCTTTGCCTTTCATATAAGACACTTCTGATACCAAATGATCAACTAGAAGTCAAATCATTATTTGCTGTTCCTAAAACTCGGATAGGCGACAAGACTTGTATACGGCCATTTTTTAGCTATTTCCGCATGCAGGGTGATGTGCTGGAGAATAATACTGCAGTCTGTGGATGGTTCCTGTCTGGGGTTATTTTGAGGTGATGTTCCTGATCCCCAGAGTTGAGTAATTCTCACTGGTTATTTCTGACCGTTATTGGACACCTGTAAACGTCAGTCTGCCCGTCTCCACAACTGACCACACAACAGCCTCACAGAACCAAAACATGAGTGAGCAATGGGCAAAAACACAACATTAAACTCCTGTCTCCACCTGCTAACATGCATTCAGATGAGGCTCTTTCATTGAGATTCCTCTCATGTCATTACACTAGACCAGGGGTGTCCAAACTCGGTCCTGGAAGGCGGGTGTCCTGCAAAGTTTAGTTCCAACCCAAATCAGACACAGCTGGGCTAACTAAGCTCTTAGACTTTCTAGAAACATCCATGCAGGAGTGTTGAGGCAAGTTGAAGCCTAAAATTGCCGGACACCGGCTCTCCAGGATCTGCACTACACAGCACTACTGAATGAATGGATGAATCCATGTGAAAATATGATCAATAGATATGTTTCCATCCCACGACGCAAATAAGACTTATGCACAAAACTTAAACATTGCATAACATTTAAGAATAAAGCAGCGTTTCCATCCAATGACTCGAGTTTTGGTCTTTATCTCTACAAAAAGGTATTAATGGGTAATTTAATAAATAATAATAATACTCTGTATATTTACTGTTTACATTAGGGTGAGGGTTGAGTTTAGAATTGGGGTTAGTAAAATACAATTTAATGTGTACTTTAATAAATAATATGAATGACACTGGGTATAATTAATATTTTTTTATCACTGTGAGGGTTGGGTTTAGGGTTGGGGTGGGAGTAGACGTTAATAAACTACAATTTAATGGATAATTTTATAATTAATATGAATAATACTCAATATAATTACTGTTTTTACATTACTGTGAGGGTTGGGATGGGGTAGTAGACATTAATAAAATAATACTTAATGGGTAATAATTTATTAAATAATATGAACAATACTCTGTATATTTACTGTTTTTACATTACTGTGAGGGTTGGGATGGGGTAGTAGACGTTAATAAAATACAGTTTGATGGGTAATTTATTAAATAATATGAACAATACTCTGTATATTTACTGTTTTTACTTTACTTTGAGGGTTGGTGTGGGGTAGACGTTAATAAAATATTATTTAATAGGTAATTGTATGAATAATATGAATGACACCTGTCATGACTACTGTCTTTACATTACTGTGAGGGTTGGGTTTAGGGTTGGGATGGGGTAGATATTAATAAAACACAAATTTAATGTGTACTTTGATAAATAATATGTATGACACTCGGTATAATTAATGTTTTACATTACTGTGAGGGTTAGTGTGGGGTAGATGTTAATAAAATACCATTTAATGAGTAATTTAATAAATAATATGAATGACACATGGCATGACTACTGTTTTTACATTACTGTAATGGTTGGGTTTAGGTTTGGGGTTAATAAAACACAATTTAATGTGTAATTGTATAAATAATATGAATAATACGCTGTATATTTAGTGTTTTTACATTACTGTGAGGGTTGGGGTTCGGGGTTAATAAAATACAATTTAATAGGTAATTTAATAAATAATTTGAATAATACTCTGTTTAATTACAGTTTTACATCACTGTGATCATGATGGTTTGGTAAATAAATAATTCTTGTTTGCTTCCCACCGCAGCTGTATCCCTTTTAGCAACAAGCCCTTGAAAGTCTGCAGAAACTGTGTGTTTCTGTTTCTCAATGTGCATTAACTGGACAGAAAGCACTATTATGATGCAAGCACTGATGATGCAAGTGTGTGATATTGTCATGCATTAAGAAAAGCCACACCTAACATGAAAACAAGATCTGACAAGCGCCCTGCAGCATTGAGCAATGCCTCCAGATGAAGCATGAGGAAAACAGCGGGCTCACCCAATGTCTTGACGGCGATCTGTCGGGTGAGCGGCGGCGGCAGGTTGATGCACACCAGATCCACATCCGGATGCAGCAGCACGTCATCGATCCGGTTGGTGTAGAAAGGCACGTTCATGTCGCGCGCGAGCTCCTCCGCCTCCTCCTGCGTGCGACCCCACAGCGCCTTCACCGAGAAACCCTCGCCCTTCAGCAGAGGGATGATGACCCGGGCCGTCAGGCTGGTCCCGAACACACCCACACCGGGCAACATGACCGGACAGAGGCTCACACAACACCTGAGGCTGCGGGACACCCGGCGGGCGCGCGCTCGAACCCGTGCACGGCGATGACCATTGCGTCCTCGCGCTTTATTAACGGCTCAAATTCAAAACAAATGAGAAAATCAACAACTATTCATTCAAATGAACCAGGATGAAGGTGATAATCCAGCCTGCAAATATTTAAAATCAATATACGCGATGATGATGATGTAATATTAACGTTATATCTCCACTGAATCCTCCGCGTCGGTTTCCGCGCGTCGCGTTCATTCGGTATCATCATCCGGGGTCAATATGAGGCGTTGAAAATGATATCTTGAATGATTAAATGTTGCTGTAAGCGTCTCCGAAGCTCTCGGTATCAATATTGCGATCATCTACTGCGGCCGGTGCAGAGTTCCGCCCTCTCCGTTAACTCCTTCACTACCGGACGCTTTAAATACTATGGCGAAGGCTTTGCGCGAGAATATTAATATCGCAGGGTGACGTTGGAGAAAGCGCACGTTCTGATTGGCCGTGAGTATGTGGGCGCTGGGGGAGTTGGCGAATTGTGTGTTGACAAAGGCGGGGTTTGGGAGTATTTATTGCGTTACGTAATAGGACGCGGGAAGGTTACCTAGCAACGTCAGCATGGTTTAATGCGTAATATTTGTAAGCAAAGCCTACGCCGTAGTAGGAGATGAGAGACAGCGAAATCTGCACAGCGCGATTGATCACAGCGGGACTCTGAGATCACGATTATTCCCTTTAAAAAGATACATTAAATAGAGCGCAGTGAGGGATATATACATATATATAATTAAATAATATTTATATTTAACAATTATTTAACCTATAATGTTTATAATAAATATCAAAATTCTTGACTGGAGAGACTAACTTATATCATCAAAGGCAAGCAGAAGGACTTTATCTTTGGGAACCATATATGAATATTATGTAAATTGTATTTGTGAACATGTTTTTTTATTTCTATTTATTTATTTTTTTTTGTATTATTGTTTTTGTCATGCACATGTATATATTGATTATTATATTTTTTACCTATGCTATTAAAATGTGTATATGTGTGTATGTATATGTGTATATACATATATAAGAAGGGTGTAGATATGTGCTGTGTAGGCTGCATTGTTGTTGTATGCCTAGTTAATGGGGAGAAAAGGGAAAACAATCAATAAACATAAGGAAAAAAACATATTTAAATTATTCATATTTATATTAGAAATTAAATCTCAAACATTAATAATAATAATAATAATAAAATAGTATTTTTATTTTTATATATATGTGCAGTGATGAAAACACAATAACCTTGAGAGATCAGAATTTATAGTTGTTTAAAAATATTTTAGAAATTAAATAGAGCACAGTAAGGAACTAAAGGCTGATTATATATATTTAAAATAAAATTAACATTAAACAAATAATGTTTACATTTACCTACGTTTATATTTAATCATTCACTCATTTTCCTTCAGCTTTGTTCCTTTTTTTAATCTGGGGTTGCCACAGCGGAATGAACTGCCAACTTGTCCAGCATATGTTTTACGCAGGGGATGCCCTTCCAGCTGTAACCCAGTGTGCTGTGAAACACCCATACACACTCATTCACACACACACACTACACTACAATACACTACAGCCAATTTAGTTAATCAATTCCCCTATAGTGCATGTGTTTGGACTGTGGGGGAAACCCACGCCAACACGGAGAACATGCAGACTCCACACAGAACTGCCAAATGACATAATATTTACATTTTATTACACTTATTTTTTATCTTTTTTTATAATAATATAGTTGATAAAAAGTGAAATCTTAACCTTCATGACTGTAGGAATGTCACCATCTTGGGCTTATCAAAATACAAAAAGATTAATATATCAAACATTAAACATTAACTATTTATATTTTCTACATTTATAATAGTTAATAAAGTGAACTTAAACTATATTCAACTATAAAACATTATATAAGATGAAGAAATACAAATATTTTAGCTTTTTTTTTTACCTTACCTAAATATTTTGTTTGGCAGAATGGTGGCGCAGTGGTTAGCACTGTGGCCTTACAGCACAAAGGTTGCTGGTTTGAGTCTCGGCTGTGTTGGCATGGGTTTCCTCCTGGTGCTCTGGTTTACACCCACAGTCCAAACACATGCGCTATAGGGGAATTGGGTAAGTCAAATTGTCCATGTGTGTGGTTGATGGAAGGGTATCTGATGTGTAAAACATATGCTGGAATAGTTAGGGGTTCATTCCGCTGTGGCGACCACTAATTAATAAAGGGACTAAACCAAAAGAAAAATGAATGAAGGAATATTAATATTAATGTAAAAATATAAACCATTACATCAGCAATAAAGTACCTCAAAGCCCTAACTCTGCACAGTTTCCTAAAGCGATGTAAGCATGAGTCAATATTCAGATGGAAAATACAGTAGCAGCGAGTCGATATCTGTCTGCTTCTGCTGCCGGGGGGTTTCTGGGTTTCTCCTGAACCTGCTGATACAGAGTGAGAGAGGATGATGAAGATGAACGAGTACTGTGAATCAGGAACGCTGAATCTGAGCTGTGATCTCTGTGTTTGTCCATCAGTGAGTTCATGAAGATTTAATGAGTCGCTCGTGTGTCTGTGATCTGACTGGAGATCATGTGCTGATCATCTGATTGCGAAAAACACCAAAACCCCAGAGCAGAGCTGCTTTAGAAACAGGATGACACCCTCAGGAGATATTCATGTGTTAAAGGAGACCTATTATGCAGAAATCACTTTTATAAGGGGTTTAAACACAGTTGTATGGCAACAGTCTGAATATAGCAGCATCTATCAGTCAAATTGTATTCATTGTACTTGTTCCTAATCAAACCTGACATTCTCCCTTTGTACGTGTAATCAGAAGGGGAAAGCCCCGCCCACTAGTGCCCATCTCTCCCTCATTAGCATAGGATGTTAGTCTTGTTTTTGAATCTGCCACTATGCTGACACACAGGCATTTCTGGCTCCGCCCTCTTCTGAAAAGAGCACAATCTCATTTAAATTTAAAGCGACAGACTCCAAAACACCACAATTAGCCTACAAGGATCAGTTTCACAGAGGTAGAAACATTATTGGTGTGGTATTTTGAGCTAAATTGAGTTGTAACTTGTTTACATCTTGTATAAAGAAGTATGATAGGTCTCTTTTAATCCTTCTACTAATAATTCTGTGCGATTATAGTTGAAGTTCAGTGTTAATTGTCTATTTTTTTAAATGACTACAATCTAATATAAAAATTAGCAATTATTCCATAAAGTCTGCATTGAAATTAAAGTTTATTTATTTTAAAATAATATACAATGTTTAATGTTTGTATATAATATACACTCAACGGCCACTTTATTAGGTACACCTTACTAGTATCGAGTTAGACCCCTTTTGCCTTCAGAACTGCTTTAATCCTTCATGGCAGAGAGTCAACAAGGTACTGGAAATATTCCTCAGAGATTTTGCTCCATATTGACATGATAGCATCACAGTTGCTGCAGATTTGTCGACTGCACATCCATGATGCCAATCTCTCGTTCCACCACATCCCAAAGGTGCTCTATTGGATTGAGCTCTGGTGACTGTGGAGGCCATTTGAGTACAGTGAACTCATCGTCATGTTCAAGAAACCAGTCTGAGATGATTCTGTATGACATGGTGTGTAATCCTGCTGGAAGTAGCCATCAGAAGATGGAGACACTGTGCTCATAAAGGAATGGACATGGTCAGCAACAATACTCAGGTAGGCTGTGGCGTTGACATGATGCTCAATTGGTACTAATGAGCCCAAAGTGTGCCAAGAAAATCTCCCCCACACCATTACACCACCAGCACCAGCCTGAACCGCTGATACAAGGCAGGATGGATCCATGCTTTCATGCTGTTGATGCCTATTTCTGACCCGACCATCTGAATGTGTCAGCATCAAAATAATTATTCTCTAAAGTCTGCATTAAAATTAAAGTTTATTTTGCTAGCACATTCTTAGTCTTAATTAGAAGAATTAATCTGTTAAATGAAATCACTTTGTTTTGCTAAACTTTATTAGCTTTAATATCTGACCATGTGCTTCTGCTCTTGAACAGCAGTCATTCTCTGATGATGTCAGTTTGACAGATTGGCCAAAATATGCTAAGCCACTCCCCCTCTTACTTGGAGCACAAAGATGAAGCCCCGCCCCTACTGAATATTCAGTTACAATTAGAAATAGGTCATTCGTTCATTTTCGGCTTAGTCCCTTATTTATCAGGGGTCGCTACAGTGGAATGAACCGCCAACTTATCCAGCATTTGTTTTGTACTAGTAATGGGAAACAAACCATACACTCGTTCACACACACACACACACACACACACACACACACACATACACACATACACTACCGCCAATTTAGTTAATCAGTTTCCCTTTAGCGGATGTGTTTAGACTGTGGGGGAAATCGGAGGACCCGGAGGAAACCCACGCAAACACGAGGAGAACATGCCAACTCCACAGAAACGCCAACCGACCCAGCTGGGACTCAAATCAGCGACCTTTTTGCCACAGTGCCAATGTGTCTGCTGGAAATAAGTCATCATGCTGAAATAAAAGTCCTCAGACACTTCTGGCTCATGTCGACTTCAAATAGTATTAAAGTAACTAATATTTTATTAACTATTAGTCAAGACATAAAATAAACTGACCTATATATATTCAGACTTAAAGTTACTTTAATTCAACCATTAGTCAACATATTATTATTTTGACTGGAAATGACACCGGCTTCTCCAAAAAAGATAATAATACCAATAAAAAGAGAGATTATAGTGGAAAATTATATATTTCTCAGCTTTTATTTACATTTGAACAAAAATTTTAAGTCAGAATTTGGCAGGGCTATGAATAATATCAGGCTTGACTGTATGTATAAGATCCTGAGATGTACAATACAATAATCTTTCTCTATCTTATCTAAGCTGCTTTGTGTTTGGGTGCAGGGCTCGTTTCAATGTTTATTCCCTGATCCTGAAGCCAAATGAACCAAAGCACAAATATCGATCAGGCTGATGGATCTTGACCTCTCAGACCACCACAAAATCAATAACTGCATCTGAATAGTAAATGAGTGTTGATGTGCTGAATCAGGAGAGAGAGAGAGAGAGACCGCCACAATCTGAGCGAGACTGAAGGAAGTTTTAGGCGCCCCCTGCTGTTCAATACATGCAGGTCACTTTCATTCTCTAATCTATATGACTTAAACAAATTTCTAGATTTTTTTTTTTTTGGAGACATCTTTGTTTTAATTAGTACTTAAGTTCCACTGGTGCATGCTTATTAATTGATTTTAATATATGCAGATATGAAAAACAAGAAAAAATATATGATAATGCAGTTTATTTAATATTGGTCTTATGATAAAGGTTTAATTAAGATGTTCATATTTATTTAGCTCTATAAACATATGGAAACTGTCTATTTACAATTTCAGATCAAAATATTGCAAATAATAAGCATTTTTCCTATTTTAAATGGCATGCATATGAAAAAACTATATATATATATATATTTATTATTATTATTATTATAATTAAAGAAAGCTGTTTTAAATGAAGTTCAGTAATTTGAGTTTATTAAAATGCTGTTAAAGTGCACTATTGCATCGTTTCTAAAGCTTCTTTCTCTTCATTTTAATCCAAAAATGAATCAGAAAGCCCTCAAATCATGATTGCTTAGCTCTGCGATCAGGGAGCACTCTCATTGAAATTACTCGGAGGCACAGATTTCACTTTACACTCACTGATTACTGCAGCCTGTCAGGCTCAGATCTCAGATCAGTTCGGAACCTTAAGTTCAGATTGTTTATTTTGTTAAACACAAAAGAAGATATTTTGAAGAATGTTGGAAAAATGTAACCACTGACTTCCTTTACAAAGCAATTATTATGGAAGTAAATGGTTACAGGTTTCCAACATTCTTCAAAATATCTTCTTTTGTGTTAAACAGAAGTAAGTAAATAGTAATAAACAAGTAAAGTGTGAGTAAACAATGACAGAATTATAATTTTTGGGTGAACTATTCCTTAAATTTCCTTTAAAAAGCCCAAAACATCTTAACAACAGTTTAGATTACATGACAATGTGTCCTATCCAAGTCACATCAACAAAACTCAGTAAAATAATAGCCAATCAGAAAACAATGCATTTAATATGCATTGCGTTTGGACCAATGAGGTACGTCTAACTTGGTAAGAACACCTCATATAAAAAAATAAGAGCAACAAAAAAAGCTGGATATATATTTAAAATTGCTTTGTGATGACCTAAATAAAGTTACTTTAAATCCTCGTAAAATGTCATAAAAAAAAAAGTTTGGTTAAAACCAAATAGCCCCGCCCCAAAATAAACTCCATTGGCTGAGCCAGTGTTTAAATCTCGGACACATTTGTAGCTCAAACAAATGCAGAATTGACTGCACGTCAAAACACTCCTGTGACATCTGTCATTGCTAGTTAACCATTCTCTCAGAGGATGACAATATGACAAATCCTTGCTGCAGCTCTGATACGAGCTTGAGGTAATTAGTGTACTGTTATTACTGAAAAGTGTATAATCCATACAAAGTTTGAAGCTGATTGGTTAGTGCTAGTCACATGATACAAATGCTTTGATAATCAGTATAATTTCGACCATTTTTTTCAGAGGAAGACAAGCTGACAAATCCTTGCTGCAGCTCTGATACAAGCTTTATTTATGGAGAAAAGTAAAAAGCGCAGCAGTGTTTGTGTGCTCTGTGTTTGTCTGAGGTAATTAGTCTACTGTTATTACTGAAATGTGTATTATTCATACAAAGTTTGAAGCTGATTGGTTAGTTTGAGGCACATGATGCAAACAATATGTGAATATCGCCTAAATTGGTTAAAAAAAAGGGATTTTCCCCATGAACGTCAACACAGACACGTTGTAAAGTTGTTCCAGCTTTTGGGAAACACATTTATTGCTGAGAAAAGGAAAATCTTGCAGTGCTGGTTCTGATCGTCAGCAAATGTTGTGTGCCGTGTCCTTCGCTTTCAACATACTGTACAACTCAAATAAAAAGTGCAAATACACCTGAAACCACACCTGATTCCAGTGATTCATGCCAAGATGGAGCCAAAACCAAACTTTAGTCCTCATCAGCGCATTAAACATTTCATAATACAAAACACTCAGTAAGTGGACGTCACGCTCAGCCGCTGACGCCTTGATAATCAATAAAAGTATTGCACAATCCTTATCATCCGACACATTCAGCATCTCTGCTGCATCGCCATGAAAAACTCAAACATTCCCTCCACACTGAACAAAAAGCATCTCATATTGGATATGGATTCGCCAAACAGCACAAGAAAACACTTTGTTTTGGAAGACTGGCTCACTGAAGAGTGCTGTTGTTTTGGGTATCAAGCGACAAGCCGATGAACGCAAATAAAAAAGTCTCGCAGGTTCATGATGACGAATGAATGGGCGTTAGGCTTCAGCATTAAACCCTTATGAACTGTATAGAAAACAACTAAAGCCGTCGGATGGTATACGTTTGGCCTCTTGATAATCCCAAACCAATGCCGCACAAGAAACAGACATAAAAACTAGCATAATACCAACAAATAAAAGAAGATAAAACAGTCAATGAGTATAAATTAAAGTGTCGCGGTATGTGGTTGTCTGGCCGTCACATTGACTCTCTCTCTTCTGGAGGGTCGTAAATGTCTCCGTCCACTAAAAACAGGCAGCCGGACGTGATGTTGAGCTGAAACCCAAAGCTCTGGGTTTTCCATGACGCCCCGCGCTGCTGTGGAAAATATAAAAACAGAATTCCTGTTGACTGGGCCGCAGTCCTCTTTATGAATATATGGTGATGACCTCACGGCCACCGCCGCGCACCAACAGGACCCGGTTGAGACCCTCCATCATAACCTCCATAAACTCCATGTCTGAGATGCACGAGTTAAGAATCAATATCATCCTACATGTCCCAAATAATTTGCGCACAGAAAGACAGATGTTTAGTCTTAAAGGGACAGTACAGATGTTTAGTCTTAAAGGGACAGTACACTCCCCAAAACTGAATATCCGTAGTGTTTACCATCCCTCAAGTGGTCATAAAAGAGTGGTTTTCTCCTGTTGAACACAAAACAAAATATTCTGAAGAATCTGGGAAAATAAGCAGCCATGGACATCTTCAGTATATCATGCTTTGTGTTCAACTGAAGAAAAATACTCAAACAGGAGCACGTGGAAAGTGAGTAAATGATGACAGGATTTTTATTTTCGGGTGAACTTTCCCTTAATGATTTTAAATGGTTTTATTTTGTCCCTCAGAAAGTCAAAAATGCCTGAAAGATCATTTATTGTATTATATATCTCTTCCATAAATGCCTGTTTTTGTGTGGAAGTAAAACACATTGTGTTTGTGTGTGCCTTTAAATGCAAATGAGCTGCTTCTTTCCATGACCCTTTTCAATAAAGTGTGGAGGCTTTACAGCTTGTGCCTCGGATACTATAAAAACAATAAACAAAACATCTGCGTGTATTTTAAAAAACATGTCAGTTTAGCTCATTAATATTCATGACCGTTCCAAATATGGTCAAAAGCGAGCTATTCATTCTTGAGGTTATAAATGAGCACATAAAACCATTTCTGGTCATTATTTTACTTAAGCCACACATCAATAATGTTGAAATCAGAGAACAATTTAATTTATTGAATCAATTCACTCTGTGGCACCTTTAGGTTGAGTTCTCTTTTTGTCAGCTGTTAAAAACACACAAACAAGCTGACATTATTGTAAGGATACAGTTTTCAGGACTCTTTTTGTGTTGAAGTAAAACACATTGATTATGTGTGTGCAAATAAGCAACTGCTTTTCCCGCCCCCTTTTCAAAAGAGGGCAGAGCTTTTACAGCGTGTGCTTCAGATACTCTGAAATCAATAAACAACATCTGCATGGGTTTTAGAGGCATGTCAGTTTAGCTCATTAATATTCATGACCATACCAAATATGGTCAAAACCATGCTGTTTATTTATGGGGTAATTCCTGTGGCTATAAATGAGCATATAAAACCATTTCTGTTCATTTTTTTTTTTACATAAGCCACATATCAATAATGTTGATATCAGAGAACAATTTAATTTGAATCAATGCACTCTGTGGCACCTTTTCTTTTACATTAGCTGTCAGAAACACAAACATACAATCTGATAATAGTGTAAGGATACAGTTTTCAGGCCTTACACTTGTTTTTGTGTGTGCCTTTAAATGCAAATGACCTGCTGTTTTCCCCGCCCCTTTTCAAAAAAGGTCAGAGCTTTTACAGCTTGTACCTCAGATGCTCTGGAATCAATAAACAAAACATCTGCATGGGCTTTAAAAGCTTGTCAGTTTAGCTCATTAATATTCATGACCATTCCAAATATGGTCAAAACAGAGCTGTTCATTTTTGGGTTTATTCCTGTGGTTATAAACGAGCATATAAAACCATTTCTGGTCATTATTTTACTTAAGCCACATACCTATAATGTAGACATCAGAGAACAGTTTAACTTATTGAATCACTGCACTTTATGGCACTTTTAAATCAAGTTCTCTTTCTCATCAGCTGTCAGAAACACACAAACACATCTGATATTACTGTAAGGATACAGTTTTCAGGCCTCACACTTGTTTTTGTTTGCGCCTTTAAATGCAAATGAGCTGCTGTTTTCCCCGCCCCTTTTTAAAATGGGACAGAGCTTTTACAGCTTGTACCTCAGATACTCCAAAAACAATAAGCAAAACATCTGCATGGGTTTTAAAAGCTTGTAAGTGTAGCTCATTAATATTCATGACCATTCCAAATATGGTCAAAACAAAGCTATTCATGCATGGGGTAATTCATGTGGTTACTTAAATAAGCAAATAAAACCATATCTGGTGAATCAATGCATCCTATCGCACCTTTAAATTAAGATCCCATTCTCATGACCCAATCAGAAGCACACAAACACAAGCTTCCATTAGCGTAAGGATACAGTTTTCATCGCCGCCCCTGTTTTTCGGTGGTCCAGGCATGTTGAGAAGGACCAGATGAGCTCCCTGTGATTTATTGACTATCACTTCGTTGAGCTTGACGGCCGTGTGCATGCAGCGCACATTAGACTGGTTCCTGATTCACATGTGATGAAGGACAGAGAAATAAACAGAAATCACATTAACACAGATGCTAATTGTTTCACTGTGCATTTTCAACTAACTTAGCAGTGTTTCCAAAGCACAGCTAAATGTTCAATGCTTAGTTATACTGTTTGAATCCAAATGTCTCTATTACTGAAACAACATCCGTTTTCAATGGTAATTGTTGTCATTCTGTGGTCAAATATCTGTATACACTGATGTTCAACTATATAATATATAACTGTATAGCTGTGCTTTATTATATAATACACAATGCATTTAAAATGGCAGCATAAATACATTTGCACTGTAATAAAAAAGCATAATTTACATGATATGTAGCTTATAAAATGAAGCCCCGTTGAGGTTAGTGTGCGCAGCATCAGGATTTGACATGCACAGCGTATGCACATGCCTTTAATAAAGCATATATTAAGACGTCTACACAAAAATAAAACCTGTGCTCCACCTGGTGCCATGCGATTTGAAAAAATGCAGCAAATTTACCACAAACAAGTAAAATGACAAATAAATATTAATAAGCATCTAAATAAAAATAAGGATGACAATCATTAATCATTATTTTCCTAATTACTAATTTATTATCATTTCAATATACATCATTAAAAGAGTACAAAAATATTCCAATAAAATAAATAATCATAAAAATAAATCACAGTGATTTTTATTACTAATATTGCAAAATTATTTTGTCCTGGTGTTGGAAATGAATAATAAATAAATATACCTAAAATGTATTATTATTATTAATAATAAAAATAATAAATATTAATATTAATATTATTTTATTTCTAATTACTGTTTAAATATAACAATACAAATACGACTAACAAATGATAAATAAATGTAATGAATTAATTAATTATTAATACATTAATTAGTATAATTTGTTAATTATATTGCATAATCATCTATTATATCATTATACTTATTTATTATGTTTTATATTTTTATTTATGTTTTAATAGTGTGATAATAGTACATAATAATAATAATAATAATAAAAATAATAATAACAACACCAGCATCAATAACAATAAAAGTAATAATAATAATAATAATAATAACAATAACAACAATACCAATCACAATAATAGAAATAATAATAATATTAATAATAACAATACTAGTAATAATAATAGGTATAACAATAATAGTAATAATAACAACAACAATAATATTAATAAAAATAATAACAACAATAATAATATCAATAATAACAACAATAAAAACAACAATAATAATAATAACAGAAACAGTAATAATAATAACAATAATAATAATAATAATAATAATAATAATAATAATAATAATAATAATAACAACACTAAATGTTCCTGGGCACAACAGGTGAAGGTGAAGCACAAGTTTAAGCTGCACATCAGGTGAAGCGGTGATGGGTGCGAGGGAATGCTGGGATGTAAACACACATGCATGTTTACACACTTCTATGTCTGAGTAATAAACACAGACAGACAGACAGACAGACAGACAGACAGACAGACAGACAGACAGACAGACAGACAGAAATGGTGAACAGAGAATTGTGACTTACAGACTCTCCCATTCACTAGAAAGAGGAAAAGAGGACAGAACAACAGAGACAGGCTTAAACACTTACTTAAAGAGGAAAACCATCAATGCCGTCACAGAAATCTCTCAGAGCACTTCTGCTGAAACTACTGACAACAAGCCAGCAGACTAGACTTACAAAAACTTCTAGGTCATATTTACAATATATATATATATATATATATATATATATATATATATATATATATATATATATATATATATAAAATTTATATTTTATTATATTATATATATATGTAATAAATTATTAAGTAAATTGTGATATTCATAAAAAATAAACTTAAATAAATAAAATAAAATATTAAATTTGTGTAATTGGAAAGTGGACATTAGGAATATTTTTTTCTAATATTACCAAATATTATACAATTACATAAAGACATAATTACATATAAACACATGATGAACACATGATGAACACACTGAGCTCATGCTCATGTCAAACACTCTTACGCTCGCGCGCGCACACACACACACACACACACACACACACACACACACACACACACACACACACACACACACACACACACACACACACACACACACACACACACACACACACACACACACACACACACACACACACACACACACACACACACACACACACACACACACACACACACACACACGCATGCATGCATGCATGCAGATGCAATCCACTCAAAGCAGACTGAGAGAGACACTCACGGCTTCATGTTGAACAGATCTCGTACAGCCATGCTAGCATTAGCCTCTGTTCTGCGGCTACGTTCGCTAAAGAGCTTTTCTTTAGTCCAGGTCATGTGGACTCGCTCTGGCGTGGCGTCTGCTTTATCATTCATAGCTGTATGAGACGCTGTGTTTCTGTCGTGAATCAGCTGAGCCTGTGGTCAAACACACAATCACACATATTACAATGTAATCTCACGCCAATTTATAACTTTTTAATTTCGTGACTAATTCATATTAACTTATATGATCTCATTCGTATGATCTAATACGATTTCATACAAGTGACATCATATGAATCTGTATGAATTAGCCAGTTTTCGGAAAATACCTAAAATGGGTATGCTATGAATATACGTGAAAGAGCTACGTTTAAAAATTTGTAAAATAGTTACATTAAAAAATGTAGTTACACTACGAAAATATGTAAAATAGTTACACTATGAAAATAAATAAAAGTTACATATGAAAATATTTAAAATAGTTACACTACGAAAATATGTAAAATAGGTACGTTACGAAAATATGTAAAATAGTTACACTACGAAAATAAATAAAACAGTTACATATGAAAATATCTAAAATAGTTACTATACGAAAATAAGTAAAGTAGTTCCGTTATAAAAATATGTAAAATAGTTACACTACAAAAATATGTAAAAAAAAAAAAGTTATGTTATAAAAACATGTAACATAGTTATGTTACAAAAATACATAAGAGTTACACTACAAAAATAAAAAAGTTACATTAGTAAAATACGGAAAATAGTTACACTACAAAAATACATAAAATAGTTATGCTTCACAAATATGCAAAATAGTTACATAACGAAAATATGTAAAATAGGTATGTTATGAAAATACATAAAACAGTTACGTTACGAAAATACGTAAAATAATTACATTACAAAAATACGTAAAATAGTAACGTTACAAAACGTTAAAACATTAAAATAATTACGCTATAAAAATATGTAAAATAGTTATGCTATTTTCACAGCATAACTTCATTATGAAAATACGTAAAAAAGTTACACAACGAAATTAAGTAATATGGTTACATTATGAAAATACGTAAAATAGTAACGCTACAAAACGTTAAAACATTAAAATGATTACGCTATAAAAATATGTAAAATATTTATGCTATTTTCATAGCATAACTTCATTATGAAAATACGTAATAAAGTCACACAACGAAAATAAGTAAAATAGTTACGTTATGAAAATAAGTAATATAGTTACATTACAAAAATATGAAAAATAGTTACATTGCGAAAATGAGTAAAATAGTTACGTTATACAAGAAATAGTTATCTGGCACTCACAAATACATCTCAGATACTCACATTATTTGCGTGCTGAACTGCAAGTTTAGAGACTTGAAACAGTATCAATATAATATAATATAATATAATATAATATAATATAATATAATATAATATAATAACAACTAACTTAGACTTAATCTTGACATCTATATATTGCTTTTCTGAAGATCTGAAGAGCTTCTTTTATCTTTATATGTAAGCCTCTTCGGATAAAAGCATCTGCTAAATAACAGCATTTACAATAAATGAACAATATTTCTACAGATTATATTTGCAGCACGTCACAGCTCAGATCACAATCCCAACAAGAGCATGTCAGATTAATGTTTTAGTTTGTCTAATGTGCAAACTACAAACATGCAGCTACATTAGTCTGTAATATGCAGACTTCGACATGCAAAAATGTGAACCATTCAGCAAACAAACACAAACACAGTTGAAGACAAACTCATCAGGCCTCCTGTGAACTTTTAATTTCACTTGTTCATTTATTTCCCAAGTGCTGTTTAACAGAGGGAAATTTTTAATCATAATAGATTTATTAAGTAATTTATAATAACTGATTTATTTTATCTTTGCCATGATGACAGCACATAATATTTGACTAGATATTTTTCAAGATACTAGAATTCAGCTTAAAGTGACATGTAAAGTCTTAACTACAGTAGGTTAATTTAGGGAAGTCATTGGTCAACAGTGGTTTGTTCTGTAGCCAATCGAAACAAAACATTTGTTAACCTTACAAATAGTTGAATAAAAATATAAAAACTGTATTTATTCCAGTCAAAATAACTTTCAAAATATTTCTCCAGAAGACAAATATAATAGGAAATAATGCAAAAAATGCAACCAAGGCTCATTGAAGATACATTCCCAGGGTTGTATATTTGAGAACTACAAAATATGTACCCTGTACTATGACGTCTTGCAGTTTTTGTTTTCACGGTGTATATTTATGACAATCTCAACTATGTTACTTGAGGATTGTTTTCTCATATGTGCCATTTCCACGTATGAGAACCGTCCTTTGTCAGACTCGAATCATACCTGCCAAAACTCCCATATTTCACACTCATTTCCCCCCCCCGCCACCCTCCCGTTTTGTTACTCCTGTAATTTGAATGACCCGATCTGGTTATGAAAAATCCCTTTATGTCCATGTTTGTCAAGTTGCCAAATCTTGTATGACGCTCATTACTTCACACAATTGACAAAATATTCAAATCTCAAAGCATTTTTTACCTCAATCTGGCAACATACGTTATAACCCAGTTGCGCTGTTGATTTCTGCAGAGGTGGAAGATGCAGGATTTGAACAGCGGTGGTAGCAACATCAGTAGCAGATCATCAGTTATAATATTTAATAACCTCCCTGCTCTCAAATTTGGAAGACAAATGTTTGGAAGACACTGGTCTGACACCGTACAAGGTGAGCTCCCGAGCAAACTGACCACACCAGAAAAGCTGTGCATACTGAGGTATTCAGCCAACAGTAGTGCAAAAAGGAAGTTGCCAGTGGGTTCATAAAGCCCCATAGCAATTGTTTTACACACAAAATCCAGCCATATGTAGCCTAGTGCACATATTTCTGAACTTAAAACTCTGAAAACTGAACACAGTTTCAAATAACTTTAATCTTCTATGTGAAGCTGCTTTGACAAAATCTACATTGTAATAGCGATATACAAGTAAAGGTGAATTGAACTGAATTGAATTTCACAGTTCTCAAATATGTAGCCCTGGGCACATCTTCCCAATGAGACTGTGTTATGAAATATCCTTGCTCTGTTATACATCATTTATAATATTAGAATATAAAAACAAAACACATTTCTCAGGAGGGCTAATAATGCTGTCTTCAACTGTACACATTTATTATGTTTTCTATTTCTAACACGGAAGGATCGTCAGGAGGGCAGTGCTGATTGGCGCAGGGGTGACGGAGCACAGATGCATGCTGGGAAGTGTGGTTTTCTGCAGAACTCTACTGTTCTACCTCGTCCTGCTGCTCGTGTGCTGTGTTCTGGTTCTGCAGACTGGAGCTGTGTGCTTCGCTCTGGTTCTTCCTCCTGATGGAGCTACGAGACTCATCGGTGATGCTCTGAATCTGAGCAGTGTTTCCCCCCCGAGAGCAGCACAAATTAAAGAGGAGCACAGATCAACAAAACACCAGCCGCCAGCCAATCCTTCCAGATTGACAGCCAACACACGTCTAGACCAGTTACACTCACAAACTAGACGCAAGATACCAATGTTTTTTTTTAATACTTCAGTTATTTTGCATGCTTAACTTTTTTGATATCATCATAACACAATAATTGTCATTGCTGAAATGCAAATATGACATGAACCATATGTATTTTTAGCCTGAAATTAGCATAAAGTTTATTAATAAATTAATTTGACAATAATAATGTTACTATTGCTACTATTAATACAGGGGCGGGCTTAGTGATTTGGGGGCCCTAAGCAATTCCAGGTATGAGGCCCTATCATCACAACTCAAAACACTCTATTTTTTTATAGATATTATTTTCTTCTGTATATTCATTTTTATTTTTTGTAAATAAACTGCATGTTAAAAATATATTTCAAGTGGAATCTTTATTTTCTTAATGTAAAATTAAATACAACAGATTCACAAATATAAAAAAATAATAATTCACAAATTAACGGTGCCCAGTTAATTTTTCTGGTTAGATTGTAATATTAAAATCTAACCAGAAGGGTTTGAAAATAAGTAATAACATTAAAATCGTAATGGTTATAGACAGATTTTATAAAAGAGTTCTATGATTAATATATTGGTTAGAGCCCCCTAATTGCCCGGGGCCCTAAGTGGCTGCTTGCTTCTCTTATTGGTTAAGTCCACCCCTATACTTACAATTAAATAATAATGATAATAATAATGCATTATTTTATTTACTTGACATTAAATAATAATAATAATAATAATAATAATAATAATACATTATTTTATTTATTTGACATTAAATAACATTAAATAATAATAATAATAATAATAATAGTAATACATTATTTTATTTATTTGACATTAAATAACATTAAATAATACATTATTTAGTTTTTTGACATTAAATAACATTAAATAATAATAATAATAATACATTGTTTTATTTATTTGACATTAAATAACATAAATAATAATAATACATTATTTTATTTATTTGACATAAAATAATAATAATAATAAAATAATAATACATTGTTTTATTTATTTGACATTAAATAACATTAAATAATAATAATAATAATAATACATTATTTCATTTATTTGACATTGAATAACATTAAATAATAATAATAATAAAACATTATTTTATTTATTTGACATTAAATATTAATAATAATAATAACAACAACAATAATAATAATAACACATTGTTTTATTTATTTGACATTAAATAACATTAAATAATAATAATAATAATAATAATAATAATAATACATTATTTTATTTATTTGACATTAAATAATAATAATATTAATAATAATAATACTAATAATAATAATAATAGCAATAATAATACATTATTTTCTTCATTTGACATTAAATAATTGTAATAAATAAAAAAATAAACAATTCAATTTATGTAGCATTAATAAAAAATATATACAGTAACACTAAGTAACATTAATAATATTAATTATCATCATAATAATGCATGAACGTTACTTTTCTTTTAGATTTTTTATCTTTAGTTTTGACATTAGAGTGAAATACAGACTCATGTCCTGCTAGTTTTTTTGTGTTTGAGGTGTGTGTGGTATTAATAGTGTGACTGAGTGTATCAGCATCACCTCTCTCTCTCTTTCTGTCCTGGAGAGCTGCATCTGCTTGAGCATCTGTGACCTCTGCTCCATCACCAGTGTTTTCTCATAGGTGAAGGCCGAGATGTCACTGTCATGCTGAAACACAAAAAAAACAACAACAAAAAAAACAGTCCTATTATTTTACTGCACAGCAAAAGCCATGTCGAAATCACTATAAGCGTGTGCTCACCATCTCCACCACCTCCACCTCAGCGTTGAGCCGCAGGTGATAGAGGAACATCTGCAGGTCTTTCTTCATCTGAATACTGTTGTCATCCATCTGAGCCACAGTGAAGATGCGCATCTTACACTTCTTCCACACCTGAAACACATACAGACAGCAGACAGACACACAGACAGAGGAGCGATTGATCAGCAGTTGTTTCTCTGACAGGGTTTCTCTACATTTAACATTAAGCAGATACTTTTATCTAAAGGGACTTAAAGGTGAAGATAAAAAAAACATGTGTATTTGTAAATGCCAGTTAAATTTATTTATGGCAAGATATTTTTTATTAATAAATAAATCAATTAAATTAATTAATTAATAAATATAAATTTTTATTAGTAAGCTTTTGTTTACTTTTTAGACATTTATTTATTATTTTTATTAATAATTAATTGTCAATTATTATAATAGTTATTGTTATTAATTTATTAATTTAATTTAAATGTAATTAAAATGGTAATTAATATTCATTAATACAAAATATTTATATTAACAATTAATTCATATTATTATTTATTAATAAGTTATTGTTTACTTCTTAAAGTTCCTAAAGTTTCTTAAATTTATTTAAACTAAATAAAATAAAATAAAATAAAATAAAATAAAATAAAATAAAATTAAATTAAATTAAATTGCTGTGTTGTTTTCTGACCTTGTGCTGGCGCAGCAGGAAGGGCAGCAGCATCAGCATTCCTCCATCATGGACGATCCACCACACGTCGATAGTTCCTTCAGTCAGACGCTCCTGATGAGGGAAACTGTCCACGTTCTTGGCCACCAGCAGAGCCAGATGAGCCGCTGTCGTCTCTCTGACCGTCTCTGAGGAAAGGAAAACACACAAAACAACATTCAACAACATACCTGATGCCTTCAGAGCAGACAAATCAGCTGTAAACACCATACATGCATGTGATCAGGAAAAAATCCTAGAAATAGGTTTGTTTCTTGAAAATATCTAAATATCTAAGATTTTTTGAATGCATTAATAATATAATAAAATAGTTTTTCAGATGCATTAAAGAGCACAAAAAACTCATTTTATCGACTGCAATAAAGTTTATGAATATATATTCATAATTATATCTTATCATTATTTAATAACAGTAATAAAAACAAAAAATAAGGGTATAAAACATAAATATTTATATAATATATGATATTATTATATATTATAGTACATTTGAATACAGATGACTAAAATAAAAAATAAAATGACAAATAAAAATATTTCATTAATATTTAATAACCATTTTAAATTAATAAAATACTTTTTATAGCATATTTATCAAATAATTAAATAATAATAATTAGTTTTTCTCTGAAGAAAATATTATACATCAATCATTATTAAATATTACCAGGTCAATTAATCTATATTAAATTAAAGATTACTGTTTTAGTTTATTTACAGTAATAATAATAATATATATGTATATATTATGCATGTATAGTTTATAAATATGTATTTGTATCTGTATCTTTATGTGCATATGCAGTGATGGTCAGACCGATGAAGCTCCTCCAGGTATGCGGGTCGCTGGATTGTCTCCAGTTGCTCGGCCAGGCCATCAGGACCGAGTTGTGCTTCATTCCTCCGAGTCCTGCAGACTGGACAAGATGAGAGATGCCATCCCGCAGGTTTGAGGACACCACCACATGACAGAAACCCTTGGTCTTCTCCGCCGCCATCGCTGACTTTATATTCTACAGCACAGTAGAAAACACAAATACAAAAGACGGGTGGTTAGAGATGTGTTTATTTCAGGCGGTGTCCACTAGAGGTCAGTGTCAGTTTAGGCTGGAAACTCGGTGGATTTGAAGAAATCAACTGCCTTGACTATTTGTTTGCATAGAGCACTTCACACATCAAGTGCTAATCACTTTACATAAGGAGAACTTTTTCTTCACTAGAATGTTTTTAAGAGCAAAGAGTTTCAACAATGCAAATACAATACAAATACAAAAAACTAAACATTTAAATGAGATATATATATATATATATATATATATATATATATATATATATATATATATATATATATATAAAATCATGTTAAACTAGTATTGATGTATTTTTAACAAAAAAAATGCAAGAAATAAAAAAAATAATTTTAAGGTGTAGATTGTAATTATTTTAAATTCATAATAGTGTATCTTTTTAATGAGTTATACATTACATAATTATACTAAATTACATAATATTTTAAATATTTTATTGTCTTTTTTGCACAAAATAAAATGTCTCATTCCCAAAACAAATATTTTAAACTAATACTTAATACTTTCATGTGTTTTTACAGATTGTGTCTTTATTTATTAATTATTCTGCAGTTTTTAATAGATGTGGAAATTTACGGTATCAACAAATAAACATATAAAGGATAGATTTATAGAATAAATGTTTAGAATCATAATGTTTTATTAACATATTTCTACTTGGATTCTTTTATTTAATGGAATTTCTTTCTTAAGAAATCATTTTAGTCAAAATATATATCTCCTAAAAAATAAACACAAATGCATTAGTTTTAGGTGTAGAATATAATAATAAAAATTCCTAATATTGTCTTTTCAAATTAATAATTTCTTAATAATGAAAACATTGATATTAATAATAAAAATACATTATTAATTAACAATCAATTAATAGTTTTTTTTATGTTGTAATCTAATCTAAATTACATCCCAAAAACTCCCTTCAGCTTCAAAATTAATCTAACCCTTTCTTTCATAAACTAGAGACTTCATAAATTAAAAATTCTCCCATTCTCAGCCAAAATGTTTTTATTTATTACTCTTAAATGAATTAATCCTCCATCACAGAACTGCTGCCCCCAGTACTGTTTGAGTTTTTCTAATGATCTCCTTAAAATGGCTTAATTTTCCCGCACAGGCTGCACGGTGGCGCAGTGGGTAGCATGTTCACCTCACAGCAAGAAGATTGCTGGTTCGAGCCTCGGCTGGGTCAGTTGGTGTTTCCGTATGGAGTTTGCATGTTCTAACCGTGTTGGCGTGGGTTTCCTCCGGGTGCTCCGGTTTCCCCCACAAGTATAAAAACATGCGGTACAGGTGAATTGGGTAAGCTGAATTGTCCATAGTGTATGTGTGTGATTGAGTGTGTATGGATGTTACCCAGTGATGGGTTGCAACTGGAAGGGCATCAACTGCGTAAAACATATGCTGGATAAGTTGGCGGTTCATTCCGCTGTGGTGATCTCTTATTAATAAAGGGACTAAGCAGAAAATAAAACGAATGAATGAATTCCCACACAGTGTTTCCAAAAGAGTGTTTTTGAGATGTGTGTGTGTGTGTGTGTGTGTGTGTGTACCTGCTCTGCGCGTTTGGCCTGGTTCTCTCTGCTCAGGTATGTTCCTTCCAGCACGGAGCCCACGATGGTCAGTCCTTTACCAGCCTTCAGCTGTGTGGTGAAGGACAGGAGACGCGGATGCTTCACACACAGCTCTGAGTCCAGATTGAGTAGAACCAGCATCTGAGGTCTGTGCGCGCACACACACAGACACAGAGACACACACACACACACACACACACACACACACACACACACACACACACACACACACACACACACACACACACACACACACACACACACACGCACACGCACGCGCACACAGTTTTAGTGCATTTACTTTTTCACATTCAAAGTGACTCATGTCTGATGTCTGCATTTACACTGTAGATAGAGCCGGAAAACCAGAGCGGGCGCTGACTGACAGCCGATAACAGAAGAGCTCTCTTTTCTCCATTCCTGTTTTTATTTTGTTTGCAGGGTTTCATTTGTGCTCATCTTTATGACAAGTTGTTTAACTATAGTTGACAGAAAAGTTCTCATTTGGCCATCTTCTTTTAATCTAGGCTTATTTTTTAACCGACAGGCATTTCTATTAGATTATTTATTTTTTATATTGTACTATATAAGTGAAGTCACTTGAACACTCCCCAGGATAACCAGCACGCACAAACACGCACACACACGCACACACAAACACACGCAACGCACGCACACGCACGCACACACACACACATTGACCAGAGATGTCTATATATAATTCATAACTGACTGATGTGGGCTTTACTGTAGTTAATTCCTGTGCCACAGGTGGCAGATGGGTAATAGGATGAAGGAAAATATATATATATATAACATCAATTCAGTGTTGTTTAGCTTTATTGTAATCCTCTTATTAATCTTTAAGTTATCAGGTTTTATTTTTACATGTTCTGTTTTTTATCTTCATTTTAGTTCACATTTTGCTCATTTATGTTTGTGCTATCTTATGGCATTTATGAAGTTTATTTAATGTCTATATAATGTTTATTTTTTGCAGCATTGCAGTTTTTTCATTGAGTTTTTGTCATAAATATAAAACGTTAACAAATGCCTTAATAATGTAAAACAATTTTATTGTGATATTGTATTGTATTTCAACTCAATTATTACTTTATTTAAAATAAAATAATTTTCTAAGAATTTAGTTTATCTGTTGACAACTGTAATAACCCTGACTAAACTATTATATAATACAATTTAATGTGAGCAAATGATCTCAAATAAAAACTGCACATGACTTATGCAATAGCTGATACCAATGTCAATGATGGCAGATGTATAAATAATAAATAAATAAATAATATTATATATACAGTATTCAGCATACCGTATAAGTACACCCCACACAAATCTCTCTTTTAAATGTATATATATTTTTATAGGAGGCTATACAATATTATATTTGTGCATATATACATGAGATTACTCAGTACTGAAGCCAATTTTTATTTTGTAGGTTGTAAATTATTTTTGCAATATTTCGCTTGAATTTAATTGTATTATCTTTCAATTTCTAAATATGTCTGATGACTGACATATTATTTTAATAAATATATCTGTTTATTATTTATTATTATTTATTATTGTCTATTAAATGGATATTGTAATATATTGAACAATTTTACAAAATAAACTAAAACATTTATTGTCCTTAAAACTGCACATAAAGCATGTAAAGTTCTTCTTAATGTTTTTAATACACACTGTTATGCATAATTCATTACAGTACTTGTCTACTTATTGATATATATATAGGTGACGCAGTGGCGCAGTAGGTAGTGCTGCCACCTCACAGCAAGAAGGTTACTGGTTTGAGCCTGGGAGTACAGGTGAATTGGGTAAGCTCAATTGTCCGTAGTGTGTGTGAGTGAATGTGAATGGATGTTTTCCAGAGATGGGTTGCGGCTGAAAGGGCGTCCGCTGCATAAAAACATGCTGGATAAGTTGGCGGTTCACTCCGCGGTGGCGACCCTAGATTAATAAAGGGACTAAGCCGAAAAGAAAGTGAATGAATATATATATATATATATATATATATATATATATATATATATATATATATATATATATATATATATATATATATATATATATATACTTAATACTTGAAAGCATATGAGAAGAGTTTTAGTGCATTATATCTTCAGATGTTGAATCCTCAACGCTAAACAGCCCCAGTACATGTCTAATGTATTTGTTCTGAGTATTTACAGGCGCAGTGAAAGTGAAGGCTGTGGAGAACTGAAGTCTGAGGCTCCAGATTTAAAGCCCTGGAGGTTTTTCTGGCTCTGGATTAAAGGATTATTGCAGGACTGTCGCAGGTGTGATGCTTTCAGGTGAATGATGTCAATCTGAGGTTAGATGTGAAAGCTCACCACCACATTATCATTAATGATGATTTACTCTACACTCAATCCTGCAGCAGATGAGTCAGGGAAACTCGCTCAAATTAAACCTGATAGAGGTTACTGGAGTGCAGCTGGGAAATCAGTTCACAAACTCATTCTGAAGCGTGAAACATTTGTCTTTTTTTTTTATTTTACTTTATCACTGTTTTTTTTTTTTTAACTATCAAGCTACTATTATTGATTTTATTAATGGTTTAAGTACTTGATTCTCATTGACATCTGTCAGTCTTAAAAACATTTTTACTACAATGTTAAATAGTTTGTAGTTTTCTGAATATTTTGAATAATGTTTTTTAAGTTTTACTTTTTATTTAACATTTTTTTATTTTACTTTATCTCATACTTTATTTTTGTCTACTGCTTTTATTAATCATTCAATTATTTAAAAACTTCCTGTAATTTGAGTTTGTCTTAATATATTTGTTTTATATAATTTAAAATAATGTATATTTATTGATATTTTAAATTCATTTATTGCAATATCTTATACAATAGCTTTATTTTTTTTTTAAATATTTTACTTCCTCTCAAGGATTTTGTTTAGCATCAAGATAATATTATTGCTAAAAAAACTATTCGATTCCCATTGTCATTTAAGTGTTAATATTTAAGTTTTTTAAAACTATTTTTTATTACTATAATTTAAAAATAGATGATAGTTTTTATTAACATTCTGAATTAATTTATTGCATTATCTATACATTTTTAACTAATTTTTTTAAAATTTAAAGTTTTTTTAATCTTCATCTCATGGATTGTTTTTGCATCAAGATAATATCATTGCTTTTATTAATTAATGATAAAAAAACTACTTGAATCTCATTGTAATTTGTGTTAGTCAAATGTTTTTTGATTTTTTTTACTATAATTTTAAATATTTTTTTATTTATTTTTTATTTTTTATTTATATTTTGTATACATTTTATTGCAATATCTTTTACATTTTTTAAGTTGCAATTATTTTGTTGAACTTAGATTTTTTCTTTTTTTTAAAGATTTTTTTCATTTTTATCTGAGAGATCAACCCTTTAATAAAAATATTTAAGTCATTCATTTGAGTTAATCAGTGTCATTTAAGCTGTATTCTTTTATTAAGATAATTTAAAACAATCTCTAGTTTTTCATTAATATTTTGTATTCAGTTATTTCAATATCTTGTAAAGTTTTAATGTTTTTAATGTTTTAATGTTTTTGATATTATTTACATTATTTTTTATATATAATGTTTTTCAGTGTTAAACAGTACAGTGATAATATAAATAAATAATAATAAAAATAAAATATATTTATAGAGTATATTTATAGAGTAATAAAAATAAAATGTATTTTTTTCATGATTAATGGATGAACAGAAAGTTTCATTTATTTAAAATAGATCAAATAAATGTAAACATTTAATCAACACAGGCTCATGGGAAATACACACTTACATTTTTGTGATTTATTTTTTTGTGATGTCTTTGACATTTTTAATATTGTTTATTTTTTTTTTAGATTTTTGAAAATGAGAAATGTTTCCTCAGTATCAAGTAAACTTTTCCAAACACCTGATTTTAGTAACATTTTTTGATGCTTTTATTTTATTAGAGTTGTGAATCAGTCAAAGAAGAGTCCACTAAAGAGGCTTAGACAGAAACACGATGTCCTTTGACGGAGACGTTCACAAATGTCAAAGAACAAATACAGCTCAGTTTCTCCTCTGTAGATTAGAGGAATGAACAGATTTGACCTGATTCCTGAAAGACGGCTGAACTTTCATTGTGTCTCGTTGTATACAGGTTATTTAATCTATCAAAGATTACTGAAAGCTCAGAGAAAAATCCAATACTGATTCTGCATGGATTATAACACTGAAGAGTTGACCAGTGTAGGAGAGCATTTGGTTTTTCATTGAACTTTAGAGTTTGTGATAAACATGATACATATTTGATTTAAAAGTCTGAGGTCAGTTTATGCTGTTTTTATGTTCACCAAGGCCACATTTATTTAGTTAGAAATAAAGTAAAACTCTGAAATATTATCACACTTTGAAAAATCTGTTTGGTAAGAGAATATATTTTAAAATGCAATTTACTTCTGTGAATTAATACTGAATTAACATCATCATTAGTCATTTAGTGTCACTGGATTCTTCAGAAATCAATTGTATCTGCTGATATTGAAACATTTCTGATTATTATCTTGTTTAAACATTTTTGAGCAGATCATGCTCTTTCTACTTTTATTTAGTTAGTTATTTAAAAAAGCAGCATCATATTTATGTGGCAATTCAATAAATCCAATTGTTTTAAGAAATCATGGATGAACAGAAATGTGAATTTGTTTGAAACAGATTAATTTGCTAACATTATAAACAGTGCTTGGCAAAATGATTCACATACAAAATAAAAAAGTTTATTTTTACATAATTCAAATGGTGTACTGTGTGTATTTATTATGTATGTACGTATGTATGTATGTATGTATGTGTGTGTGTGTGTGTGTGTGTGTGTATATATATATATATATATATATATATATATATATATATATATATATATATATATATATATAAATTATAAATATATATAAAATTATAAATACACACATGATGCATGCATATATTTTAGAAAAAGTTATTTTTTATATTTGGATATTAAATATATGTGTATATGATACAAATTATATATAAATTAAAATATCAGTTAAATATACAAAAAGTATCACATATGTAAAATACACATTCACATATATTATGTTAAAACAAACTTTTATTTTGCTTGTAATTAATCTTAGTTTTACTTTCACTTTTGATCCGTTTTAAAATGCCCTTTCTGTATGGGAAAAAAAAATGTAAAAATACTTTTTAAATTGATTTAATTTAATTTATTAATTTATTATTATATTTTTGTGCCAACTATGATACATGAAATTTCTTTAAAGTTCATAGATGAACGAAGTTAAATTTATTTGAACCAGATCTATTTGCCAACATTGTGATTATTTCTACTTTCACTTTTGATTAACTTATTAATATGCTCTTGCTGTATGGGGGAAAAAACAGTACTTATTATTAATTTAATTTAATTTAATTTAGTTTTTGTTGCAGCTATGATAAATAAAAACTTTAAGGATTTATGCATGACCAGAAAGATCACCTTATTTAAAAGAGATCTATTTGCAAACATTACAAATAGACAAACATTACATCATTACTTTCACTTTTGATCAATTTAACATACCTGTTTTATAAAAGTAACATGTAGTAACTTGTAACATGTAGTATAAAAGTAATAATTTTATTCAAAAAGATACTTTTGTACTATGTGGTTTACAAAAATATATATACAATTTGTACAATATTGCATAGAAATCTTCCTAAAATATACATCTAATATAATAATACAATAATACATTTAAATGTATTTATTATTGATTATGGCTCATATGATAATTTACAATAAACCTGTTATGCCCCTTTTTACAAAATTTAAAATAAATCTCTGATGTCTCTAGAGTGTGTGTGTGTGAAGTTTCAGCTCAAACTAGCACACTGAAAATGTTTTCTAACTCTCTGAATTTGACCCTTTTAGGCTTTGAAAATAATTGTGGAGATTTGGTGACTGTCGCTTTAAATTCAAATGAGATTTAAATCTAAAAGAGGGCGGAGCATACACTGTTCCCACACGATTTTTGCATAACAGGTGCCCTTTAAAGTGCTTAAATTAAGTGAATATTTAATATTATTGTTACAACGTTTATACCTAAAGTTTAATTACAGCTGTGCATATTCTCCTGTCAAGTTTGTGTTTTAATAGATCATTTCATAGGTGACCCCTGTTTTGTGCATTCACCTCCTTTGTAAATGACATTCTGATTATAATTGCACTTAGTATTTGTGAGTTTTCGATCGTCCTCACCTCCAGTTTTTGGTGTGTGGCGGTGCTTCCTCCAGCCGAATGAGAGCATATCGTGCAGCATTAAGGGACAGACCGCGGATCCCGTCGCCCCATTCCTTCTCCGCCCTGAACACACACATATAGAAAAGAGTGGGTGTGAACACACAGTGAGCTTCAGCAGTCAATCACTCAGTCAGATAAAGGCCGCCGGATCAGTAATCAGCTTACGGTCTGCACGGTGTAATGCGCTTCAGCTCTTACCCGCGGTACTCGATGTACTTGTAGATGCATCCAGCGATGAGCATGGCCACCAGAGCGTAGTACCAGGAGGATATGAACATCAGAGCCAGACACAAACTCATGCCCAGGAACGACAGAGCCCTGGAAGATGACAGAAAATATGCTTTAAATGAGACCAAGAATACATGTCTAAATAGTTTTAAATATTTGGTAACTTAAGTAAAGGTGTTCATAAGACTGTCATGAAACCTTTATAATGTCATGAATGTGAATGAGATTTTATGCATGCTTATGACCACTGTTATTAAGTGTCATTTGCTCAGTTATGACATTTTAAATGTAAAGATGACATTGTTTCTTATGAAAACTTGGCAAAAACAAATACATCACAACCATTACATGTCTTGACCTTACCAAGACAACAAATCTCATCCTAAATCTGCCATGACGATAATGGTCATAAGGCCATTATAAATATGTATTGAATCATATAACACGGTCATTAATATTTTTTATACCTCAACTACAGTGGTATAAGCTGAATTTACCAATAAAATTTCATTAAATATTAATGAAGCTCTCAAAAATGTTTTAATTTGAGCAATGACACCTTTATTCAAACATTTTAATGATAAATACAGGGTTTTTTTTAGCTGAAAATGGGATCATAAACATATATATTATTATTATTATTATCGAAATATAAAATATAATAATTCCTAAACATAAATAAATATAATAATAAAGTATAATAAAGTCATAAAAGTTTAAAAGTTGTGTAATAACAACTAACACTCCATACTTTTCCCAATAAATATTTCAGTAAGTGCCATTTACAGAGTTATATATGTTAGTACTATTAATACTCATTCATTGGACACTGATGATTTATTAAAAGACATTCTATATCAAGTAAATCATTCTGAGAGAGTCTGATGTGACACTGAAGAGTTATGAACAACAGATACAGTATACACTCACTGGCCACTTTATTAGGTACACTTGTCCAACTGATCATTAATGCAAATTTCTAATCAGTCAGTCACATGGCAGCAACTTATTGCATTTAGGCATGTAGACATGGTCAAGATGATCTGCTGCAGTTCAAACTGAGTATTGTTGCTGATTCCATTCCTTTATGGCCACGGTGTACCCATCAGAAGATGGCTACTTCCAGCAGGATAACACACCATGTCATAAAGCTCAATCATCTCAGACTGGTTTCTTGAACATGACAATGAGTTCACTATACTCAAATGGCCTCCACAGTCACCAGAGCTCAATGCAATAGAGCAGCTTTGGGACGTGTTGGAACAGGAGATTGGCATCATGGATGTGCAGCCGACAAATCTGCAGCAACTGTGTGATGCTATCATGTCAATATGGAGCAAAATCTCTGAGGAATATTTCCAGTACCTTGTTTAATCTCTGCCATGAAGGATTAAGGCAGTTCTGAAGAAAAAAATCAGTCCAACCCGTACTAATAAGGTGTACCTAATAAAGTGGCCAGTGAGTGTAGTTAGTATTACGATAGATACAGATAATAGTATTTAAGTAGTATTTTTTTTATTTTTCAAAATGTTATGACTGATTTTTTTATTTATTTCGGCTGATTGTGATTGGGCATTAGTAATAATGGGAGTAGGATCTGATGATCTCTTTTTGAATAGGTTGAGTTTGATATGAATTGAATATTAATGTTATTCATATGCATATTTTATTAGTATGCATGCATACATGTTTAACTAGTTTAAAATAAAGCCATTCAACACACAAAAATCAGAGCAATGATGCAGCATTGCAAAAAATGGTCCTACTTAATATTAAGTGGCCTTAACTACTGTGTACTTTCATCAAAATATAAATATAGTGTACTTAATGTGTTCATAATGTATTGCAGAACACTTGTGGTGCTCTTGAGGTGGCAATATGATTCAGGTTAGAGACAGGTTTGGATGTATGGGTAGTTTTATGAGTAGGGTTAAGGTGTATGGGATGGTCAACAGTGTAATTACAAATGTACTTACAGAATTTAATTACAGATGTAATTACATGCAGGTATTTAATCAAGTATAAGTACAATGTAAAAACAAGTATTTAAACATTAGTTATAGTGTAACCAATTATTTATTTTTGGTGTACATACAAATAAGTTCGAGCCACTTAAAATAAAGTGTAACCCAAAAATTATTATTAACATTTAAACATAAATTCAAATAGAATAGAGTTATTATGAGTTACAATAATGTTTTGCATGTTTATTGTATTTTGCACAGTAAACCCAGTGGTATTAGAGAGTTGTTTTTCTGACCAGTGGTAGTATTTGAAGCGTGGTCTCCAGTTGGGCGTCCTGAGCAGCGTCTGCAGAGCACAAGCCAGGTTCACGAACAGATAACACATGAGGAAAAACCTGAGGACAGAAACACGGTCAATCTCACAGTCTGTCATCATCACAGGTAAACGACTGCAGAAATCAGACTCACATTGAAAGGATTGGAGCCACAGCATCAAGAGAAGCGATGAGGATTCCACTTTCACAGATCAGAGCGGTCAGAAGAAGAGCCCACGTTGGCTCGCCGTTAGCTTTTCCATGACCAAACACCTGAGAGACAACGTATGTGAACAATAATACTAAGATCAATCATCAATCAAAAGAGCCAACTTATCTTATTTACTTTAAAGCAATGATTATCTTGCATTAACAAAGATCTAATTTGCTGGATGCTTCTGAAACCACTTGAAGGAAACTTGAGTTAACAAATAATTTTTACATTTTCTAAGTAACAATTGTAATCTAATTAAAATATAATATCTAATTAAGATGTAATTGTATTTTTAGTCAATGTAAAAAAAATCTGTTAGTGAGTTGACTAAAAATAAAGTGTAAAAATAAGGTTAAAGTATAAAAAAATGTTGCTATTGTTATATAAAGCTATTAAAATCACTGAAATAAAGCTGAAATAAAACATAAATATTAAATGAAAATTAAACAGTTTTTGGATATAGTACTAACATTACTAAAACTAATAATTTAATAAATGGATGCAATTATTAGAAAGCATTTATATAAAACATAATTATAGATATTATTTAGCATCGGTGCTCCCAACTTCAACAATTAAGAAACACCCACGAAAAATGAATGAGCACCATTGCAAATTGTATATTAATTGTTTTTACTGTATTTGAAAACAACAACAATCAGAACTAGCAAAAAACAGCATCAACCTAATGCTGCGTTCACTTGTTTGAGCAATAATTCCAAAATCATGTCCAATAATTATAAATTTTAATGATGACGATAATGATTGATAATAATAACAAAAATTAATTACATTTCTTATCATAGCTCTACACTTTTGCTCCTAAATATATAACACTGTAAAAAATGCAGGGTTCCACATAATTCATTCATGTTGTCTCAACACAAATCGACTAAGTTAACTTAACAAATTTATGTGGATTGAACATAAAAAATTAAGTTGTCCCAATGAAATCTCAAGAATTGTTTCTCATTTTGATTAAGTAGCTTGAGCAAGTAAAAATGTGTGTGAGACAACATAATTAAATTTCAGATGCATATGCGACCAAAATGGTTGCAATTTCGAGACCTTTCAAGATCTTTATTAATATTAGTATGATTTTTCTGCAGACTGTACCTCGAGGAAGGGCACGATGCCGTCCCGCGCAATGGCCTGCAGCAGTCGGGGGGCACCGGTGAGACTCTGAAGCCCCGCCCCACAGCAGGAGAAGAAAGAGCCAATCACAATCACCCAGGGGGAGGGCCAGGACAATGTACCAATCACCAGATTCCCTTTCACAGAGTCTCCAAACCTAAAGCAGACAATTAAACAAACAAACATATATTAATATTTCAAACCACCTCACATTGATGCCCTGTAATACTGCATAAAACATAAATATATTATTATTTATGGGGCAGCGTTAAAGGCGTATTTCACCTAAAAAATGACACATTCCATCATCATTCACAAACCTTTCAAAAAAATGTAACTATTTACTTCTATAGTATTTGTTTTCCTACCATGGAAGTCAATGGTTACAGGTTTTCAGCATTCTTCAAAATATCTTGTTTTATGTTCTACAGAACAAAGAAATTCATAAAAGTCTGTAAATAGTGAATCAGTTTTCCTTTTTTTGTGTGGGAACTATCCCTTTAATATGTCATTAGAGGAGTCGTTTTCTGAATTTGCCTAATGAAGCGTTTATGAGTGTGTGTGTGTGTGTGTGTATATATATATATATATATATATATATATATATATATATATATATATATATATATATATATATATATATATATATATATATATATATATATATATATATATATATATATACTAGTGTGTATAATGTTACTATTGTATGTATATATATTATTGTTACACTGAGTGAAATTTTAGTACTGTATGTGTCTTCAAATAAATCATGATGGAAATGTACTGTACCTGTTTTCCTACTATAGAAGTCAATGGTTACAGGTTTTCAGCATTCTTCAAAATATCTTCTTTTGTGTTCAACAGAACAAACTCATAAAGGTTTGAAACCACTTTGGGGTGATAACATAGTGAGTAAATGTTCATTTTTGGGTGAACTATCTCTTTAAATGCGGTCTATGTAGAAAGTACACTGTAAACAGCAGTAATCTGGAGAGAAAACATTATTTGAATTCCCAAATTTAATTTTTTGAATATATGATTGATTTATGAATCTGTAACGTTGTATAAACTATGTTTGATTGATGAATCTTTGCAACAGTCTATGATGCCTCAAGTGCTGTCTAGATAGGGAGCACACTAGTTTTTGAAACACACACAAGAGGTTTTCTATGATATAATCACATCTCAATGACTCAGACAACTCTATCTGATATAGAGAGTTCTTTGACTGCAGCTCATAAACAGGCTTTACATGGAAATAATTAGCTATTCATAGCAGATTTCCAGTATATTTCTTCAGGAAAATGTAAACGGAGAAACAGAAAGTGCTCACTTGTCTCTCAGCACCACTCCCTCAATGCAGGCGCCGAACAACACCACACAGGACAGATCTGAGGTACATTGTTAAGAAAAGCATCCGTGCAGAGGAGAAACAGCAGATCTTATTACACCGGTCAGGGATTTAGGCTTGAGCGCATTGTTTTTCCTTTAGTGAAATGATAAAGCAATGGATTTGAAGTAACTTTAGAAAGCACAGTGAATTTTATAGTGATGAAGGATACAGATGATGGTGGTGGTTGCTATGGCGAGGATGGTGCCGATGGGAATGGACCTCTGAGCATCTCTGAGATCTCCGGATCTGTTGGATCCAGCCATGATACCTGAAGAACAGAGGAAATACAGATTACAGATATGTGTGATCTTAAAAAAGTGTTTTTAAGAAGCTGAAATAAAATGGTCACCACTTATGAAGATGGAAAAATAATAGCTAAAATAATCTTGGTGTATATGTGATTGACAAGCAAAATTGCATAATGTTCCTGATTCAAATTAATTTACATCTATTAATTTAGCAAAACTATTTACACCTTCAATTCAGTGGCAAAAACTGTGTTTTGGTAATAAAATCAAAACCATAAACTAGTAAATATGTTCTTTACATAATAAAACAATTAAAAAATGATCAAGTTAAACAAATAAAATTACAAAAATGTAAATAAAACTAAAGAGAAACATAAAAAAACAAGAAATTAATAAAATGGCAAAACAGAAAATATAAAAAAATAAACAAAAACTGATCTATATATAACAAATATTGTTCCAGAAATTCATAAATAAATGTATTTGGAGTTGTAAAAACACTGGATAGAGTTACTTTACATTACGTTCAATACATTTTGTGTTGGTATTAGCTAATTCATTTTAAAATGACTGAACTGACTGAATATTTCATGTAATTTATAAGTAAAAAATTTTTTGTGTTATATTAATACTCAATCAGCGATGCAGTGGCGCAGTAGGTAGTGCTGTCCTCTCACAGCAAGAAGGTCGCTGGTTCGAACCTCGGCTCAGTTGCCGTTTTTGTGTGGAGTTTGCATGTTCTCCCTGTGTTCGCGTGGGTTTCCTCCGGGTGCTCCGGTTTTCCCCACAGTGCATAGACATGAGGTACAGGTGAATTGGGCAGGCTAAATTGTCCGTAGTGTATGAGTGTGTGTGTGTGTGTGTGCGTACAGTATGTTTTCCAGAGATGGGTTGCGGCTGGAAGGGCATTCGCTGCGTACAAACGTGCTGGATAAGTTGGCGGTTCATTCCGCTGTGGCGACCTCGGATAAATAAAGGGACTAAGCTGACAAGAAAATGAATGAATGAAATGAATGAATTAATACTCAGCCAAAATGTACTGCATTCCTTTAGTTTTCATGTTTAAATTTATTTCTGCATTCAGTTGCGATTATTTTAACTTGTTTAAACAATGTTTAAAGGTATTTTGGAGCACATAAAAATACACTGATCATACTTCCAAGCTCAATGTGTCATTTTCTCCAAAGCTCAATGTGTATTATGAGACTCAGGCCGTGTCCTGAAATGCTATCGCTGTGTTTACAGGGTTCACATGAGGACCTGCTGAGCTCCAAAGGAATCTGAGAGCGTTAGACAGACTCGTGCTCATCACTAGATCACACTAGAGAATATGAGCTGAAAGAAAAATAAATCAGCAGTGATGAGGATTGATGCTGCCATTCTTTCAAGATTTTACACTTCGTCATCATAAGCGATGACCAGGCTACAGACAGACATCTTCAGTTTTGGATGAACTATTTGTTTGTTTGACTGTTAATATCTAGCCAAGTGGAAAATATTTCAATCACACTATTCATGCTATATTTCATCTGCAACAACAATGTGAACTTCTCTGAATGCAGATTTACCCAAACACCTGAGGAGATTTCTCTGCATGAAGGACTCGTGAATGGCAGATTAACCTGCTGCTGCTGTTGCTGCTGAATCTTCAATATGGTAATTAAATATAAAAGAAATGTGGATAATGTGTCGAGATTATTGACAAGGTATGCAACTCAGCAACATACTATTAATGAGGAAGTAGTATGTTCAAAAGCTTGCATGCTCTTCTGTTACACACTCAAAAGTATGAACCTTTGCTTCACTAATATTAGGATGTAGAAGTGTGTGAATTGGGATGCTGCACAGTTGATTATTTCCTCCCTATGATGCGTAAAGATGTTCATACCTGTGACTGAGGGGAAGTAGATTCCCACCAGCAGCGTGAAGAAGGCAGTGATGTCATTGACCACATACGGCATGTATTTATCCTGCGAGGAATCACTGGCAGACACAGACGGTATATCTTTCTCCACCAGCATCCCGGCCGGACCGTACTTTCCCCACATGTTCTCTGTGCAAACCATACAACAGCTCAATATTAGTGATGTGTGATGGTTATTAATCTTTAATCTAATGAATCTAATGGTTATTAGTCTTTGATAACATGTTGTTCACTTTATAAAACAAACTAAAACAAATTAACTTCAGAGTATACAAGAATTGACTGCATGATGAAGAATACAGATTGAATTCTTCAAAACACGCAACAACAACAACAAAAAAAACCCTGTATGGTTTTGTGTTTTAATATTCATAAGAGATGATATGGTTCAGTATTATTATACAGGAAAGGATGACGATATCAGCATGTGTGCATCATAGAAATTGTGATACTGCTTTTATATATCTGTGTGCTGATGACGCATGCATTATTTCTGCACTGAAATATCTGTTACTGTTACATTCTTACAAGAACATGCAATGATCAATGTGTTGACAGCATTTATAGCAGTAAAACAAGCCTGCGCTAAAATAAAAGTGTCCACAGTGCATTTGTTTTGCACTAAAATCAGTCTTTGGTAATGTTGCATTATTTTTGCTGCGTGATATGAGCTGTCAAACAGCATGTGGATGCATTTCCTGCAAATAAATTGCCAATTTTGGGATTGTGTGTTTTATCGATGATGCCACCAACAACTAATCAACGTTGACTCGACTTTGATGATATAAAAGTCGACTTCCAAAAATCTTAAGTCGTTCAACTCCTAATATATATATATATATATATATATATATATATATATATATATATATATATATATATATATATATATATATATATATATATTAGAGCTGCAGGGTTAATCAAAAAAGATCCAGATCTTGATTCGACCCTCTGGATCAGGGGTCATCAAACTTGTTCCTGGAGGACAGGTGTCCTGCAGATTTTAGCTCCAACCCTAATCAAACACACCTGAACAAGCTAATCAAGGTCTTACTAGGAATACTCGAAACACCCAGACAGGTGTGTTGAGGCAAGTGGGAGCAAAACCTTGCAGGTACACCGGCCCTCCAGGACCAAGATTGGTGACTCCTGCTCTAGATGATCTTAATCCAGCATTTCTACCATTCTGCCAATCATTTTTTTTAAGTTCAGAAGAGAAGCAAAGGCGGCTGCACAAGTCTTCACATTGTTTCACACTCGTTGCTCAGCCACATGGACACCTCCAAATGATGTTGAAAGTGTCACATACTGTATTTGAAAGCGTCACATTGAGCATTTATAAGGTATAATTCACCCAAAAATGTCATTTCTGTCTTCATGTAATGATGTATTCCACCATTCCACCATTCAAACTCTACTCAATGTTTAGTATTTTAACCAGCAGACCTACGCATAATATTTTTATTATTGTTTTGTCATATGTTTGAAAGTAACAATATTAATAGCAGACTCATTAACATGTATTTTAGATCTACAGAATCGTTAGAAAATCCTCATCATTATTTTAAGCCAAAAAATTGCGATTCTTATTTTAGCCAGAATTGTGTAGCTCTAATATCTATATAACTTGTGTGTGTGTGTGTGTGTGTGTATGTATATATATATATATATATATATATATATATATATATATATATATATATATATATATATATAGTTCAAATTAAGCAGGACATTTCATCTCAGAGCAACAAATAAAGATTTGTTAGGTTTAAATGATTTTGGATGAATCGAGTGAGTCATGGATTCAAACAAACACACACAAACACACGTGTAGACACACACACAAACACACACACACAGATCCATGGACACAGTTTATTTATAAAATAGTTTGTATTTTTTTATTTGATTTAGTTTTTGGATTTGATTAATTTATTTACAATGATTCAAAGACAAACACATTTCATCATACTCAGCCAAATATCTTCATATCTGTGTGAACTCAATATTAAAACTAGTTGGAAATGAAGCGGATTAGCTTATTATTTTTTCCCACCCCATTAATATTTTCCTATACCCTATATAAAACTGATCTGAGCTGTTGTGTGTGTGTGTGTGTGTGTGTGTGTGTGTGTGTGTGTGTGTGTGTGTGTGTGTGTGTGTGTGTGTGTGTGTGTGTGTTTCTGACCTGAGATGACTCCGCTGGTGAGGCCGGGGATGCCCTGGATCTCGGTGACGCTGTTGAGGGTGAAATATTCATTACAGCTGGCATTGAGCTCCGGCCCCGAGCAGAACAGGGACCAGAGTTTGGTGGTCACCGTCACGTTGTCGATTATTTCTGTCTTCATGCACTTGTCAAAGTCGTGGTTCTGCAGTGTCCTGTTGCCCAACACACACACCCTGCAGGACACACAACACACCATTCACATTTATGAGAAGGCTATGTACATTTGTTTGGATTTTTTTATTCACCAAAGCACAAAAAAGCTAAAAAAAAATGATTAGCATATAAATATTATTATAATTAATGCGCACTTAACATGAAATTTAACTGATTAAAATATCCATTCATTCAATCATTATCTTTTCGGCTTAGTCCCTTTATTAATCTGGGGTCGCCACAGCGGAATGAACCACCAACTAATCCAGCACGTTTTTACGCAGCGGATGCCCTTTCAGCCGCAACCCATCTCTGGGAAACATCCACACACACATTCACACACACACACTCATACACTACGGACAATTTAGCCCATCCAATTCACCTGTACTGCATGTGTTTGGACTGTGGGGGAAACCGGAGCACCCGGAGGAAACCCAAGCAAACACAGGCTCGAACCAGCGACCTTCTTGCTGTGAGGCAACAGCACTACCTACTGCGCCACTGTGTCGCCCTGATTAAAATATTATAAAAATAATAATAATAGTAGTAATAATATAATAGGACAGCACGGTGGAGTAGTGGGTAGCACAATCACCTCACAGCAAGAAGGTCACTGGTTTAAGCCCCGGCTGGGTCGTTTTGCGTTCATGTGTGGAGTTTGCATGTTCTCCCCGTGTTGGCGTAGGTTTTTATAATTAACATGCACTTAAACAAAATTAAAGTAAATAAAATGTTGAATTAAACTAAATAATGTAAAATAAGATAAAAAATAAAATAAAAAAAATAATTAATTTAAACTGTTACACACTAAATAATCATTTGGATATATTTTTAAAGTTTTTTTCATTTCAAGTGTCCTTCATCTTCATTTAGATAAATTTCTTTATTTTTATTTTTACTTTAAAAAAATAAAGTAAAATAAATAATCAATTTAATTAACTTTTATTAATTTAAATTTATTTTAAATAATGATATCTTTTGTTTTGTTTTTTAAAATTTCAACAGTTAATTAATAATTACCATTAAAATAAAATAAAATAAATTCCCAGTACTGGGTTGCAGCTGAAAGGGCATCCGCTGCGTAAATTATATGCTGGATAAGTTGGCGGTTCATTCTGCTGTGGCAACTCAAGATTTATGAGGGGGCTAAGCCGAAAAAGAAAATGAATGAATGAAAAAATTTAATAAAATAATAATAAATATAAATTAAAAAAATGTCATGCTGTTTTTTTGTTTCTGGTAGATTCAACAAAACAAAAGCAAAAAAAATAAACTAAAAACTAAACTTTTAATTCAATTTCATTAACCATTTAAAAATGTTTAAAAAGTATATAATAAAAATTTGTGTAGTTTTAACAGAATAAAAAAAACTATTTTTTTAAAACTAACTAAATAAATAAATAATAAAAAACTAATTAAATAAAACAAATTTAAATAAAATAAAATATAATGCAAGTAATTGGTATAAATCTGACAGTCAGACTTACGGAAAGACGGGCGGCTCGAAGATGGTTTTGATGACTCCTGCATAGATGGCCAATATAGAAAGAACCACACAGGCCAGGAAAACCAGCGCCAGCTTGTTGACGTACTTGACTCCGACGAACACCACGAGAGCCATGAGCGTCAGGCAGCAGGTGCCGTAAACACGCATGTTATTCAGCAGAGCCTCCGCCTCATCAGCTTTATCCTCTGCTTTAAAGATGGCGGCGCTCGGCACGATGTACGTCTGACACACAACACACAATAAACATCCACACTTCAGTTTACTGTCAGGTCAAGTGTTTAACTTTATACTGAACAGAGGAAAGAGAACATTCTTAGGAGTCAAATAAGAATATGTCATGAATATTTAATATATTATACACTCGTTTACAGATATTCCTGCTTCACAGTGTCTTAATGAAGCTGTATTAATGAACTCTCACCAGCAGGATCTCGATGGTGCCGAGGATGTACATGGCACCGGCGAATGTGGTGCCCAGATAGAAACACAAACCCACAGCGCCACCAAACTCAGGGCCCAAAGAGCGAGAGATCATGTAGTACGAGCCACCGGCTGCACAAAAACACCAGCACATCATCAGTCAACACAGCAAAACAAAACACTCAACGTCAATGACAACACTGTGGAAAACACTGGTTTAGAAAAGATTTCTGACATGCACACACGTTTACGTTGTAAATTAATATGAAAGTGTCTTACCTGGGACAACACCGTTTGTGGCAATGGCACTCATTGATATGGCGGTCAACATTGTCTGTGAACAAAAAACAAAAACACAATAAAACACAATTACTAACTAAAATGAAATAAAATGCTATAAAATAAAACTAAACATTAAACATATTGATGACATTTTTTCAATGTAAATTAAAATCAAATAATTAACATTATTTAGAGTTTAAAACGAGAATATACAATATGTAAATGAATGTTACATAAATCTAAATACAAAAAAACACATTTTAAATTAAATTAACAATTAAAATTAAACATTAAATTTAGCTTAAAAAAGTAAATTAAATATAAAATAAAAAAATTACATTTAAATTTTAGTCATACACGCGCGCGCACACACGCACACGCGCACACGCACACGCACGCACACGCATACACACACACACACACACACACACGCACGCACGCACGCGCATGCGCACACAATATTATATATATATAAAAAAAATGACTTTCGTTTATTTTTCTTTGTTTATATTTATATAGTTACTATTATTTCACATTTATTTATATAAATTGTATATACAGTTAAATACAAAATGAACATTTTCAAAATTAAAATAAAATAAATTAAATTAAATAAAACAAAATAACATTTTAACAACTTGTTCATCTCTTCGGTTTGGTTCCTAGTCCTTATTCACTCTTTCAGCACAAAAAGGTTTATTTAAAAATATATATAACCAAAACAGACTTCTGTTATATATTTCTGAAATTTCCATAAATAATACACAATACATTAGTTTTGACAGGATCTACTAAATATGTCAACTACTCTAACAATGAAGGTTTTCACATAAAAGAAAATAAACAACAGGTAAAAATAAATAAATAAATGACCACATAAATTAATGACAAAAAAAATTAAATTAAATAAATTAATAAAAATAAATGTCTATAACATAAATACGTTGTCAGCAATATTTCACAAAAAATTTAAATAAATAAATAATACTAAGCATTATTTAAAATAATATTTCACATCAGATCTAATAAACTGGCTGTTTAAAATGCCCAAGTGGAAACTAAATCCAACTCTACTCATCCAGGACAGATAAATGAAGACGGTAACAAGCTCAATGAAGCATCATATGCAGTACACTAGAGACAGCGGTGTGTAATTAATAATTAACAAAGGTCTTCTCGTCTGTGTTTCCAGGAAGGTGTCGTCCTGTGAAAGGTCATCTGCATCTGGCCGTTATGCAATCCTCTGGAGCGTCCTTGAGCTGAACGTCCACATAAATCTCTCCAGGAGATCCTGGACTAAAGCCAATTATCCTCCATGTTCCTCGGGCAGGCTTACAGGAGGAATAAAGCTCTCAGTGATCTTTACTGGACAAATACTGAGATGCTGAACACTTTATTACTGCAGTGTATCAACAATAGGCTTCAAAAATTACAGTCAGATATATTTATTCAACATACACGATTCATAATGAGATTTACTGGTTTATATATAAACTGTAATAGATCCAGCAGTGTAGTAATGCGCTTCCGTTCCTCTTTAATTCCAGCATTAGTTAGCTCACTTTATACAAGCAATTTAGATGTAAATGTGTGTGCTATTGAATATGCTAATGAAAATAGAGTCATTATTGATACTTTTTAATGTTATTTTTATTTATTTATTTATTATTTGTTCATTTAATTATTAACATATTCTCATTTTCTCTGTATTTACTGCATTTTTTAGGTCTGGGATTGAATTAAATGTTTGTATTTGTTTTGTTCTATAAAGATCTGATAAATAATTTATTTTGAACAAAATTAGAGCATTTTGAAACAGGTCAGAAAAATAAAATTTGTTTTAATTGGAAATCAGGATTCTTCCACCAAATATTGATTTATTTACTGTTGTGAAATAAGGTAAAATAAAGGAATAAATGAATGAATGAATTATGAATATGAATGAAAAAAGTAAGAAAAAATAAAATAGGTCAAAATAATAAATCTTTTAATATGCTGTGATTGAAAAATAGTTGTAAGCTAAAATAAATAAATAAAGTAAATAATTAATTTAATTACTTATATCAATATAAATATGAAATTAAATAATAAAAAGTTATACAAATAAATTAAAATAAAACAAAATGGATAAAAATAATAAATGTTTTAATTTGCTGTGATTGAAAAATAAGGATTACACCACCAAATATTGATTTATTTACTCATCTGTCGTAAGCTAAAATAAATAGAACAAATAATTAATTAAATTAATAATATCAATATAAATATGGAATAAAATAATAAAAAGGAATACAAATAAAATAAAACAAAAAAGGTAAAAATAATAAATGTTTTAATTTGCTGTGATTGAAAAATAAGGACTACTTCACAAAATATGGATTTATTTACTAATCTAAAGTAGGATGAAACAAATAAATAACTACATACATACATAAACAAATAAATAAAAATAGAACAGAAAAATAAAATAAAATAATATAAAGTTTTTAAAAAGAAAACTTGCTCACTTATTGCACCAAATATTGATTGTGTTTACTCATCCAAGATACAAATAAAAAATAAAGCTAAACTAAAAGTAATTTAAAGTAAAATAAAATAATTTAATTTCATTTGTTTTTACTGAAAATCTGTTTTATTCAACAAAATATTGATTTCTTTATGCCTCTAAAGAGTTTGTGTTGTCTAAGAAAAACAAAAACATCTCTAAAAACAACTTCTCTTTGGTATTTTCCGTAACCAAAAGAAGAAAATCCAAATGTTTTTATTTTGGAGGAATTTGGAAGATATGTCTGTAAATATAAATATTATTTAAATAATAAAATAAGGGTGGCAAGGCGGCTCAGCGGGTAGCACTGTCTCCTCACAGTTAAAAATGGTCACTGGTTCGAGTCCCGGCTGGGTCAGCGTGCGTTTCTGTGTGGAGTTTCCATGTGGCATGGGTTTCCTCCGGGTGCTCCGGTTTCCCCCACAGTCCAAACACATGCGCTATGGAGGAGTTCATGAAATGAATTGGCCGTAGTGTATGTGTGGGTGTAAATGTGAGTGTGTGGATGCGACCTCAGATAAATAAAAGACTAAGCCATGCAAAATGAATGAATAATAAAAATAACACATTTTTTAAAAGTTAAATAAAATGATGTGTTGCTCAAACTAGGCTACTTTATGATAATACTTTACATTTACGGATAGCAGTTTTCTTTTTACCAAGAGTGACATTGTTATTAACTTTTAAAAGCACATTTTAATTTAAACATTGAAGTTTTATTTATATTTTACCTGTAAGCACAGTGCAGTGTTAATGTTTAAACTATATATAATGTTTAAAGTGACTGACAATAATAAATATTAATAATAATAAAAACTAATCTGCCATGTTTTTGAACTGTGCAGAGCTGCAGCTGCTTAATTAGGCCCACTATGCTACTGTATTTCAATACATTATGGTGGCACTTGGATAGACAACTTTTTTGTGAGGTGGAACTTGGTGAAAAAGGTTTGAGAACCACTGCTCTAAACAATATAGGGAGCGCGTCACAGGCTGTCATTGTTCAAAAATGACCCAATGTGAATATACAAGCAACTTCAGCTCAGTAAGCATAGGTGGAATAGCGCGATTTACTGATGTTTTGTTGTTAAACTAAATATTAATCAACATTACACAATCAACACACTCGGCATTAGCTTTATGGGACTAAAATAGTTTAAAACAGAACATGACCTGTCTAAAAGAAATCCTTCAGCCATGGTGTTGTCCTTCCTCAAGTGTGCAAAACTCACTCCAGTATTGAGTCAGGATTTTTAAAAGTTTTGATTCAGCATTTGCTTTGCTTTTACTGCTGTGACAGTCTCTTGTGCAAAAACGGCGGATCTATGTGAATAGGGGTGGGCAGACGTACAAGTCTACATTTGGATCATTTACTTTAATCATTACTATTGGACTGAGAAGAGACTTTCAACCAGCACAACAAAGTGAAGTTTGTTTATAAACTGATTTCGAGAGGATCACATGCCATGATTGACATGGCTGGCCCCGAGTCAAGCTAATGTACAATCCTCCAATCAGACGATTCCTAACTTAGTATAAATAACCAAAGAATTTTACCATAGTCATCTTTGTCTTGAAGAATCCCCCCTTCCACCCCCTCTCCTCCTCTTTTTCCTCTATAGGGCAGCACAGCGGCTAGCACTGTTGCCTCACAGCAAGAACGCCTCCGCTTCGGGTCTCTACCCAGCCAGTTGGCATTCCTGTGTGGAGTTCATGTTCTCCCTGTGCTCGCGTGGGTTATCCCCGGGTCCTCCGGTTTCCTCCCACAGCCCAAAACTTGAGACATAAGTAAATTGCCTAAACCAAATCAGCACCATAGTCAATTCAACTAGTAGCAATCCTTAAGCAGCAGGTGGGAAGGGTTCTCGAGATCTACCTGAGCTCAAACTCCCCTCTCACCCTGCAAACAGGAGAGAGCCCCGGGCTCGAGGATCTTACGAGGTCAGGGCTCTCTCTCAGTACAGCATATATCGTAAAACGAGACAAAAAGCCGCTTACTCACGTGAGCAGTATCAGCTAAGTGTGAACTCTTGAAACAGGTTTCTGAAGGCAATCACCAACTGCACCTTTAAGCTTTTTTTTGCAGAGTAAAATAAATATATTGTATAAGAATATGTTGATTATATGTTTATCATTGTTGTTTGTTTATGTACATGTGCAGTATATGGGTTAATTCTAAATGTAAATAGTTTGACATACTGATGGGGCCTTTATAAATGCACATCACAGCGAACAGAAGGCCATGGTCAACCGCGGTAAGCCGCAGCACGAAATTCTCTGACTCAGGAAATACATCCCCAGTAGGGGGCAGCCGAGCTTCATTCGCAGTAGTGGCCAATGGAAATATGGCAAATTATGTGGAAGGACTTTTAATTTGTCAGTAACCTGGGTTAGGTGTTACTGGTGAACTGTATGCCATTGCAAAATTAGCGCATTAAAGGTCTGTTTTTTTTTTTAATTTGAGTGATATGCGATATAAAGGGTCTCAGATTGTACAAGAAGCACTGCATTGAATTACATTTCCCCCCGCCATGTGTTTATAATATGAACATTTATATTACACCAGTATTTTTAATGGAGGCTCTGCGCCAGCCTGCTAATCCTGACGGGCGCGTGCGAGTAAGCGGCTTTTTGTCTCGTTTTACGATATCTAACTGATCATATTTTAATCACATTACAACATCGATGCTCTAAAAGTAACCAAATAAAATAGAAAAAAAGTCACATTACCCATTCACCGGAAGTTTGGGACACTAGTTTTGCATATACCCTATTCTGAAGGCTGCGGGTGGCTGTTTCTCCATGTTTTGCTCAAATTTGCTAAAATCTAATACAGTTAATGTGCCTGGGATAACTGTGTTTATTGCTTTCTGATAAGAGAAATAGTTTCATTTTAGACACAAAACTTTACACAGAGCTCAGTTGAATGTTCTTCGATTAGGCTAGTTATCAATGAACTTTTAAAGCCAAAACAAATGGTAAATTATAGGTTGTTTTCAATTTAATATAGTTTAAATAAATAAATAAAATACCATTTAATAGGTTAGATATACTGTAGGATAAATTAATACAACATATTTTTTTAATTACATGAAAATAAATATGCTTTATGTGTATGTATATTTTATGTACAGTTAAAGTCAGAAATATTTGCCCCCCTTTGAATTTCTTTTTTTATTCTTTTTAAAATATTTGCCAAATTATGTTTAACAGAGCAAGGAAATGTTCACAGTATGTCTGATAATATTTTTTCTTCTGGAGAAAGTCTTATTTGTTTTATTTAGGCTAGAATGAAAGCAGTTTTAAATTTTTTAAACACCATTTTAAGGTCAATATTATTAGCCCCTTTAAACTATATACTTTTCGATAGTCTACAGAAGAAACCATCATTAAACAATAACTTGCCTAATTACCCTAACCTGCCTAGTTAACCTAATTAACCTAGTGAAGCCTTTAAATGCCACTTTAAGCTGTATAGAAGAGTCCTGAAGAGTATCTTGTCAAATATTATTTACTGTCATCATGACAAAGATAAAAATAAATCAGTTATTAGAGATGCGTTATTAAAACTATTATGATTAAAAATGTGTTGAAAAAAATCTGCTCTCTGTTAAACAGAAATTGGGGAAAAAATAAACAGGGGGGCTAAAAATTCTGACTTCAACTGTATATTTGACATAATTATGCTTTTTCCTATTTAATGATGTGTGTTTTTGTGTTGTATTTATATATTTATTTCATATAAGATTCATGTAATTTACTTCATGGGAGAAGGGAATATTTCTTTCTGTTTTCCTGTAAAACTATCCTGCTGTTCCTGTAAAAGTTTAACAAACAGATTAAACAAACTGGGCCGTATAAAGTAGGTTGTGCGCAGAGTTTGATATTGATTTGACTTTGCTAAGTGAGGAAGTGCAGTAAATGAGCTTCAGCCAGACTTACACACGTCATCTATCTCTAATACACACTATATAAAGAGCAGCGGTGGGATCTGTTCCTGTTGGAGCTTTCCAACGAAGGAGCGAAACTCTTCAATCCCGACCGTGACACAATCACCGGAAACATATAATCACACTAGTAAGTAAAGGTGGAGGTGAATTAGACGCTTGATCCCATTGTCTGATGTGCTTTATAAATAAGCGGCGGCGTTAAAGACTTCTGAGCACAGGAGATTACACACACACGCACAAACACACACACACGTGTGGTTCAGACTGAAGAGGAAGAGCTAAAGTTAGCCTGTAGGATCAGTGGACTGAACTCACACACACACACACACACACACACACACACACACACACACACACACACACACATACACACACTCTCACGCAGGGTCACACAGTTTGAGCTCATACACACTCAAACACATATTCAAAGACACGCATGCACACTTACACAGACACACACATTTACAAAAACACACACATATTCAGACACACACTCAAACTCACAGACACACACACTCAAATTCACAGACGCACACATGCACTGTAACACACTCACGCACCGGCAGGGTCACAGTTTGGGATTCACTCATACAGACACGCAAAGAGAAACAGAAACACACACTCAGAATTTACAGACACACATACATGCACACTCACACACCGACAGGGTCACACAGTTTGGGACACACACACACACACACACATATATAAATAAATACTTAAATTGACAGACAGTTTGGGGCACACACTCGCACACACACACACTTAAATTGACTGACAGTTTGGGGCACACACACACACACACACACACACACACACACACACACACACACACAGATACTTAAATTGACAGACAGTTTGGGGCACGCTCACACTCACACAGACACACACACACACACTCTAAATACGCCCAACTCACTCACCCACCCACCCACCCACACACCCACACACACACACACACACACACACACACAAGCAAGCACCGGCAGCTACATGTACACACATGCACACCCACACACACATTCACAGATAAACACACCCACAAACTCAAACCCACTTAAACACACACACATGCACACGCACACACACTAACTCACTCACTCACAAACTCTCATGGACACTCATGCACACACACACACAGACTCAAAGGCACACATACACTCATACATTCACAGACGCTGACATACACACACAACCACACACTCATGGACACTCACTCACTCACAAACACTCCCCTAACAATGTCCTCATAAGACCATCTCGTTATAATACCAGTCTCATACCCATGTCATTATACAAGCGTGTGTCCTAATATTTCACAGAAACATGCACACACACACACAATCTACTGTAAACACACTCACTCACACACCCACTCACACACAGACAATCACAATGTCCTCATAAGACAACATCTCCTTACAATCCCAGTCTCATACCCATGTCATTATACAAGCGTGTGTCCTAAAAGGTCTCAAAAACATTCACACACACAGGTTCGACTTACACACGAGCAGCACATGGACACGATGATAAAGGCCTCCAGAATTCCTGCCGTTCCCACAATCCAGGTCATCCGCAGGAACAGAATCACTCCCAGGATGTTCTGCAGACACGGCAGGTAAACCCCGATAAACGTCCCCATCTGCGGACTCTGGACAGAAAGACAGCACAACAACACATTCAGTGTGTCTTCAACAAAATGTGCATGAAATATTTAGGCTAATTGGGCATCGAGACATTTCATTTTCAATAAACCCCAGGCAAAGCTTCACACTTTAATGCCACAAACATTTATCCTCTATCTCTTAAAGAAAGTATTTCTGAGATTTTATCGTTATTTAGTCTAATTACTCAACTAAATATTGCTTTAACTCTGGTATCGTGTTGTCTAGAGCAGTGTTTCTCAACCACATTCCTGGGGGACCACCAACACTGCATGTTTTGGATGTCTCCTTTGTCTGTCATCCCCATTACAGGTCTTTCAGTCTCTGCTAATGTGCCGATGATCTGAATCCGGTGTGTTTGTGTAAGGAGACCTGGAAAATGTGCAGAACTGGTGATCCTCCAGGAACATGGTTGAGAAACACTGCTCTACACTTAAAAAAAGATATGAGAGAGTCATAACTAAAATGTTTTTGTGTTGCTTGTGTTCAGGGCTTGACATTAACTTTTTTGATCATCAGCCACTGTGGCTAGTAGATTTCCAACATTACTAGCCACTTTGCATTTTTACTAGCCACAGTTTTGTTGTATATGCATAAATTTGACTTTGACATGCTAAAATGACTTGATTTAGATGTTGTGTTATGTCCACATGCCTCATTCATTTCACTTTTTATGTGTTCAGTGAGCATGAGCAAAAGGGTTGTGGTTTCATAATGTCGCGTTGCAATCAGTTATTGTTTTACTTGGTTTTTCAGGGCTCTAAAATTAAGGACTTACCAAATTTATCTCTGACCACACACTGTAAAAACCCAGCAGTCAAATTTATCAATTGAAATGAGTGTAGTTAACTCAAAATGTACTGGAAGCTAACTCCTTCGAAAAGACTTGCTGAAGCTAATGAGTTAATTAAGTGATTGAGTGTGTGTTGATTGAGCATTAAGTGAATTGTGGGGACATTACATGAGTGTCAAATGTTTTTATACTGTACTATCTGCATGTGGCATTACATAATGAGTAGCATTACTACTGGCAGCAGACTCTGGTTTACTATCAATTCTTATTCTTCTGGACTTGAGTGCAGTCTTTGATGCGGTTTCGCACAAGGTTCTTTTGAATCCCTCACTAGGGATCTCTGGCACCCCTCTTTAATGGTTTAAATCAGGGGTTGTCAACTGGTTTGGCAATGGGACCCACATTTTTACATAGTCATCAAGCCGAGACACAATTTTTTAGGAACTAATACAATTTTAAGAATTATACTTAATTTGTATTTGTTTGTTAACAGATACATCAAGTTCACCAAGACTTACAAATAAACAATATTTTATTGCTGTCATTTAACAAAATGGATCAAATTATAGACATATTACAAAGTAAAAACGACAAATACTGTTAATAATAAACTGTTAATAAAACATATGTCTGGTTTCTAAATGTTGGTTTGATTTAGAAGATTTCATGCTCTCTTATGAGAGCACCTCACTATATATGACACACTGAGGCTTTAAGTCTTTTTTTGTGGTCAATATATTTATATATATATCCATACTTTACATATTCAGAGTCGTACTTGCGCTTCGACATATTTGTTGCAATAATTAAATGAAATTTCACATGTCAAACGATAGGGTTGTCGTGCACACAATTCAAAATAAAAGTACGGTATAAGCAAAATAAGTAAACAATTTAACGTATGTTGTTTTTTTCCCACACACTCGTGACCCACTGAAAATGTTCCCACGACCCACCAGTTGAGAAACACTGGTTTAAGACATATCGTAATCAGTTTGTCCAAAATAAAGATTTGAAGATCTCAGATTGTCACGACTGGTGTCCCACAAGGTTCCGTACTGGGTCCACTCCTGTTTATCATATATCTATTGCCTCTTGGTGACATTTTCAGAAAATACAATATACACTTTCACTGCTATGCTGACGACACTCAACTCTACCTATCCACCAAGCTGTCTAAAACAAAACAGACATGTGCATTGTTCGCATTCTGAATGTATTTAACTCTGCTAAATTCTACTAAAACAATATCAACTATGAAACGCAGAGCAGATTTAGACCTCATCTATAAGTGCATCTAAATGGACATTTAATGTGTCAGCGGAAGCTTTTAGCCTTAAAACACACATAATCCACATCATCCACCCAAAGCGTAAATGATCCAACACTGAGGCTGAGTGTTTCCTCCCAAATCAAGCAAATGAGCTGCTTCAATCTTCATAAAAAATCTAAAAATCAATCACTTCTACAGAAATCATAACCAGCCTTCAAAAAACCCCATCAGACTCATATGAATAAGCACATACCCAAGTGAGAAGATGCTTCCCGCTGGACTTGACTTGTCAAATATACTTGAAGAATAAAGTTTAGAAACTGAGAGTTGAATCTGGTAACATGGGTTGTTTCCTCATGCAGGATATTTCCTCTGTCTGATCATCTGAAGCAGTGGTCTCACACTAATGAGAGCATCCCTGTTTATCTGCTCTGCCCAGTGACGAGGAGACTTTCTGGGGTCTGTGGTTTTGTGGGTATTGCCTGGTCAGTTCTTCAAAATTTACTTACAGTCAGCAATAACCAGCAGAACTCAAAGAGTCTCTGCCCTCTGGGCTTCACATGGAAAACAAAGAAATATTGTTGCATTTGTGCATACGTTGACAAATCTTTGCATAAGGCTGTGGTCTGTAAAAATGTATTAATATTTGTTTCAAGCAGTGGCGGACAGCAACCGAACATTTCTAAGCATCTGTATTTTATCTGAGTGTTTTTACTTTAGGAAGCCTTTACTTTTACTTCACTACATTCCAAAACATGCATTCATACTTTTTATTTCAGCTTAGTTCCTTATTTATCAGGGGTCCACAGCTGAATGAACCAATAACTATTCCGGCATGTGTCTTACTAAGTGTGTGTCCTTCCAGACACAAACCTATTCAGACACACACTAATTAAGGGTGTCACGATCCTCCAAATCCTCAATTTGATTCCAATTTCGATTCTAAATTCACGGTTCGATTCGATTTTCGATTATGAATAATTCATTAATAAATAACAAATTAATTATTTGTAGCCTACCGTTTAAACTACCTGACCTGCATGGTCTTTGTTTTACCCATAAACAAACCATAAAGTAAATGAATAAAGGCAAGATACACACATAATTACCACCTGTCAATCACTTTTTCTGCGGGACTCGTGAATAGGCAGTGATCTGTGTCGTTATAATGGCATCGGTAAAAAAGACGCACAACCGTAAAAGTACAAGTGAGTGAAAGATTGAAGCAGTCTACTGACCCGCTGACTGCCTGGACCCGCTGTCTTGAGCGCATGACTGTGTGTGCGTCTGTGTCTGTGTGTGTGTCTGTGTGTGAATGAGTGTGTGTGGTTACGTGATGTGCGTTTTCAGCGGTAGTGAGGAAGGAAGGCTGCTCAGAAACGCTACACGCCAGTGTGGATGTGGATCGTTGTCGTTCTAAAATGCCATTTAAAAACTAAGACCTATTAGTGTAAACAGGGCCTGAGTGTGTATTTTTCGCTAGCGGATTTGCTACGGGACGGGGCGGAGGATCGTGATGCGCCCATCGTCTATCGGCCCAACCCTAACACGTACATAGCAGAGCTTGCAAACTGTGTTTTGTCAACATAACTCACTGGAAATCCAAAATACTTCCACACCGGCGACTTTATTGAAAGAGGAGAGGGTTTAAGCTCTGTCGACGGGTCTCCTGCGTCTGCAGTTCAACAAGCACTTCAACAAGCGTTTTTTTTTTTCGCGCTTGGCTAGCCAAGCTGACGTGACATGGGGGCGTGGCAGCATCGACGATTTTTTTTTTTTGATTCGATAATCGAAATTGAGCATAAATTTCGATCAATTTTGATTTAAAATCTAAATCGAGACACCCTTAACACTAATACACTATGCACAATTAAGTTCATCTAATTCCCCTATAGCGCATGTGTTTAGACTGCGGGGGACACACAGGCAGAACATTCAAACTCCACACAGAAACAGCAACTGACCCAGCTCGAACCAGCGACCTATTTGCTGTGAGGTAATTGTGCCACCGTGCTGCCCCAGTCATTGCTGTGTCATTTTGAAGGGTCATAAATGTCGCCATTTTCCCTTGTTTCGTGCTTTTATATTTTTGTAATTCAGTTTTTTATTTCCGAAAATGAAAATTTACAATTTTTTACAATCAGATAGAAAAATACTTTTAACAGATATTACCCCATATATATTTCCCATCCCCCCACCCCATCACACACACATCAGGAAACACAGAATAACTATAGTTTAGACCAAGCTGGGTGAGGCAGTGGTGCAGTAGGTAGTGCTGTCGCCTCACAGCAAGCAGGTCGCTGGGTCGCTGGTTCGAGCCTTGGCTCAGTTGGCGTTTCTGTGTGGAGTTTGCATGTTCTCCCTGCCTTCGCGTGGGTTTCCTCCGGGTGTTCCGGTTTCCCCCACAGTCCAAAGACATGCCATACAGGTGAATTGGGTAGGCTAAATTGTCCGTAGTGTATGAGTGTGTGTGAATGTGTGTGTGGATGTTTCCCAGAGATGGGTTGAGGCTGGAAGGGCATCCGCTGGGAAAAAACTTGCTGCATAAGTTGGCGGTTCATTCAGCTGTGGTGACCCCGGATTAATAAAGGGACTAAGCCAACAAGAAAATGAATGAATGAATAAACCAAGCTGTTCGATAATTTACATTAAGTTGACATTCGTAGCATAAGATGAGGGTTAAGTGTCCAAGATTTCTTTGACGTTGCATATATAGATTTTCCATACCGTAAGAATGTCCACTGTTTCGTGCTTTTATTTCACATTTTGCACAGATTAATGTTACTTGATGGGTTTGTCTGTCTGTTCTTTGTTTTTCTATGTCTGCAAAAACTATTATTAAAAAATATATATAAAAAAACAGTGTCTATTAATCTCTCTGTTAAACAGCACTTGGGAAATATTCAAAAAAGACTTAAAATTACACAGCAGGGCTGATACATTTCTCTTCAATATACACACAATAAAATAACAATTTCGCTGCTTGTTTAAACTGCTTAACACAACGATTTTTTTGGGACAACTTAATATATTATGCTCGATCCACTTCAGTTTGTTAAGGTAACTGTGTTGGGATAATATGAATGTATTGTGTGTAACCCTGCATGTTTAACAGTATATCAAACACAAATAAAAACAGTAGTGTGTGGAACAATGGAACGACAAGAACTTCAGATCATTTCCCCCACGACAGACATTCCATATGATCTGACCTGCATTAATTTCCTGTCATATTTTCAACAAAGGCTGAAAGAATGCAGAGAATGTGTGTCTGATTTGTTTTCGATTGAAGAACACAGACAGAAGGATCAGACATCCTCCTGCAAGCTTCACATGAGTCTTTCTTAAGTATTTCTCTGTGTTTTACCTTGACTGTTTGCTTCTTGGCACCTTCATCTTCATCGGCCTCCTCGTGTTCTCGGACGCCCTGTGTGAGGTTTGTATAGTTGGCCAGTTTGTTGAGCAGTGAAGACACCATGGGATTGCTGTCCATCTCCTCCTGAAAGAGTTAAAGGTCATGCATTTGATGAAAGGCTCCAAACCGGCAAACACAAAACAACTTCTTTCAAACCTCAGTAAAAATAAATGTAGCAGGCGAAGTCAAAGGACGTAATGACAGCTTTGTCCGTCCCGAAATCATAAAATTATACAAAAATAAAATTCATGACCCTTGAATTGCTTTATTTGTGGTCAGAAACATGAAAAGGGGAATGTGGAAAACAGAGTAGAGAAAAGCCAGATGTCAAATATAGTGTTGAAAAAAAAACCTTAAGGTTTGTTTAGACTTGAATGGATGTGAATAATCCCACAAAACACATCAAGATTATATTTGGAAATTTTTTTTTGCTTTATAATAAATTCAGCAAAAATAGCCAAAACAATTTTTTTTGAAGCGAAATATAATTTTTCATTTCAAAATAATAATATAAATAATATAAAATATGATAAATAATTTACTAGAATTGTCCGAGCATTATTATGCTGGTATTCTTTAAAGCCACTTTGGATAAAAGTGGCAATAAAATAAAATAAAATAAAATTAAATTAAATTAATTTAAATAAAATACTAAAATTTTGTAAAAAATAAAATAAACAAAAAGAAGAAAAAAATATATTTTTAAAGAAGTCAGAATAACAAATGTTTTCATTTATTATAATTGAAAATAAGATTTATTTATTATTATTCGACCAAATATTGATTTCTTTAATCATTTGAAGTTGTAATAAAATAAAATAAAATAAAATAAAATAAAATAAAATAAAATAAAATAAAATAAAATAAAATAAAATAAAATAAGAATTTTAGAATAAACTGCCAACTTATCCAGCAAATGGTTTACACAGCGGATGCCATTCCAGCTGCAACCCATTACTGGGAAAAAATGTAATAATATATAAAAAAAAGAAAATCGAATACAATTGAATTAAAAATAAATAAAATACAAATAAATTAAAGTTAAATAAAAAAATAAAATAAATAAAATACAATTTAATTAAAAATAAATAAAATACAATAAAATAAGTAAAATAAAATAAAATAAAATTTAATTTAAAAATACAACAAAATGAAATAAAATAAATAAAATACAATTTAAATAAAAAATATAAAAATAATAAAAAATAAATAAAAATACAACTTAATTAAAATAAATAAAATACAATTAAATAAACCAAAATAATACAATATAATTAAATAAAAATAAAATAAAGAATAGGTCAGAATAACAAATGTTTTTATTTATTCTAATTGAAAATAAGAACTATTTATTCCACCAAATATTGATTTCTTTAATCATTTAAAGTTGAAAAAAAAAATGAAATAAATAAAACAAAAATAAAATGAAATAAAATAAAGACAAATAAAAAATACATAAAAAAGAATATTTTATAAGTCTTATTTGCTATAATTACAAAAATAATTATTTATTAGTATTACACCAAATATTGATTTTTTATCATTTGAAGTTGTAATAAAAAAAATAAATAAATAAATAAATAAATAAAATAGGTTACGCTCAACAAGTTTTATCAGTTGTTGTGACAGAAACTTTAGATTTTTTTACTCTTCTGTTAAGAGTAAATAAGAAAAATAAAACAAATTCAATAAAATCACCAATTATAAACATCATTTTTATTGTACTGTTAATGAAAAATATCCTAAATTAATATCAAAACAAATATTTAAAATTCTTGCGAGAAAATAACATTAAAGACAGTACCTCGAAAAGTGCCATGTTTTTCCCATCATACAGATTCCCCTTATCATCATCAGTGTTATTGATGAACGGGCTGCTTTCCCGAGGGTTTCCATCGCCTGCATTAAATGAAGACACAGAAACAGAGAGAAACGACATGATTACAGATGATGTGCACTAAAATGCTGTTTGCTTACAGAAGCGAGAGGTTATTATGGTGTGTTATAGTGTGTGTGTTATCTTTTTTGTAAATCAGGCAGAAGCAGACTCGTATCCATTGGCGCAGGTCAGATGTAATGATTTTCCTATAATTAGAGCATGATGGCGATCGATGTGTTTCGGTTCACTGGACAAACACTGACATTCAGAGCAGCTGTCAGCAAGAGTAAAGCACTTATAAAAGCTCAAATGTATAGCTTAAACATGCAATTAGTCGGAGGTGGACGCCACTGATCCGCCAGCGCTTCTGCGTATATATAGATGTCAAATTGTAGTGATTTTAAATACACATCTGGACTGATCTGCGTCACTATAGGATTTAAGTTCAGATTACAGTGCTTTATTTATTTCCTCAGACCTATCATTCAGCTCAGATTTAGAGAGAGGCTATTTCTGAAATGGAAATTGTGTAGATTTACAATGTTCATTCAGAAATTGGCATCCTTCACAAATTTTAAACGTGATTCAGTCAAAAGAGCCGATTCATTTACAAATAAAGAAAGTGAATCTCTTTGAGTGAATCATTGAATCACTGACTCAAATGATTCATTCAAAAATAGATTCATTCAAAAAGGAAACACAGCATGAACAAATGTTCCGTTTTTTGCTTTATTTGGTACTATTTTTACTGGTAAAATACACAACAGATTAGATTCATTAATTAATTTATTAATCCTCAGACCTAAAAAAAGACAAATAAGTAAAATCAGGAAGTACCATGTTAAATTAAACATAACAATTGTTGAAAGATTCAACTTTAAACTTCATTCAGTCGAAAGAGCTGGTTCATTTGCAAACAATGCAAGTGACTCTCTTTATAAGTGAATCACTGAATCCCTGACTCAAATGATTCATTTAAAAAGGAAACACATCAGTGTTGCTCTGAGATCCACAAAGGTTCAATTTATGTTTTGTTTGGAACTACTAGTAAAAACCACTACAAAGATTACATTGATTTATTAATTTGCTTGACCTATTCTTTCAACTTTTATTTAGAGAGAGACCATTTCTAAAATTAAAATTGTGTAGGTGTAAAAATGTAAAAATTTTTATTTAGAAATTAACAGTTAACAGAGTTGGTAACATGTTAAATTGATCAGGAAAAAATCAGTGAATGAGTGAACTTTAAACTTAAATCATTCAAAAGAACTGATTCGTTTACAAACAAAGCAAGTGACTCCGTTTATGAGCAAATCACTGACTCAAATGATTGATTCAAAAAAGAAACACCTCAGTATTGCTCTGATATCCACAAATGGCTATTATCAAGAAGTAAAGCGCTTATATAAGCTCAAATGTATAGCTTAAACATGCAATTAGTCGGAGGTGGACGCCACTGATCCGCCAGCGCTTCTGCGTATATATAGATGTCAAATTGTAGTGATTTTAAATACACATCTGGACTGATCTGCGTCACTATAGGATTTATTTTCAGATTACAGTGCTTTATTCATTCCCTCAGACCTATCATTCAGCTCAGATTTAGAGAGAGGCTATTTCTGAAATGGAAATTGTGTTGGTGTAAGATTGACTATTTTTATTTAGAAATTGGCTTCATTCACAAAATTTAAAGTTGACTCATTCAAAAAAGATTCATTCAGTCAAAAGAGCTGAAGTGACTCTCTTAATGAGCAAATCATTGAATCACTGACATTCAAAATTAGATTCATTGAATAAGGAAACACCTCAGCATTGCTCTGAGATAAACAAAAGTTCTGTTTCTGCTTTTTTGGAACTATTTTTACTGGTGAAATACACAACAATAATGAGATTGCTTTATTCATTTCCTCAGATCTATCATTTCAACAACAACAACAAAAAAAGACAAATAAGCATATCAGGAAGCAGCGTATTAAATAAAAAAAGAAATAAAAAAATAGTTGAAAGATTAAACTTTAAACTTGGTTTAGAGAGCTGAATCGTTTACAATCGTTTACAAACAAAGCAAGTGACTCTCTTTATGAGTGAATTATTGAGTCACTGACTCAAATTATTAATTAAAAAAACTTAACTCCTCAATGTTGCTTTGAGATCCTGAAATGTTTTCCGTTTCTGCTTTGTATGACACTATTTTCATTGGTAAAACACAAATATAAGAGGTGGGCAAACTACGGCCTGCTGAACAACATCATTTAGCCCATGAAGGAGTTTTTAAAATGCTGCTTCTAAAGGATTTGGCTTCAGAATGTATTGCAGTATTGCAGGCGGTACAGTTAGCACCAACAGCAGAATTAGAACACGCTCTCAGATATTAGAATATCCTCAATACTCGTTAATGAGAGGCTGTTTCAATATGTGCTCTTTAATGCATCCTTGTGTTCTCGTGTAACGTCACCATCAACAACCAAAGCTGAGTTCCAAAACTCAAAACCGCTACGGCATGAAAGAACCTGTATGTGTTGTTGATATCGAGGATGAATCGATGCAGACATTAACGTGGTACTTGCTTTTGAAGTCACTGTGGCTAAATAGTGTTGAGAAGTACAGCATTTTATATCTACTTATTTTTAAAATTCAGATATAACTTATTTATTTCAGTAGTTTCCCTAAATGAAACGGTGAAAGTTTTTGCTTACATGAAAATCTTTAAAAAATCCATTTATTTGCTGAAATTTATTAGTATTGTGTAAAGTATATTTGTAAGGCTTTCGTGTGTGCGTTATATAAATTGGCACTCCTCGTTTAAATTAGCAGTCCTCGATTGCATTTGATTAATCAATCGGTTTCTGTTTGCATTGCTTGCTGGTTTGAGCATTTGATTTCTCATTTGAGAATGCATTTTGATTTATAATTTAATAGTTTAATAAACAAACAAAGCAAAAGATACATTTTCTTGTTAAAACAACAACAAAAATAACTTTTTTCCAATGCACTGACACAAGATGCTCGGTTAAAATAAAACATGTGCCTGTTTAACTTTCTAAACAGCAAAGTCCAATGGTTTGTTTAATGTTAAACTGAAAAAATTGTTTTGGAAACCTGCCGGCAGCTACAAATGTGACGTTCACTAACTTGAACATCCATCAAAATCTCTGCATGATTATGCAATGAAACCACAAGATGTTCTAATGTGAATGTGAATTATTCTCACACAGCCAGAAACAATAGTGCATTTGCAAACCAGCCTGAAACTAGCTCACATTTATGCTATAACATGCATTAAGGCTATGATCCAGCATCTGAAAGCTCAAAGTGAAGCTAAAATCACAGCTCACACACACTTCTGACAGCGTGCTTCATGGGAATTGAACACTTGGTGTGTTTAGCATCATGTTTTTAACAGTTAAGCTACAATTTACCACTCAACCTGAAGAAAACACACAGACTAAAACAGTAAGAGAGATGGTTATTTATTTTAATTATGTAGAATCAAAGCAGCCACAATGATGCGTGAGCTCATTGTAAAACAAACACAAAGTCCAACAGCATTGGATGTGTGATGAAGCAGTAAGAATGAGCTATAATTCAAGTTATGAAAGCAAAAACATGCCAGGTATTGTTTGTAAATAGAATGGCATTTTAATTTCACATATTTAATAATATATAATTATCATTAACATGTTGTTTTAATGAACAAATAAGTATCCTACTAAAGGTTTAAACGCATCCAAAGTTAGAAAACATTGCAATTGTCTTAGAATATACATATTAGCAATGCAATATAATATTATTATCATTTTGCAAAGATTTCAATATGAATCACTTGAATCAATTCAGTGATTCTTCAGGTCTGTAAGCCCCTCCCTCTTTCAATAAGCAAACTCTGTTGTGATTGGTCAGCTGAGCAAGTCTGTTTTGATTCGTCTATCGGTCTCTGAATTGGGATGTCCATTTCAGAGTGTGCATATGTTGTGGGAGGTGGGGATTATGCAAATGAGATACTTTGATCGTGTTGTAAATTCAGTAAAAAGAGCCAATTCATTTACAAACAAAGCAAGTGGCACTCTTTATGAGTGAATCAGTGAATCACTGACTCAAATGATTCATTTAAAAAAGATTCATCCAAAAAGGAAATGCCAGTGTTGCTCAGACATCCACAAATGTTATGCTTCTGCTTTGTTTGTAACTATTTGTTGCTCTGATTCATTCTTTTAAGTGCGAAATTATATATATTTTTAAAAACCCATGTGACCTGCTTTTTAATATATTCATGTGATGATAAAGTTTTGTAATATTACGTAAGCAACAGTGTCATTTTACTAAATATCGTTGTGTAAGTTTGAGTGCAAATGTGACACTGATTTAATACAACAGTCCAACTTACAAAAGTTTACAATATAGTGTAATATGTGTACACAATATTTCCTATTTGCTAATTAAAATAAGATATTGTACTTAAATTAAATTTTGCTCAAAAGGTACATCCAAAGCATCACATGCAATTAACAATATGAAAAATAAGAAGAGCAAGGCAGGGGGAATTGGGGAATTAAATTATTGATTATTATTATAATTATTCTTTATTAATTACTTAATAATACAAACGATTTTTTAATAATAATAAAAAAGTTTAAAGCCAGAGCAGAATATTTGTGCCTCTCAGAGTATTCTACTGAATGAATCAACCAATTTTGTTTGAATCATTTCACTTAATGATTCATTCATAAAGTCGCTGATTTAATTTCTGAAAGAGCAGTACAAACTTAAACAAGTCATGGTATCAGTCTAAAAGCACACTCAGATAAACATGCAAATCTCCAATATCAAACACCCCTAGTTTGCATCATTTAAATTAAACAATTAAAGTATGACAGAAGGTACATTTCAATGCATTACGTTTTTTTTTTTTTTTTTGATCTTTTGAGCTTTGAACTCTGATGATGTTGTGCAGTTTTTGTTGAGATGTACATATGACGACAGCTGTCTATGATACATTATGTTGAATCCCTCAAGACGTGATCTACATTAAAACGACCCAGATTACAGATATGATTATATCACTGCTGACGTCATGGGCCTTCATTGAGCTGGGTAAAACACTGAGCTCTTTTTTATCCGGTGATGGAAACACCCATGGAGAATAATGAGAGAGCAAAACATGAGGAACAAGAAAAAGGATTCGACAAGGAAAAGCAAAGTGCAGGCGCAAAATAGCTCAACTTTACCTTCTACAAGTTTACCTTTTGTCTAGCTGTTGATTACTGCAAATTATTCACAAACACTTCACCAACAAAAAATACTAAATAAATAAATAAGAAAACATCGTTGAAACAGAGAAAAACAAAAGGATGAAGTAATTTTTAACAAATTTTTCTCTAGACTATTTTAATAACAAACTGAATTGAGTTTAGTTTGTTAATTTATAACGCACATTTCAAAACAACAGAAGCTGCAGCCAAAGAGCTGAACAGACTATTACAGCAGAATGAGAACAAACTAAAACACGTACAAAATTTAACATATTGAATCAAAAAAAACTAATGCAAAACAAATATCTAAAATAACAATATAAAAATTATATTTCCGCACAATCCACAAAGAATCAAATAAAAAACTAATAAATAAATAAATAAAACATCACATTTATTTGATTTGGGGTTAAATTATTATATTTATATCACTCATTCATTTTCTTTTTTTGGCTTAGTCCATTTATTAATCTGGGGTCGCCACAGAGGAATGAACCGCCATATGTTTTACACAGCGGATGCCCCTCCAGCTCTAACCCATCACTGGGAAACACCCATACACTCATTCACACACATACACTACTCAATTCCCCTATAGCGGATGTGTTTAGACTGTGGGGGAAACCGGAGGTAACCCACGCAAACACGGGGAGAACATGCAAACTACACACAGAAATGACAACTGCCTTGAGTTGTAACTGCCTTGAGTTGTTTTCTCCGGGTACAGGTGAACTGTGTAGGCTAAATTGACCATAGTGTATGAATGTTAATGAGTGTGTATGGATATTTCCCAGAGATGGGTTGCAGCTGGATTTTATAATTATATATAATATATATTTTTAGCCAAATCTGTACAGGGCGTACTGCTGATGATTTTTTATTATCAGGAAGAAAAAAAAGGAAATATTTTAAGCAATTTCTATTAATAAAAAAATAAAATAAAAGGGATGCACAATATTGGATTTTTGATAATATATTCTGATATATTTCAACACATTTTTGCTGATAACCGATATTCAAATATACATACCAATTTTTTTTTTATTTATTTGTTGGAATCATTTTAAGCATTTTAAAGCAAAAGGGGTATTTATTTATATGCTTAGGACATTGTTTGTTTCAGTTTGAGAGTAAAAAGTCTTGTTTTAAAAAGAAAAAAATATGGATAAATCTTACCCAATAACTAAACTCAACTATTACCTTAATAACTATTGTTAAGCAGCAAATTATGCGTTCATTAAGCTAAAAGTTTTAGTCATAGTTTGATAATAGTGAGCATTGTTAAAATGACACTAACCCAAATTACCTTAAATAAAGTGTGAGCAAACTCTCTCGACAACAGCTGCATGTTTATTACTGGTTAACATCTCTAGAATAATTCATAGTCCAGTCACTATCAGTGTCTTAAACACTGGCAGAACTGGACAACTGGGGTGTTCGTAGCCAAAATTACCAGCTAGTTAATCCAATCAGCGGCGCCGCACTGCATGTCCTTGGCTTAAGACAATTCTCCTGCAGCCTAGTGTTTACAAACACGCTAATTGTGGAAATCATCAAGTCAAAGATCAAATATAGCAATAATCTCAGCCAGACTAAACTACCGAGACTAAAGTGGGCACTGCTGATGACAGCAATGGAGGATTATCAATCAAATAGAAGTCACCTTTCTTCTTTAAATGAAAACCTCATGGATGGTATACAAGGAAGGAAAGGAAATGATGGCTTTAGTCCTTTATTGGATGTCTGTGAAGTCAATAAAACTAGTACTGCTGTTCATTGTTGTGTGCATAGGAGGCATTATATTCTTGGGTTGGTAAAAAACATATATATAAACATAAAAAATCCTTAATTTATTTATAAAAAACTGAATGAATAAAACATTGCAATATGAAAGAAATGATAAAGTAAAACAAATTGAAAAGAAAAACTAAATTAAAAAAACAATAAAACACAAAATAAAAATAGAAAATATTATAAAGTTACTAAATAAAAAAACTTACTAAAATAAATAAATAAAAAAAACTAAAAAAAACATATTAAAATAAAATAAAACAAAATATTTAAAAACAATATAAACTAAAAAAACTAAATAAAAAGCATCTACTATTTAAACTAACAAAATAAAATTAAAATAAATTGATAAAAACTATTAAAACACAAATTAAAAATAGAAAATAAACAAACAATGAAATGCAAATAAACAAAAAAACAAAATAAAAGTTTATTAGAAAAAAAAACTGTAAAATTCTAAATAAATTAAATAGAAAATAAACTAAAACAATTAAATGAAAACAGAGCAAAGTAAAATTGAATTAAAAAATATAAAAATAAAATAAAAACAAAACAAATTTCCCAGTACCGGGTTGAGGCTGGAAGGGCATAAAACATATGCATACGCTGCATAAAACATATGCTGGATAAGTTGGCGGTTCATTGCGCTGTGGCGACCCCAGATTAATAAAGGGACTAAGCTGAAAAGAAAATGGATAAATGAATGAAAATAAAATAATAAACCACCTGAACTATAACAACTCATAGTAACCAACCAATGCAAATCAACATGTCCTGGTGTCACTTGTTCTAAAGGCAGAGCTACAGTGCATCTCACCGTCAAGTCATTGAGTTCATCAAACCCTTCACCCTATACAATCTACAGCCAGTCAATTCAAACTCAAACTTGTCAAACGTCCTACTACATTATGAAGAAACAGTCTACCCTACAACCACCACCGACAGCTAATGCAGAAAATAAAAACTGATACACAAAACACAACAGTAAGAACTTATAGCAAATGTTTCCTTTCCAGGATCACAAAACAAATCAGTACTAAATCTCCTTTTCTGCAGAAGCACAATGGTGAAAAGGTTTTTTCAATGCAGCAAGGGTTGAAATGAGCTTGTCAGGACATTATTGTGAATCATGGTAATAAATGGCCACATTCTCTATTTATATCAGCTAAGCTCGCTCTGGTTGTGAACTTTAAGCGGCCTACAGGAACTGTTTTACACCGGCTGACTCTGCAAGAGATGCTGACAGAAACCGCAATCTCTTTATCCAGCATTTAGAAACACCAAAGTCTGACAAAGTAAATAAGCCCAAGAATAAACGTCTGTAACGGATGCTTTGTCCACAAAAGTTAAAAATGGCCATGATTTCAATTGTAAAAATCTGTAAAAATGCTACAGTAAAAATCCATTATGTTGACATTACTCATCAGTGATGTACATTAGAGTTTAATGTTACATCTAATGTTGATAAATAATGTTTATTCTATTGATTTTGTTTTATTTGTGTTACCATGATGATGTTTGGTAGTTGACAATTAACATAAAGGACTCTGTGCAACTTCTACTGTATCTATTATTATATTTCTCTGCTTGTGGGAAAAGGAGCATTAAATGACTTTTCCATCCTCATATGCTTATGCTTATGTTTTAGGCTTTGTAAAAATGATAGGATGTGTAGACGATTATACTTCACAACATTGGCTCATTTACACTGTAAATTAATTAAATACGGCAGATTACTGTAAAAATGTGAACATTATTTTACTGTTTGTTCTGTATTTTTAACAGTAAAACACTGCCAACCCCAGCTGCTGCTGTTGTTTTTTTACAGTAAATTTTACAGTTTTCTTTTCACAGTGTACTCAAAGTCAATTACAATGTTCTGATCACACATGAAAATAGTCTTATGAGGGCATCAAATTGACGTGTTTCTCAGTTTATTCACAGTTATTATGCCAATATTGACATACAGTAATACCTAATCAGGTATAATAAAATCCTGTAGTAGGTGATTGTGAAGTTCATGCTGTAAATGTAGAATTATTCATTTAGCACATGCTTTTATCCAAAGCCATTTACAAGTAAGGACACAAACAAGCAGGCAGAGAAATGGGGATGTAGTAGGGAAGATTAAGTGTTGATGTGTGATAATGTCACTTAAAGTCAGTTCATCTCCAAGCATAGACATATTTTTTAAAACATCACTGATAGTTGTTTTAGATACGGTAATATACTGTAAAACGTGCTGACAACAACTGACAACATGAAAATAATAGGTTAACATTACTTTTTACAAATTTACGTGGATTGAACGTAAAACATTCAAGTTGTTAAAAATAAAGTCAAGAATTTTATTGTTTCACCTCCTTTTAAATTAGTAGTTTGAACAAACAGCAAAATAAATAAATAAAATCAGTGTATTTTGGTTGCCAACATTACTGTAAAACAGCTAATTGTAAATTCTTGAAAAGCACCAGAACAGCAATTTTTAAAACTCCTACAGGAATAACTTGTTCACACTTTACAATAATGTTTCATTAGTTAACGTATTTACTAACATGGACTGATAATGAACATACAGCATTTATTATACATAGTTCAACATTTACTAATGCATTATTCAAATACAAATTCATGCAATGCACTTTGATGATCCAATCACACGCTACAAACATTAAACCATGAGTTTATTTTCAACTAATCTTAACAAAGATGAATTAATACTGTAATAAATGTGTTCTTTGTTCATGTTAGTAAGGAAAATAACTAACACAACCTTATTTTAAAGTGTTACTGTTATTGTAAAGTAGTCATGAATGTCTAGAAAAGGTATTATTTAGGCTGACAGGGTAAAAAATGTCACAATACCTCATTCTAGATTATTTTGAAGTTCCAGAACAGCAGTTTTACAGAAAGAAAGAATGAAGACTAGCTCGACACAACTGGTTGCTTAAGAAAATCTGTTCAGGTTACATTTTTGGTTGATCATGTGAAACAAATCTACCTGAAGTTAAGGGGAGAAAACCTAGCTGAAATGTGTGCATGTTTTCAGGTGTAACACAACTAATAACACAGTTATGAATGCATTTATCCCTTAAAAATAATTTTTTATTTCCAGATGATGATGAATTATGATGAATGAATTAAAATACAGCAGAGCAGCACTGAGAACATTGTAAGTTTTTAGAGCAGCCACTTCACATCTACTAAATAACTACTAATACCCAAACACAACTATTCTCAAATGTCAGTTTAGAAAAGCTTATATTTTTGCAGACAGCATAAAATACCAATATATCCCATTATAGATGATTGAGAAAACCCAGAGCACTCAGCACTCCACTCAGACTAGCTCATAAGATTATATTATAACACAATACTCTTGGCTGGCGACATGAAAGCACCAATATACCTGAGGTCAGAAGGTCAGATGTATAGTTACTGAGGTAAAAAAAAAAAAACTAGACTGTTTTCATTTAACTGATTAAAACTTTTAAAATCCCAATGAAGATGATATACTTGCACATTACACTCTCATTCTAGCAGAGTTCCTGAATGACATTTGTACATCTACAGAAAGATAACCTACAGGTCAATGCAACTAGTCAGAAATGCCAGCAACATTCAAATTTATTCCACCTAAAGGATTACTACAATGGCAAAATTTGATTGTGAGCTTCCAGATTGGCAATTTTACATCTACTAAAATGATAGCTTAAACTATCTCAATGTAGCTACACATGTCAATCAACATTAATCAAGTTAAGAGAATCAAGCAAATTGAGAAAACAGCAATCTCACATTTTCTGAATTATGAACTAAGACTAGCTCAATGTTATGAGATTATCAGAAATATTAATTACATGAAGTTCATTCTATCTTAACGAACATTACAATGGCAAATTATCTCTACCTTGCTAAGTTTCAACTTCCAAAATGATCATTTTTACATGTACTACAGTGCGAAGTAAGACTAGCTCAATGCAACTATGTCAATCAACATCAGTCGATTCATTCTGGCTGATTGTGAGCCAGCCATTTCACGTCTACTAAAGGCTGAGCTAAGATTAGCTCAATGCAACTTGTCACTAATGTCAATCAGTGTCAGTTAATTCAAGGTCAGTCCACCTTACAACATTCAAATCAAATTTTAGCCAATTGTGAACTTTCAGAACAGCATTTTTACCTCTATTGAAAGACGAGTTAAGACTAGCTCAATGCAACTAGTCACTAAAGTCAAATATATGTCAGTTAGTGCATCTTAATGAAAATTTTAATGGCTAAATATCTCTATCTAGATGAGTTTCAACTTTTAGAAATGACAATTTTAGGTCTACTAAAAGACAAAGTACCACTAGCTCAATGCAACTAGTCACAAATGTCAATCAACAAGGGTTAAGTCAAGGTTAGTTGACCTTATCCAACTTTAAAATTGAAAAACATATACATTATAGACAACTGTGAAGCTATTTTAGATCTTCTGGAGAACAAACCAAAACCAGCTCAATGCAGCTATTCAGAAATATAAATCAGTATGAGTTTAGTTAAGGATAGTCCACCTTATCGAGCATCACAACAGCAAAATATCTCATTTTGGCTGATTGTGAGCTTCCAGAATGACAATTTTAGGTTTACCAAAAGACGAGATTAGATGAGCTCAATGCAACTAGTCACTATTGTCAATTATAATGACAGTTAGTCCACATTAATGAACTTTGCAATGACAAAATCTCAATCTAGCTGATTCTGAACATCCAGAATGACAATTTCACGTCTACTAAATAAGAAACGAAAACTAGCTCAATGCAACTAGTCAGAAATGTTAATCGGCACTAGTTTAGGCAAGGTTAGTCCACCTTAACGAGCAGCACAACAGCAAAATATCACATTCTGGCTGATTGTTAACTTCTAGAACAGTCATTTGTCATCTACTAACGGAGGAGCTAAGACTAGCACTATGCAACTAGTCAGTTAGTCCACATTAATGAACATTGCAATGACAAAATAGCTTAATCTAACTTATTCTGAACATCCAGAATGACAATTTCAGGTCTAACAAAGAACGAACTAAGACTAGCTCAATGCAACTATAGCCAAAAATATCAATCAGCATCAGATTAGTCAAGGTTAGAACACCTTAAGGAGCATCACAACAGCAAAATATCTCATTCGGTGGTGAGCTTTCAGAACAGTCATTTCCCATCAACTAAAGAATAAGCTAAGATAACTGTAGCTCAACTTGTCACTAATGTCAATCAGTGTCAGTTAAGTCAAAATTAGTTGAAATTTCAGCCAATTGTGAACTTCCAGGACAGCATTTTTACATGAAAGAGAAGCTAAGACTAGCTCAGCACAACCAGTCACTGTTGTGAATTATATATTAAATAGTCTTTCTTATGCTGTTAGGCAACAAATCCCTATCTAGCTGATTCTCAACTTTCAGAATGACAACTTCATGTCTATTAAAGAACGAACTAAGACTAGCTCAATGCAACAACTGCATAGTCACAAATCTCAATCAACATGAGTTTAGTCAAGATTATTCCACCTTGATGAGCCTTACAATGACAAAATATCTCATGCTGGCTAATTGTGAGCTTCCAGAACAGTCATTTCACATCAACTAAAGGACGAGCTAGGACTAGCTCTCAGAAATGTCAATCAACATTAGTGAAGTCAAGGTTAGTCCACCTTAACCAGCATTAGACTTAAAAAAATCTACCTGTAGACAATCATGAAGTTCCAAAGCAGTAATTTCACATCTAAAGAACTGACTAAGACTAACTCAATGCAACTATTGAGAAAAGCCAATTACTCAACAGTTAAGTAAATCTTAGTCTCTATAAACCAGCAACTTTCTCATTTGAGTCAATTGTAAATTCCAGGAAATCAATTTAACACAAGAACTAAGTGCATCTATTCAGTAAACGTTATAATAATGCATTAAAGCTAGTCTGCTGAGATCCTCCACAGACATCCTAAGGTGAGGAGCATGATTGGAGCACTTACCCCGCGGGCAGGAGCTGGCCCCCGGCTCCATGCTAATGGAGAGAGAGGGTGAGGAGGGTCTGCCGAGGGTCCCTGGAGAGACGCGCTCAGTGAGGGAACGCAGACACTAAACTATACTCTGATGATCAGCGCCTGTGACCGCACCAATAAACCACAGAGACATCAGTCCCCGAACGCTTGATCCCTGATCTAAAGCACTCACCCGCGCACACATACACGGGGGAGGAGGAGCACAGAGGGAGAGAGAGAGTAAGAGAGAGAGAGAGAGAGAGGAAGAGAAGGATAAAGGGATATAAAGGTAGGAAAGTGATTGATGGAGACAACAGAGAGAGAGAGAGAATTTGTCTTACGTTACACTATTGTAAAAGTATTGTTTAGATGAAGATTTTTTCGGTTATTTATTTACTTATTTACCTCTTTATTATACGGGTTTATATAATTATTTTTACAGATCTATTCTTCTTTTGTTTTGTAAATTCTTTTGGACATTATTTTGGCATGCCACCACACTAAAGATACAGTCCAAATGATTGTAAACTCATTCGATAATTGATTTGACACCTCCTAAAGGGCATATCTAATACAATAGAGCAAGAAATAAAATAGCACTAAAACTGTGTTGGGTGGGCACAGGATAACTGATGGTCCATCTTGCAAAATAGCAAAAATGTCAGTAAATAAATGAACAAACATAAATAAATGAAAAAAAAAATGAATAAAAACAAACAGATAAATAAATAAAAAATAAACAGATAAATAAATAAATAAATAAATAAATAAATAAAAAGAAACAGATAAATAATTAAATAAATAAATGAATAAAAATAAACAGATAAATAAATAAATAAAAAACAGATAAATAAATAAATAAAAACAAACAGATAAATAAATGAATAAAAACAAACAGATAAATAAATAAATAAAAACAGATAAATAAATAAATAAAAACAAACAGATAAATAAATAAATAAAAACAAACAGATAAATAAATAAATAAAAACAAACAGATAAATAAATAAATAAAAACAAACAGATAAATAAATAAATAAAAACAAACAGATAAATAAATAAATAAAAACAAACAGATAAATAAATAAATAAAAACAAACAGATAAATAAATAAATAAAAACAAACAGATAAATAAATAAATAAAAAACAAACAGATTAATAAATGAATAAAACAAACAGATAAATAAATAAATAAATAACAAACAGATAAATAAATAAATTAAACAGTTACATATTTTTTTATATTTATAATCGTTTATTCCGTAAAATCTAAATAAAACTACTACTAATAATATCAATGTTAATCAGCTTGAGTTTAGTCAGTGTTAGTCAACCTTTAAAAGGATTACACCTGCAAAATATCTATAATTTTGGCTGATTGTGAGCTTCCAGAAAAGCCATTTCACGTCTACTAAAGGACGAGCTAAGATCAGCACAATGCAACTAGTCACTAATGTCAATTATATGTCAGTTAGTCCACCTTAACGAACATTGCAATGACAAAATAACGCTATCTAGCTGATTCTAAACATCCAGAATGACAATTTCAGGTCTGCTTAAAAACTAATTTAGACGAGCAGCTAGTCAACTAGTCAGAAATGTCAATCAGTATGAGTTTAGTCAAGGTTAGTCCACCTTATCGAGCATCACAACAGCAAAATATCACATTCTGGCTGATTGTGAGCTTCCAGAACAGCCATTTCACGTTTCAAACAGTTATTCTTTAATGTATTTTTCTATATATTGAATTAAATTAATTATCATTTTTTTTATTCTGGCAACTAATAATAATGTCAATATTAATAATAGGTTTTTAGCTAATAGTTAATTTTGAAAAGCTATATTAAATTATATACATATATTTTATGCTTTTTTACTTGATATACTTCATGCAATAGACATAATATTTAATAAAGCAGAAATAAATACTAAAATTGTAAATTATAAAATCATTTAAATTAAATTAGTGATAGTTAAAAATCAATAAAATACTATATATTATTTAGTCAAAAATCTATTAAATACTATACTAATTATTAAATAAAATAAAAAAGTATATTTAAAAGCAACAAGCAACTGGGTTGGAAGGGCATCCCCTGTGAAAAACATGCTGGACCAGTTATAGGTTCATTCCGCTGTGGCAACCTCTGATAAACACGGCACTAAGCCAAAGGAATTAATGAATGATGGAAAAAGCAATACATGATAATGGTCTGTGCATCGTGTCTCACAGTATCAGTGTCATTAATCACAGTCTCTTATATCGTACTGTACTGCTTTATTACAGGAACTCATGTCACCAGTGCCATATTAATTGCTGGTTGACTAGTGGCTCTTCATCAGGAAGTGAACTGGGCAGTAATCACTTAACCAGATTAAACAAATCCTGTCCTTTTTATAAAACCAAGCAGGACCAGAGGAAGGAGAACCCACGCATGACTGCAACTTTTCATTTACAACACTGACCTAAAAACAGCTCCAAACGTGAGCGAGGCTAAAAGCGTACAGCAAGCGGATCTGGAAAAATTAAAAATGCTAAAATACTCAATATATTAAACACTGATTATAAACAGGTGTGAATGTTAATGTGTGATTAAAAAGTCCGGCACAGTGTTTGTGCATTAAAACATTGAATAGAAGTGATTTTGTCCTTGCTGGCGGTGGTCAAACGTCAGCTCAGTCGCGCTGTAAGCCGTTAAAGCCTCCAGGTAAAAGAAGCATTGGTTATATAACCGAGCATGCTGGGATTGCGGGGGTGTGCAATCATAGACACTCAAGACCACTAATCACACAAACCCCACAGAGACTTATGAACATGAACCGCTGCATTTCATCAGGCTTTAAATTGCAGTGAGAGGAAAAAAGCAACACATCAAATCAAGATTACAAACATGATGATCACTAAAGCAAAATGAAAATCTATAATAATAATAAAAAAATTATTATAATAATATCATTATTATTATTACATAATAAATGTATAAAAAATAAATAAATAAATAAATTAATTAATTCAAAAACTGAATAAAATAAAAGTTACTATAAACACATTATTACTCTAAAAAACGTTGGGTTGTATTAATTAATAAATTAAATATTGGGTTGGATCAAATATGGACGAACCCAACTGTTGGGTTAAAAAATCCCATTTAAATCGATGCAATGTACAAAATGAACCCAGTGTTGAGTTTGACCATATTTGACACTGGGTTAATAAAACACAGCTTTTAAAAATTATATATTAATATTTTTATTATTTAAATAAATTAATTAATGTACATAAATAAATGAAATCATAATTATTATTTTAGTTACTATAAAAAATTACACTTTAAAAAATGTGTTGTATTTACCCAACACTGGATCAAATATATACAAACCTAACTGTTAAGAATTTAATTTAAGTTTAATGTAACACAATCATTCCCATGTTGGGTTTGTCCATATTTGACACTGGGTTAATACAATATAGCATTATAAAGAGTGAATTGTTATTATTATTTTTATTATTATTTATATTATTGTGGGTCATCACAGTGGCGCAGTGGGTAGCACGATCGCCTCACAGCATGAAGGTCGCTGGTTCGATCCTTGGGTGGATCAGTTGGCATTTCTGTGGAGTTTGCATGTTCTTTCTGTGTTGGTGTGTTGCTCCACATGTTGCTCCAGTTTCCCCCACAGTCCAAACACGTGCCATGGGTGAATTGGGTAAGCTAAATTGTCTGTAGTGTATGAGTGTGTATAAATGTTTCCCAGTGATAGGTTGCAGCTGGAAGGGCATCCACTGCGTAAAACATGTGCTGGATAAGTTGGTGGTTTATTAATAAAGGGACCCTGATTAATATACGGACTTAGCTAAAAAGAAAATGAATCAATGAATAAATTATTATAAATAATGACGTTATTATTATGATTAAGGTTGTTATTATTATTTATTAGTGAATAAAATAAAATGACAAAATAGTTAATAAAAAATACTACACTCTCAAAAATGTTGTTTGTATTAACCCAACGTTGAGCCAAATGTGGTAAACCCCAACCAATGAGTTAAAAAGTGCCATTTAAATAAAAATAAATAAATAAATACATAAATAAACAACCCAATATCGGGTTTGTCTGTATATTAGAGCCAACATTGGGTTATGACAACTCAGCATTTTTTAGTGTAGAAAAAAAAACTTTATTATTATTTATTTGAGCTATTACTTATTTATATATTAATTATAATATAAATTAATATAATATCATATCATATTATAGCATAATATAATATAAATTGAAATAATATAAAATATAAAAATATAATAATATAATATAATATATTATAATATAATATAATATAATATAATATAATATAATATAATATAATATAATATAATATAATAAAATATAATATAATATTATATAATATAATATAATATAATATAATATAATATAATATAATATAATATAATATAATATAATATAAATTAAAATAATATAAAATATAAAAATATAATATAATATAATAATGGAATATAATTATTTAATATAAATTAATATAATGTAATATAATATAAATTAAAATAATATAAAATATAAAAATATAATAATATGATATAATATAATATAATATAAATTAAAATAATATAAAATATAAAAATATAATATAATATAATTTAATGTAATATCATATAATAATGTAATATAATTATATAATATAATATAATATAAAGTAATATAATAGTATAATATAATATAAATTAAAATAAAATATAAAAATATAATATTATAATATGATATAATATAATATAATATAATAATGTAATATAATTATATAATATAAATTATTATAATGCAATATAATATAATAGTATAATATAATATAAATTAAAATAATATAAAATATAATAATATACTATGATATAATATAATATAATAATGGAATATAACTATATAATATAAATTAATATAATACAATATCATATAATAGTATAATATAATATAAGTTAAAATAATATAAAATATAAAATAAAATAATATAATATAATACAATACAATACAATACAATACAATACAATATAATATAATATAATATAATATAATATAATATAATATAATATAATATAATATAATATAATAATGGAATATAATTATACAATATAAATTAATATAATATAATATTATTAATTAAAAAATTAAGAAACAAGACTTGTTATCCTTTGACAATGATGTGGCAAAAGATGTGCTGTAGTTTAAAACCCAATACTGAGGATTCGGTCAATATTTCTGTCTGTCAGTTCTTTATATCACATGCCTACTTCCTCTGTCAAAAAACAATATCTCCATTATCTGAAAGAAATCAACCGTGACTTTAGCAAATCATCACAACTTTAGAGGTCAATCTTACAATCCAGCAAACTACAGAACTCTAAATAAAGCTATAAAATAATCAGTAAAACAGCATCCGAGCAGAGCCAATGCAGAATCTCATCTCTCCAAATACTGATCAACAATGCTCGTTTTGTCCAGAAGAGGGAGTCGCGCAGTCACTGAGAGTCATGGATGGGCTTTAAATCTGTCTCAGGTTCTGTTACCTGATATCATACTAGCCCTTTATTCACACCATCACTACAGTATATGGTCACACACTTTATTTTCATGGTCTGTTTGCTGAATTTAAGTTACATTGCATCTATATTCAAACTAATTCTCATTAGATTATCAGGAGACGGTTAGGTTGGGGTTAGGGTTAATGTAAGTTGACATGTACAGTACCTGCAAGGTTTCTTGTAGTCACTTAAATGTCATTGAAGTGGCAGTATCAACAGATATCAAGCAGACAGTCTACTAATTCTCAAATGGATCATCAAAATAAAGTGTAACTCAGTTTATAGTGTGTAATATAAATTACACATGGTTTCTGCATGCATGGATGAATGTGCTCCACTTTTGTTTTTCATGTAAATAATAAAGTTGTTGTATTCCAGCTGATAAGAGGTGCTGTACAAGCCACAGGGAGCGATCATTGTTTTCATATTTCACTATTCTTTTGTTTGATCAAACATAATTCACTGTGTTTGGAGCACGTCAGACATATAAAAGGATTACTTATTCACATCACCTCAAAAACAGAGGAGAATGGCCCTGAAGCGCACAGCATAAGGTAAGAGATGACAGCTGTCTGTGCTATCTGGGGCTGCTTATTGATCATAAATGTATTGTTTTCACTTCTGCGCCATGGAAACACCGAGATTCATTCGACAACTGTTTGATATGTGAATAAAATTCAGTAAAAAGAATGCTAGAACCGTATGAGCACCGGCAAGAGCTTTCATTTGAGCTATAACTTGTACATGTATCATATGAAAAAACATGAAAATAAACCAATGTAAAATACCCAGCTCGGGTATCCAAAATACTGTGTATTTAAGTGTAAATAACTTTTGGACAGTAGAATAAAAACCAAAGTGATGCATATGTGCATAAAATATAGATTCTACACTTTCAAACAAAACCACTAACGGGGGTCTGATGCAATGCTGGCCCTTTAAATCTGAAAGCGAAAGTCGATGACGTCAAGGACCCGGTATAACTGTTAATATTCTAATGATTTTGTTGGCTGTAATTTTGACCCATAGCGTATTATTGGCTATTGACCGACCGACCGACCAACCCATCCATCCATCCATAAACAATACATTAAATCAAGGTCCCTTTTTTACAGTAAATGTCCAGGTAATTTTAATTTTCTTCCCCTAGTGACGTCAACTCATACTCTTCCTCCACAGTGCATTAATGTCTGCTGATTGAGGATAATTGAGTTTCTAATGGACTCCAGAGCTGTATTTTCCAGCATGTGTTTGCTGTAAAAGTGAAGGAGAGACTTCATCTTGATGCAGTGGAGGAGTGAATCAGCGGGAATAACAAGCTCAGATTAAAGCCACGTTTGAAAGAAGAGCCGCTACTGGAACAAAGCACACAATGAGAAGATTCAGAGTTTCAGAGAGCGGTGAACTCGCTCGGCCTGTTTTCAGTGTCTAAAAGTCATGTCAGTTCCCCCCAGCATTACACAAACTCCAACAGCGCTGGATCTCCACGCGGCTGACCAGATCACACTAAATAAAGAAATAAATATGTCTTGTTTTGAATGAAAGCCCCTTTTCCTTTACTTGTTATAGTATAACTCACTTTATTGCTCTTTTTATAGGCACGTTTATGAAATGTGCTGCATAAAGTAAATATGCTTTGGACACGCCTAGAAGAAGCAGAAGTAAAAATAAACCAAGTGAAGCATGCAGGGTTATTACAGTCAGCTAAAAATAAAACCATGAGAATTTTTACAAATAAAAATTTACTTGAATGATGTACAACTTTATTAAAATAATTAAAATAACATATAAATAATAATTAAAATAACATTTAAATGACTAATGACCTAGTTAATTGACATACAGCGGGGGAAATAAGTATTGAATACTTCAACATTTTTCTCAGAAAATGCTGTTGACTTGAAGTATTCCCTGGATGTTGGTAACAAACAAAGAAATCCATACATGCAAGGAAAACAAACTAATTAGTTTAAAAAGAAAGTTATGCATAACAAAATAAAATGAGTAAAAGTATTGAACACATGAAGAAAGGACGGTTAAGTTCGGCAGTTAAAGCCCAGACAGCAGCTGAAATATCTCAGTAGAACTGCTGAAATATCTTCAGCAATCCTCTGCCCTTCCTCAGTGTTGATGAATATCAGCTGCTTCAGTACAACATCTATATTAGGATGAAGATGAAACTAGAGTGGACATTTCACCAAGACAATGATCCAAAACACAGCCGAGGAGACTCTCAAAAATACTCTCAGAGAAAGAAAACCAAGCTGGAGAATGACCCAGCCAATCACCTGACCCGAATCCAATAGAAAATACTAAAAGCTCAGATTTGATAGACGAGACCCGCAGAACAATTTTAACACTCTGTTCTCTGTTGAAGTCTGTGAGAAACTCACACCTGAGCAATGCATGTGACTTCATTCTCCATATGAGAGGTGTGTTTAAGCTGCTATTGTTTAGGTTTTTATCAAAATCTACTTAAATTCCATGTCAACAGCTCCTCTAGAAAAATTGTTCCCTGGAAAAAAAACATGTTTAATACTTATTTCCCCCGCTGTAAATGTGTTTTATAAATAAATAGTATCAATTAATTAGAAATTATAAAAAAAATAACATTTCTTGAATAATGTCAAATTCAATTGAAAAAATAATTAAAGTACTAAAAATAAAAATTGTTTTAAATTAAATTTGAAAAAATGAAATAAAATAATTGACATGACTAAATAAAATAATAAAATAATAATAAAATAATAATACTAAAATGTTAACTGAAATAATTGTATACTAGAAATAAATTATTAAATATATGTTAAAACAAGGTGAAAAGTAATAAAAATACATATTCTTATTTACAGTTGAAGTCACAATTATTAACCCCCCTGAATTATTCACTCCCATTTTTAATTTTTTTCCCCAATATCTGTTTAACGGAGAGCAGATATTTTTTCTGCACATTTCTAAACATAATAGTTTTAATAAACATTTAAATGATTGACTAGGTTAATTAGGTTAACTAGTCAGGTTACAGTAATTAGGCAAGTTGTTAAATAGCGATGGTTTGTATATAGACTATCAAAAGAAATTAGCTTAAAAGGGGCTAATAATTTTGTCCCTAAAATGTTTTTTTAAAAATTAAAGCTGCTTTTATTCAAGCCGAAATAAAACAAATAAGACTTTCTCCAGAAGAAAAAACATTATCCGACATACTGTGAAAATGTCCCTTACTCTGTTAAACACCATTTAGGAAATATATACAAAAAAAGAAGAAAAAAAAATCTAAGGGGGGCTAATCATTCTGACTTCAACTGTACATTTTTAATGCCTAAATAATGCAGAAAAAACAGAATATGTTAAATGAGCAAACAAATACAGCTAAAGTCTTGAGAAATTGTAAACAAAAAGACTTATATAGATCGAAAATTAATAAAACAATACAATAAAATAAAACAAAATACATTAAATTAGAAATAAAAAAAATTAAATATGTTCACTAGAATAATTAAATTGTAATAATAATTGCTAAAATAAGACAAAACCAACTAAAATGAGTAAAATATGTTTAAAACAACAAGTAAACTATATAAAAAAATCTAAATAAAAAGAGAAAATAAAAATGCAATCCTACAGCACTTCCTCAATATTTTGTCCTGTTGAAGTAAACAACATTTAAGCTTCCTTTTTGATGTTATCTACACTCTCTGTGAAAAATGATATGTCAAAACATTTTTATGCTAATTTGACTTATTTTAATGAGCTAATCAGGTCTCAACTAAATGCTTAAAGTTTAACTTAACCTTTTTAGTCATCTCAACTTGGATCGATCAGGCTGACTAAAAATATTAAGTTGATTCAACTAAAAAAAAAAAACTAGACAGCAAGAATTTCTTACAGAGCAGATAAACAAGTGTTTGCCTAAAACTGCACACAAGTAACATTGATATGCCTGACAAGGGATCAAGAAATACTTAAATAAAAGCTTGTAAAATACTCAGAACCTTACAAGGCAATGAGACATTCAGTGTGGTATTATTAGCACAGCGTTTATAAGGCTAATTGTGCACTGTTATCTGCTTCAAACACACATAACTTGAAGGTTATTTCAGGCCACTGGCTTCTAAAGAAGCAGTGAAGAAAAAGCGCTTCATGCTTGGTTCTCACACTTTCAGTCAAGTCAAGTTGAACTTTATTGTCATTTCACTACATGTGTGGAGATAATGGGAAATGAAATGTGTCTTGCAGGAACACAGTGCTACATAAATAAACATGATGATAGATATGAATATAACCGGACGTAACAACAATTTTAAACCATGACATAACTAATATACCGGTAATCTAACTATATTATAAATACTTAACTATACAGCTAAGGGAGACTTTATTTTACATAGGACAGAACAATATTGTTCAACATATTGTGCAAAAGAGGTGTTTAAAGTTGAGGAACACTATGATTGTGTGGTACATTTACAAGTTAAAATTGTTTTCCTTACTTAGACCTAAGATGGAGTTTAAGTAGTAACCAGTGCATATGGAGGAGTGATTCTACAGGTGGTTTGTCAAGTCCACTCACCTGCAGGAGGCATACTCACAATTGCATAATGAATGAGGCAACGAAATTCAGGCAATAACAGTGAATTCGAAGGAAAAAAAAATATTCAGGCAATAAAAGTGATTAAAAGTGAATATTCAGGCAATAAAATGAATATTTAGGCAACAAAAGTAAATTCAGTGAATACAAGTGAATATTCAGGCAATGAAAGTAAATATTTAGACAATAAAAGTGAATATTCAGGCCATAAAGGTCAATATTCAGGCAATAAAAGTGAATATTCAGGCAATAAAAGTGAATACTCAGGCAATAAAAGTGAATATTCTGGCCATAAAAGTGAATATTCAGGCCATAAAGGTCAATATTCAGGCCATAAAAGTGAATATTCAGGCCATAAAAGTGAATATTCAGGCCATAAAAGTGAATATTCAGGCCATAAAAGTGAATATTCAGGCCATAAAAGTGAATATTCAGGCCATAAAAGTGATTATTCAGGCCATAAAAAGTGAATATTCAGGCAATAAAGGTCAATATTCAGGCAATAAAACTGAATATTCAGGCAATAAAAGTGAATATTCCGGCCACAAAAGTGAACATTCAGGCAATAAAAGTGAATTCAGTGATATTCAGGCAATGAAAGTGACTATTTAGGCAAAAAACAAATGAATATTTAGGCAATAACAGTTAATTCAGTGAATTAAAGTAAATATTTGGGCAATAAAAGTGAATATTCAGGCAGCAAAAATTTATATTTAGGCGGTAGAAGTGAATGTTCAGGCAATAAAAGTGAATCTTCAGGCCATAAAAGTGAATATTAAGGGAAAAAGTGAATATTCAGGCCATAAAAATAAACATTCAGCCCATAAAAGTGAATATTAAGGGAAAAAAGTGAATGTTCAGGCAATAAAAATAAACATTCAGGCAATAAAAGTGAATATTCAGGCCATAAAAGTGAATATTCAGGCCATAAAAGTGAATATTCAGGCCATAAAAGTGAATATTCAGGACATAAGAGCGAATATTCAGGACATAAGAGCGAATATTCAGAAAAAAAAAGTGAATGTTCAGGAAATAAAAGTGAATATTCAGGTCATAAAAGTGAATATTCAGGCCATAAAAGTGAATATTCAGGCCATAAAAGTGAATATTATGACAATAAAAAGTGAATTTGGTTAATAAAAGTGGATATTCAGTGAATATTCAGGCAATAAAAGTGACCTTCAGTGATTCTCCAGGGGAACTGGGGCTGGGAAAGGGAAAGTGTCGGTGAGAGGATGTGGAGCCGGCGGGTCAGCGCTCAGTGTGTCGGAGAAACAGTAACACACAGAAACTCTTATCAGACTCAGCACATGTGAGCTGAACTCCAGGAAACAGGAAGAACACGGTTGTGAATGAAGCAGAAAGCGTGAAAAATGTGCTCCTGAGAGTGAGATGCAGATAAACTCATTTTGGGGTCACAGATGCAGTTCAATTACAAACACACTAGTTTACACTCAATGAGAGGCTAGTTTGACTATCTACTGTACGGTAAAGTTCCATAAGCAATATTCACTTCTCTCATATCAAAAACGTACTTTACGTTTATTATTTTCTCATGTGCAACACCAACTACTAGACAAGAATCTTCACACGGCTCCTCACAATAAACAATGTGTTTTTAGCATTTCTGTATTTAGATCTTTTACTAGAAGCTAAAACAAAAATATGAAGAAAGAGTTAGAAAAATCAAAAGTTAATAATGAAAGTAATGACAGCTTAATCTGAGTAACTGACTGATATAAGGAATTAGTAAGTTCCAAATGCAGTGTATAGTGTTATGAACATTTAGCTGTATAGTATCCTGTAATATTGTATGAATGAAAAGATCATAGTTTCTCATTGTGTGACAGACTTAAAGCTTTAAGTTTAACACGACAAAGTAACGACAAAGTAACTAAAGAGAGAATTGATGGCGATTGAACTGTTTTTAAGCATTTCAGCAGATTTAAAAGAACAATCCAGAACATCTTATCTGTGATTATGAAATCCAAAACACACAGAGAGTGCTGGTTTATCTGAAGACATGCACAGCAGAGAAGAGGAATGAATGATGTCTGGATCCAATCTCTCATGTGCAAACGCAGATTTACAGCAGTGATGTTGTGTAAAGAGGGTGCGGTGTGAATGCTCACACACACACACACACTTACACACACACACGCACACGCATACACACACGCGCACACAAACACACACACACACACGATCGCACATGCATGCACATACATATATATACACACACTCAGATTCACACATACACACACACACACCCACATACACAGTATGTGCAACACTCACACACCCACACACCAATGCACACTAGCACACACACACACACACACACACACACACACACACACACACACACACACACACACACACAGACACACACACACAGACACACACACACACACACACACACACACATACATACAGACACACACACACACACACACATATACAGACACACACACACACACACACACACACACACACACACACACACACACACACACACACACACACACACACACACACACACACACACACACACAGTCTCTCTCTTTCACACACACTTCTTCATTTTGCACATCTGGTTGGCGTTACAGTCGTCAGTGTTCAGGGCAGAGATAGAGATAGACATGACACAGGAGAGGCCTCTGGATCTTTACGTCATGGGAAGTTTAGCTGGAACACAGAAATGACAAAACATCCGAGAAGGACGAGAGAGTTTGCTTATCAAGCAGAATGTGTGAAAGAGCAGCACAAGAGGTCTCGCAAAGCAATCACACACTTGAGAGAAACACACAAATTTATCACTGTAAATCTTAAAACTAGGCCTTCAGTTGCTTCTCTGTAGAGTTACAGTTCAGATTCAAGCTGGACTGGTGTGATTGCATCCGACTTCCATACAAAGGGTCACGGGTTTGATCCTAGCTTGGAGCAGGTTGGGTGGTGTAAGACCGACGGGGTTACACCTCTCCGAGCTGGGATCGAACCGGCAACCTTCCGCATGGGAGTCGGTTGCTCTAACAAGGAGGCTAAAGACCATGGCCTCTAGCGTCTGTCGCTAGAGCACCATTAGAGGTCAGAGGAGTGAGGTTTACCTGCACAGCACACACTAGCTGGCCTCCGCTACACTTTAACTTGTTTTTTTGGGTGATTTTGAATATTTTACGCAGGTTAACTCACCTACAAAATCCCAATCAAAAGGAGAATTTGAGTTGAAGTTCATTCATTTTCCTATGGCTTAGCCACAGCGGAATGAACCGCTAACTATTACAGCATTTATTCTATGCAGTGGATGCCTTTTCAGCTGCAACCCATTACTGGAAAACACCCATACACACTCACACACACTCATTTAATACGCTAAATTAATTCATTAATTTTCTTTTTGGCTTAGTCCCTTTATTTATCCGGGGTCGCCACAGCGGAATGAACCACCAAGTTATCCAGCACATGTTTTTACGCAGTGGATGCCCTTCCAACTGCAACCCATCTCTGGAAAACATCCATACACACTCATTCAAACTCATACACTACGGACAATTTAGCCTACCAATTCACCTGTACTGCATGTCTTTGGACTGTGGGGGAAACCGGAGCACCCGGAGGAAACCCACATCAACACTGGGAGAACATGGAAATGCCAACTGACCCAGCCAAGACTTAAACTAGCAACCTTCTTGCTGTAATGAGACAGTGCTAACCACTAAGCTACCATGCCACCTAGTTACTAAATTTATCCTGTTCTTTTTAGTCTGATCTCACGAGAAAACGTAAGTATTTTACGTTTTGCCAATTTAATGGCTAATTCGTACGATTTCAGTTGTATGAAATGATACGATTTTAAAAAGGATTGTGTTGTATATTCATATAACAATATAAATCAAAGAAAATATTGCAATGTCCATTTTTTGCAGCCCTACATGAATGGAAAGCATTCATCATTCAGGTGAGGCATAAATCTCAATTTCCAAAAATTGACACTTATTACTTTATGTTTTGTGGTTCAAACCATTAACGCATTTATTTGCATATAATCTGACACACAAGCTCAAATCCTGTGCATGACACAAACACTTCCAACACAAAACACCCTCATACACAAGAGACATGCAGAAGTCCACTGAATAAAGAGGGTGGAATCGTGAATCACCCTGAAGTCATCCAAAAATTATATTTCAGGTCCTGCTAACCATGGTTATCATCGGCACAAGCTGCTGTGCTGTTTAAACACACACTAGAATGTGGAAGTTTTTAATAATCATCTTGCTTCACACCATCGAATCAGCAAAAAACACTACATGGGAAATGGGAACATAAAATCCCAGAACCTGAAGATGTCAGTTCATTAAAACACAACATGAATGCTGCCATCGTTTTCTCCCATGCATTTCTAACAAAGGAACATTAAATACAGAAGGATCGACTGCGTAATACTGAAATATAAGAACTTATTATTATATTATTGTTGCTGAGCTAAAAGCTTTGAGTAAAGCACACGCTGAGAGGGTTTACAGTTACCCCGTTCACTGCAATAAAATGCTTCTCTTACATTTTTTTGTTTTGTTTCTAGTCCAAAAATCTACAGAATTCTTAAATCAAGAAGGATTTTTAGACAAACAAAATTATTGTTTTATTTTAAGAAAATTAAGTCAAAATTAAGTGAGTTTTTACATTAAAAAATACTACAAATAAACCAAAATAATCTGCCAATGGGGAGAGCAAATTAATATAATGTCAAAAAGGAAAAACAGGATTAATTAGCTTCCCCCATTGGCGGATCATTCAGCTTTTTAATTGAAAACTCACTTAATTATTGCACATTATTTCTTTAAAAAAGACTATATATTTTGCTAGTCTAGAAAAAGCATCTTTATTTTAAAATGTTTAGAAATTTGGTGCAGAAAAAATACAAAAATCTAAGCAAGAAAAGCATTTTTGCTGTGTTCTTCAATTTCAGGTTGCCTTTTTCATGGGTGGAGATCTGGAATAATTGGATGCAGATGTCAGGCGAGTGCTGTATCCTAGTAATATGTAATCAGGCAGAAACGCAGGGAGAGAGAGCGAGAGAGAGAAAGAGAGAGAGTGAGAGTTCTTATCTCTAAGACCGGCGACCTGAAATCTGCTCTGTTTGGACACCGTAGGTCATGACCTTCATATAGAGCCTCCAAAAAAAGGGTGACTAAAAGCTAGCTCCAGATATGCTATGGTTAATGTGAAGGGTGGGGTCTTCAACTCCCACTAGCAGAACCAACAGGAAGCAAGCAACACGACAAATCAATAGCATTGACTGGAATATGAGTACATGTTCATCTCGCAGGAGAGACACGGGGGAAAGAAAAACAGCCGTTGCACAACACAGAAAACTGCCCGCTTGCATAACCCTTAATATGCATTCAGTTCCTCCACTGAGTCTGTAAAAATCCGGGCCGTTATTGTGTGCCAGGGTGCCAATTAGCAGGGAGAAAAATTCGTCTGTTGAATCGTGTAACAGCAGTTAGTTTCTGCCTAGCCTTCTCGTTTGGGGAATTTTATTAAACTCTGTGACCTGGGGTCTTCACAAGCAGACCGTGGGATAATACTGAGATGTTTCCACTAGTGATGGTTAAGATATGCATGCCACTTTTTAGAAAAAAGGTTAAAGAATAAAATGAGTTTTAATCAAAAAACTCTTGTCAGGCATGTTTAGAACAAGATCTGAGATTTGCATCGCAATAATCAACTTATTATCTTCAAGATATATAAGCTATAAATAGGCAAAATTGTTGCCATCTGACAGTTTTAAATAAATAAAAAAAATAATAAGATTTTTCATAATCACTTAGTCTTTTATGTATTTTAATATGCACAGTTCAGAATAAGTGTTGTTTTATTTTTAAGTAAATAAATCTGTTATGCTGAATGACAATGGAAGATTATTCACCCATATATTTGACATTTTCTTTTATAAAAAAGTTATATGACACATTAAAGTACTCACTTGCATGCAAATAAAACTGCTTCTGCAAAATGTATTTGATGCAAACACCAAAATTGTGCATCTCAAAATGCATCTTAAAATGACCTAAATAAAAAAAAATTATGATTTGAGAGAATTAGTGAATCCATTTGGATTCTATTCAATGAAAACGATTCATTAAAATTGATCAAATTGACCAACTTAACACAAAATTAGTCTAACATCAAAGTAGCAGAGGCTTTTATTCAAAGCTATGTACAACTGAGCAGGCATTCAGTCTCATTAGTTTCATTTAAAATTCCTTCATAAAGAAACACTCATAATGCTTTATTTTATATTGCCAACACAGAGAGTGTTTTGCCCATGCATACTTATTATTACACTTATTTTAAGCTGGCACATGAAAGATGTTCAACTCTGCCAAAGAACATAGAAATAAAATCACAATGCAAACTGCCATCATGTATGCAATAAATGCATAAACACTAATATGATTCAGTGATGCATGCCTTACAGAAGCATTAATTAAATAAACATTGACTCAATTCAGTGCTCTTACAGATAATGTTCACTGATAGAAGCATAAATGCATAAACACTGACTCCACTATGTATGTCTAGACCAAATGTGCACTAATGGAAGCGCTGAATAAACAGACTAAACTCAAGACTTGTTTAAAAAAACAGAATTAAATGCATTAATTAAGGTTAGATTAGTTAAGGTTAAGATTTAGTGGTTATGTACACCAATCAATGCATTAAATAAATAAATATGGTCTAGATTTGTGCTTTTATTGATAATATTTAGAAACAAATGATAAATATTGACTAGATTAAAATAAAAAAATCACCAGTATTAACGAACCAAATTAACGAACATTGACCAGATTCACTACTTAAATGAAAACAAGCTCACCAATAGAAGCATTAATTGAACAAACATAGACCTAAATCAGTACTTTTAGTGCAAATGTTCACCAATAGAACTATTGGATAAATAAACACTGCCTATATGTTTGTACTATATTGATAATATGCAAAAACAGAAACATTAATGCATTAGAAATCAGCAACATATTTACAAGACTCAGAAAAATTTCACCAATAGAAGGATTAATTGAATCAAATATGGACTCAATTTTGTCTTTTCAGTATTGATGTGCTCTAAAAAAGTAATAAATGTATAAATACAGACTCAATTCAGTACTTCTATGAAAAAATTCCACAATAAAATCAATAATTGAACAAATATGGACTCAGTTCAGTCTTTTCAGTGTTGATGTGCTCTAAAAGAAGTATTAAATTAGTAAATATGGATTCAATTCAGTACTTTTAAGAAGAAATTCCACAATAAAACATTAATTGAACAAATATGGACTTAATTCATTTATTCTAGTGTTGATGTGCTCAAAACAAAAAGTAATAAATAAATGAATATGGACTCGATTTAGGACTTCTAGTAAAGAAGTTCCACAATAAATGCATTAATTAAACAAATATGGACTCAATTCTGCCTTTCCAGTGTTAATGTGTTCCAAAAGAATATTAAATTAGCAAATATGGATTTAGATCAGTACATCTATGAAGAAATTCCACAATAAAAGCATTAATTAAATAAATATGGACTTAATTCATTTATTCCATAGTTGAAGTGCTCTAAAAAAGTATTAAATGAAGAAATATGGACTCAATTGAGTACTTCTAGTGAAGAAGTGCCACAATAATTGCATTAATTGAATAGATAAGGACTCAATTCTGCCTTTCCAGTGTTGATGTGTTTTAAAAGAAGAAGTAATAAATGAGTAAATATGGACTCAGTACAGTCTTTTCAGTGTTGATGTGTTCTAAAATAAGTATTCAATTAGTAAATATGAACTCAATTCAGTACTTTAATGAAGAAATTCCACAATAAAAGCATTATTTAAACAAATATGGACTTAATTAATTTATTTCAGTGTTGATGTGTTTAAAAAAAGTATTAAATGATTAAATATGGACTCAATTCAGCCTTTCCAGTGTTAATCTGTTGTAAAATAAGTTTTAAATGAGTAAATACAAACTTAATTCAGTACTTCTATGACAATATTCCACAATAAAAGCATTAATTGAATAAATATGGACTTAATTAATTTATTCCAGTGTTGATGTGCTCAAAGAAGTATTAAATTAGTAAATATGGACTCAGTTCAGTACTTCTATGAAGAAATTTTACAATAAAAGCAATAATTGAACAAATATGGACTCATTTCAGTCCTTCCATGAGCAGAAATAAAAGCATTAAACAAAGAATAAACTACACTGAAATAACCTGAAACAGCATCACACGAGCTTGTCCTCAGCACATGCTCCTCTCACCCATGTGTAAAGAGGAAAAGCAGAAGGCGTGTTCAGAGAAAAAAAAGACAACAAACTGGTTGAGTTAACCTGAAGTTGCACGTTTCATGAGATCCAGCTGCGTTTGGACACACACAAAAACACACAGCTTAGTCTAGAAGATTCCCCGGGCTCACCTCCAGCTTCTTCATCCTCCTCCTTCAAGACGTTGTTGTCATCAGAGTCTTCCTGAGCTGATTTTCTGCCATCCTCCACAGGCACCACAGTGAAGTTAGTGGGCATTTTCTCAGCATGTGAGACGCCTGTGTTTCTGCTTATCTGTCCGCCTCACGCTCTGCCTCTCCTCCACGGGCTCGCTTGAGTTGTGCTTCGAAGTTCTCAGTTGTGCTCCTATCTCTTTGACACCGGTTGACCATGTGACAAGCCCTACTCCATATAAGGAAAAATGAAAGCTCCGCCCATGGGGAGGTCGTCCTTAATGCATACAGGAGCTGCCATCTCCTACTTGCCTGCAGCAGCGTGAACCTCCACAGACACAACAAGACAGCAGATAAAGGAAGCTATTGATTAAGCTGTACTATTCCTGGAATTTCAATCTGTTTGCCAGAGTTGTTATTGTTGACTAAAACTTAAAACATTAAGAACAAAAAAACAACTTAACTTATACCAACCAACATTGACAGCAAAACATTAATCTAAGAGACAACGTGATTCGTTTTTAAATCAAATTTCAATGTAAATCTTACTACTTTCACTTAACTTCTAAGTTCTTTCTAAAGTAATTCAAAAGTTTGGTGTTTTTAAGTTACTACACGGGTGCATTTGTTCATTTACTATCCGTCAGCTTAGTCCCTTTATTTTATCAGGGTTCGCCACAGTGGAATGAACCGCCAACTTATAAAGCATATGTTTTACACAGCGAATACCCTTCCAGCCGCAACCCAGCACTGGAAAACACCCATACACTGTCTCATTTCCACACATATACTACGGCCAATTTCACTTATTCAATTTAGCTATAGTGCATGTCTTTGGACTGTGGGGGAAACCGGAGGAAACCCACACAGAAATACCAACTGACCCAGCCGGGGCTCGAACCAGTGACCTTCATGCTGTTAGGCAACAGTGCTAACCATAGAACCATCGTGCTGCCCTGCATTTATTTAATACAGCAAAAAAGTCTCACGGTAATATATTTAAAAATAAATATTGTGATTTTTTTACAATATCGTTTGTTTCTGTGATGCAAATCTACATTTTCAGAATTATTTATTCAGCCTTTAGTGTCAAATTATTCATTACAAATCATTCTAACATGATGATTTGATGATAAAGATTTGTTTTATTATCATCAATAAGGAAACAGCTGATATGCTTCATATTTTTTTGAAAATCATACTGACTTAAATTTTTCAGACATCTTTAAGGAACAGCATTTAGATTAGAGATGCCCAAACTAGGGCCTGCAGGCCAAAGTTAGCCCAATGTTAGCCCTTTTATTTGGCCTGCCATTCCATACTGTCACCCCAAGGGATAGAGGACAATGCAGACTTTGGTAAGCGAATCAAGCGAATCTTGACTCTGCTTGACTAGTGTATTCAGCATTAAACTCCACTGTATTATAAATGTGCTTGCTTACATTTTAATATCATTCATTCATACATTCATTCATTCATTTAATTTTCGGCTTAGTCTCTTTATTAATCCGGGGTCGCCACAATGGAATGAACTGCCAACTTATCCAGCATATGTTTTACGCAGCGGATGCCCTTCCAGCTGCAACCCATCACTGGGAAACCCATACAAGCTCATTCGCACACATACAATCACTATGGAAAATTTTGGCTACCCCAATTCACCTGTACTGCATGTCTTTGGACTTGTGGGGGAAACCGGAGCACCCGGAGGAAACCCATGTGAACATGGGGAGAACATGCAAACTCCACACAGAAAAATCTCAACTGAACTGGATGAGGCTCGAACCAGAGACCTTCTTGCTGTGAGGCGACAGTACTACTGCGCCACCGCGTCACCCATTTTATATCATGTTTAAGGTGATGTTTTTTATTTATTTTTAAATATTATGAAATAAATTAGGAATTTACCCATGGCAACTTTAATGTAAAATATTTTGGTATTTTTATATTCGGCCCACAACTCTCAATGATATTTGGTTTTTGGCCCTTCATATGAAAAGTTTGGGAATCGCTGATTCAGATGAAACTGTAAAAAGCGATTAGTTGACTTTACTTTAAAAAGGTGAGTAAACCTGTTGCCTTAAAATGATCAAGTAAATGAACTACAGATCAAGTTTACTCACTTTGTTTTTTGTAATTATTCACTTTTCAATCTAGATTGTTTTTACTGTTACAAATCTTTTTACCGTCACAATTGTGCAAAACAATCTTCAATGCAAAATAAAAGTATTCATTACTATTTTAAAAAGCATGCCAAAATCAACAAAAGGTCACATTATGAACATAAAATACAACACAAACCTGTACATAACTAAAAGTCTCCAACCCTGAACAAACATAGTGGATCTAATGATTTTGTAAAAGCGGCAAGACTAAAAATAAAATGCATTTCAACATCAAAGCTATTCAAAAAGGTACACACTTGAGACAAATGTCTGATTGCATGTGTATAACACTACTCGCCCGTGCACACAAGACAAACACGACCCATTGAACATAACAGCAACCTGTTATTAAAGCAGACAAACAGCATAGCTCTGTGGTTGCAGACGGTGATTTATTTTAAGGAGCGCTCATTCCACAAGCACAATACGAGACTTAACATACAGTATTATGATATTATGTAGTAACGCATGGGTGCAATAGCTGTTTGCCGCTGCACAAGTCGTGAACCGTTTTGTATTCATGCCTCTTGACATGCATTATACAGACATGTCTACACCGGCTTACAGAAACATCTAGATTTACAACTGATTATATGAGGGTTATTTTATGGCAAAACAAATCAAATCTGCAGCATATAAAAACACTTTCCCACAAAACATCTATTTATAGCCATAAAAAGACAGACGGAAATATAAATATGTTAAAGAAAAAAAATCTGTTGTCTTATAACATTAAAAATCAAGCTTTTCAAAAGTATGTGTGCAAAAATACTGACATTTTGGCACAACTTCTTTTTTTAAGTAAATGTCCAGTAGTTTGCTAAAACTGCTAGCTTAAACTGCTAGTGACTTTTTCAGTTGTGTTACGCAAACAAAGAGTATAGAATCACCAAGAGGCGACACTCTAGTGCAATTTGGGAAACAGCCACTAGATGGCGCGGTGGCCATTTTGGAATCAAACTCCAATAGAACAACAGCATATTTTAAGTCTGTAAAATAATCAATTAAAAGTGCTGATGATTGTGATAGTAAGCGCTGTATTGTCATCTTTCAGGTTGTCTCTCATCTTTCAAGAGTTCACAATTAGCAAATGATTGGTAATAAGCTAGTTTGGCATGCTGTCCCGGGAGAGAGCCCTGAGCTCGAAAGATCCTCTAGCCTGGAGCTCCCTCCCGTTGCAGGGCGAGAGGATAGTTTGACTCGGGTAGATCTCGAGAACCCCCCCCCTAACCCCCCCCCCCCCCCCTCCTGCTGCGTAAGGATTGCTAAGGTGATGTGTTGCTGACAGAAATGAATTTGGTGCTAATTTGGTTTAGTCAATTTACTTAGTCTCATGTTTTTGGGAGTGTGGGAGGAAACCGGAGGACCCGGGGAAAACCCACGCAAGCACGGGGAGAACATGAACTCCACACGAAAATGCTGACCGGTTGGGTGGATACCAGAGTCGGAGGCATTTTTTGCTGTGAGGCCGCAGTGCTAGCCACTGGGCCGCCGTGCTGCCCTGTAGAAAAAGAGGAGGAGAAGGGGTGGAAGGGGGGATTCTTCAAAACAAAGATGGCTAAAGGTAGGGCGTTTGGTTATTTATACTGGGTTAGGAATAGCCTGATTGGTGGTTCGTTCGTTAGCTTGACTCGGGGCCAGCCGTGTCAATCATAAGCACGTGATCCTCTCGAAATTAGTTCATGAATAAACTTCACTTAATGCGCTTTTTAAATAATAAATAAAAACAAAGCAGCTGCTTGCCATCGCGACAGCAATAAGATCCAATGACAACCGACTGCTTTCACTCCAAAATGGCGAAATCCGGGGCTGCTGCTGGGCGCTGCTGTTGCAATGGAACGCTCTAATGAGTGTCGCCTCTTGGTCATTCTAAGCTCTCTGACGCAACTCAGCAGCAGTTTTTGCTTATCATGTTTTGCAAAATCAGGACATCCCTCAAACATCCCTCGAGAAAACAATTGCACTTTATAGCTATGCTTACTATGTATGAATGAATGCGCATGATTTAGTCACAAACTGAATCTTAAGTTTTTGAAAACATGCTACTTCTAATTAAATTTTGTTGACATTTATCTTAAATACAATTTGTTTAACGTAAAATGTGCATCTTGAAGTAGTAGTGTGCAATATTTACTGTGTAAAATAATATGGTAACTGCTGTTTTAATGATGTGCAAACTGATATTATCGAGTATGTCACATGTTGAGAGTTTAAAAGCATTGAATGTGTGATGAAGCCTTTTAGAATGCAGTTTGTATGCATTATAATGCGGTGTATGAAAGCAAACTATTGCTGTATGGCTTTGTGCTTTTTATATTTAAAAGAAACAATTTAGTTCTGGCATACAGAGCATCTATTTTGCTAACAGAAATACTTCAAAAACATGTATTACCTGCTCTACTCGTAATATAGATTACATGTTAAAATGTCCATGCCGAAAAAATACATAGGTAAGTCTTTATGCCAGTTGAAGTTGCGAATTAGCAAACATAAATCAAGTATACGACGACAAGACATAACTTCAGCAGTAGCAAGACACTTTAAAGATTTTGAACATTATGTTTATTTATCCATGACAAGTCAAAAGCAGCCCAAAATCACACACAACAACAAAATACAACTTGTGGATACTAAAATCAAATCCCCCCAAAATATTGTTATAATTTAAGTCAAATTGAATGCAGTTATGTGCACTTTTCATAAGAGATGCCTATTTACTAAAAAAGACAAAAAATGTGTACTAAACAACAAAATTATTCATAATCAAGATACTCTGAATCATTTTCCAATCTATTTATGCATTAAAATGGTCTTTCCAGGACACATGATATGATGAATCACTGATGTCTGAAGTGTTGGATGACACACACACTCAAGCTATAAAAGATCATCATAGAGGAAATCAGTTCAGATAATGTGATTAATTCCACATTCCTCTCGGTCAAAATGACATTAGCTCCTCTAGAAAGGCCAAAATGCACCGGTTTAAAAAGCTAGAGCACTCGTGAGGAGGTAAAACACACACACACACACACACACACACACACACACACACACACACACACACACACACACACACACACACACACACACACACACACACACACACACACACACACACACACACACACACACACACACACACACACACACACACACACACTCAAAGGATGCATTCTGGGAGTCGAGCACTTCAGATTGAATTACACTGCAGTGCCCAGAACAGACAGACACAAGAACATAAACGGCCCACTGGAGGATTCAATGGTCAAACCGACCAGGGTCACGCTGATAAAAATAACACCGGCTGATTAATGGAGCAAAAACACTGGCATTCTGGGATGCACTGTTTTCTTAATAAAACTTGCTCAACATGTATTATTTACAATAAAACTGTCCAAAAAGTTGGTAAAAATCACCTAAAAATCATTTCAAGTAACAATTATTCTGAAATTAAAAATTTCTTCTTTGTTATGGGATACTAAGGCTGCATGATAGTGGAAAAACTGACATTTAAATATTTAATTTTCCTGCAATATACTGCACTGTGTATTGTGATATGAATACAGTACCACCAGATGATTTCAATAGCTCTCTTTGGTAAGAATTCACAAATCTAGATTGATTGGTTTGATTTTGTATGGAAGGGTATCTGCAGAAAATATCATAAACAAAGTACAATAAAAACAATACAGCAAAGATAAACATAAAATAAACAGTGGTTTATTGTTTTCTATGGAGTCTAAGTGTATTCAGACAGAAATTGAATAATCAAATGTAAAAGAACACTTTATTGAACTAAATGTGGAAGTACGCTCATTTTTGCAATTGTTTTGGAACTTCCGATTCAGTCGCCTACGGGAGAAATGACTAGGAATAATAAACGGCAGAAAATGGTCACTTTACAAACTACTCACTCTACAAACAAGTGTTTGCATGATTATACAGAAAAAGCTGAATAATATAATAAGAAAATATCAGTTTGCAACATCAAGCAGCATAACAAGTTGTTTTAACATCTAACAATTAATGGAAGGGAATGAGACCAGAAGTCTTGAGGCAAAAAGATTCATATGGTTGAGAGGGGTCTGGCTGCAGACTTGGTGCAATGCAATCTAAGCTGCATCCAATGCTCTTTAATCCGCTCAACTAACCCCACCTCTAACCCTACCCATCACAGTGACGTCACTCACTCCATTGAGTGCATTGTGTCTGACATTGCATCGCTGACTGCATCGCTGATCTCAGCTTGCATCATAAAGGCTGCATCCAGATACTATTGAAATGGTTGCACCCGCCCTTACATGCAGAATAAGCTGAATAGTGTTAAACTATTTGCTGAATTTACCTTAAAACGTGTACAGTAGAGACAAGTGTGACAAGATGCTTACACCACGAGATGAGACAAGAGATTTTGATCACGAGAACAATATTTAAAAAAAAAAATTTAACAAATCTTTAATTTTGAGTCTTTTATTGAACTGAAAAAGCTGTGTGTGTGTGTTTGTGTGTGTGGCATGTAAGTGCTTTTCCATTGCATGGATACGAACAGTAATGTATGCAGCTGCAGTAGCCTCTGTTTGACGCGGCAGCCTCTGAACCCTGGTCAAAAAAAGCAGTTTCATCACACCCACCTGCCCAACCGAGTGATGTGCAACTCTGACAACAGCCTGGGTTGCCAGGTGTGTGCAAAGCACCTGATTTGCAGTTCAAATCCAATTCTGCTTCCAATCTTCAATGCTAATTTCACCTTCATACTCCATCATAGCACCACAACTTGCGAGACAACTTTTCCCCTTTCCAATGAATTAATCTCGCGAGATCTCGTCATACAAGATCTTGTCACATCCCTAGTGTACAGTAAACTCTTTGCTTAAAAAATATTAAGTAAATTATCTGTGCATAATTATTCAAATTTAAGTCTATTTAGTTCCAAGTTAGAATGGCTTTACTCAACTTTTAATTGAAGTAACTAATCGTTTATTACAGTATATATATATAATTCTGAAATAATAGATTATATCGTTCACCCAATGGGATACTGCAGTAATCAAGAATTTTGTTTAAATTAATCATAAACTTTAATCATTCATTCATTCATTTTTTTTTGGCTTAGTCCCTTTATACATCAGGGAGTGTTGCCACAGTGAAATGAACCGCCAACTTATCCAACATATGTTTTACACAGTGGATGTCCTTCCAGCTGCAACCCAGCAATGGGAAACACCTATACATACTTGTTCACACACTACGATCAATTAAGTTTATTCAATTCCCCCATAGTGCATGTGTTTGGACTGTGGGGGAAACCGGAGCACCCGGAGGAAACCCACACCAACACGGGGAAAACATGCAAACTCCACACAGAAATGCCAAATGAACCAGCCAAGGCTCAACCAGTGAGCTTCTTGCTGTGAGTCGACAGTACACTTTAATCAGAGTCATTAAAATATCTTCCCTTTCCTCTTCAATGACATCTCTTCTCTGATTGGCGTTTACTGCAGTGAGGGCGGGAAGGATTAACCTGTCACTCACATAAGATCCACCAATAGCAAAACATCTGACAATCCAATCAACTCACTAAAACAAGTTTTAACTCACATTTGCAATTCACTTATGTATACATGTTATAATATGGAAGAAGAGTAAAGGATTACTTCTGAGTCAGAGATGAGCAGATGACTGATAATAATGGGGTGTATTTATATTTCCTACATTGCAAACAATGTGAACTGCAAGTTGTTTATGGTACCAAGTAATATCTCAACACTTGCAGTCACAGATATGAGTGGTTGCTCACATTCTGAAGCAGGAGACTGAATGCAAAAGTGCTGATAGAGTTTTGACGCATTACAGTATCTCCATATAGAATGTCCAATTATGATGGACTTTGATTTGTGTTTCTATTTAGGTCTATTTTTAAAGTCTAGGAACAACTAACTGAGGCTTAAACCAGAAGCATATTAGCACAAAGAAAGGTTATCTTGTCCTAAAGGTATTTCATAACACATTAGATTAGATTAAAGAACAGAAAAAGCGATATTTTACACAGAAATGGTTGAAAACCGGTTACACAAATATCTGAACAAACAACAACAACATTTTTGTAGCTTTTCTTTCATACCACATGACTCTCTCTGTCTGTCGATACTGTTGAGGTGTGTCCCAAATCACATTACTTGCAGACTATTCTATCCCACTTTGTAGTATAAATAGTGTAAGTAGTGCATTCACACTGAAAACTAAAAAAAGGCTAAAATAAATAAGTCCACTTTAAATACCTGGATGATGCAATTATTCAACCATTAAAAATAAGTGTTTAATGTTGAACACTACGCACTCAGTGGCTGTTATGCTCATGTAGTGGAAGGGGTGGAGCTATCAGAAACTTTATATTGGGTTATTTGTTATTGTGAAAGCAACATTCTCACAAATAAGTGATTATTCCACCTCCAGATGGTAGATGCGGTTGTACTGCGGAGGTATTTGGCCTTTCTAGAGGAGCTAATGTCATGAGGTATTATTCGGTAGTTTGATTTATTTCACTAATTTGGCAACTATTAAATGTCGCCTGGAAAATGGTTTTAATTTCTAACACCATTTAGATTTGACAAAGTTATTACATGATATATCATGAGAAAAATTGTATTTGTCTAATAAATGATGTCATTTATTAGACAAATAACAAACTGGCCAGCACATTCAGCTTTACAACTTTTTTTTTCCTAGCCTCTTTTAAAGTTTAGAAAATTCATGGATAACATTCATTCATTCATTTTCTTGTCAGCTTAGTCCCTTTATTAATCTGGGGTCACCACAGCGGAATGAACCGCCAACTTATCCAACATGTTTTTACGTAGCGGATGCCCTTCCAGCCGCAACCCATTTATGGGAAATCATGGGTAACAACAAAAGCCTAATTATTATTAAAATTAACTTTAATATGAGCTGCTTTTGGTGCTTCGGACCTTTTCATTGGTAATTTTTCTCTTAAGAGTAAGGACCAAGATTTAGAATAAAAGTTAGGCTACTTGTAAAATGTTTTTTCTATTTAACAACAGCAGGTCAATAGCAAAAGTTGACTTTACTTATGTCATATTCTGCTGGGTCTTAAAACTTTTGATGGGTTATTTTCACAATTTATAATGGCATAGCAGTCAAAATAGGACAAATGAGAAAATAGTGGCAAAAATTTGAACCAATGGCAAATTCTGGACCTTTGTCAGACCCTTTCAAACCACCTGAACAACCCAAACCCCAAACAAAACTCCATTTGGGACAACATTAAACTCATACACTACGGTTGCGTGTATAAGTGCATAGTGTACAGTGTGTCTTTTGGGATGCAACATATATATATATATATATATATATATATATATATATATATATATATATATATATATATATATATATACATATACAGAGTAAACCAAAAGATGCTAACATTCATCAGACATCATCTTGCCATCTGTTCTTTTTAGGCTTCTCCAGGAATGTCTCAACATACAATAGGAAAATAAAAAACCTGCAAGAAATTTCTGGTAATGAATTGGCTCCACCTGTGGTGAAATCTTTTCTACAGAAGTGTTTATTCTTGGTTTTAAATGTTGGAAAATAACGATTTCATTGTTCAGTGTTACACTGTGCAACAGGAAAATCTAAACTAGCAGCTTATATGAGCATAAAAAAGAAAATGTACAATAATTTAGAACAAAATGAGATTAATGTATTTTTTTAACTTATACAAGTAGTAGTTTTGATCAACTTTAGGTATTATACTACATAATAGAGTATATAAGATATTAAATATAGTGTATAGAGTGTATAAAGTGTATAGAGTGTATAATGTTTAGTTGAAAATGACCTTTCGTGTTAACTTTTTGTAACCTTTTTGTAAGTGGTACATGTTTAAAATTGCATTATGTTTCTTTAAAATGTAAAATGTTAAGTTTGTTAAAATTCCAAATCAACATTTCTCTCTTTCTCTCGCACACACACGCAAACACGCACACACACTCACTAAAAATGCAACAGGGAAATATAAAAGCTGCCAGGAATTTCTTCTAATGAATTGGTTCCACCTGTGCAACGACCTTTAAATGGCAAAATGTCCAAATCTGAGTGTTTGGATGTGGTGCAAACTACAGGACGCACATATTTTGGTAGCAAACTAACTTTCGCCAACTGGATAATCCAGAATAATGTGGAACTGGCATGTAAGATAAAAACCGCAGCCACACAAACACACATCCGGTCAGAAACTGTGTGATTTAGACCTCCAGCTGAGTTCATCTATAAAGCTGGATTTGTGTTCTCAGAGCTCGTTTCCTGCTCTTTGAAGACCAGACTGCACCCTAAAGTTTTGTGACGCATAAAACAATTCAGGAATAAACAATAAAGAACACAATCACTACCGTATAATAAAAACACAGACAACTGAGAAATCGGTTCCCATACACTGAGAAACATTACACATATGATAATAACAAATGTTTTTTTGTTACTTTAAAACTTATTCTTATCTAAATTAATCAAGCTTTATTTATTTATTTATTTATTTATTTATTTATTTATTCATTCATTCATTCATTCATTCATTCATTCATTCATTCATTCAATCATTCATTCATTCATTTATTTATTTATTTATTTATTTATTTATTCATTCATTCATTAATTCATTTATTTATTTATTTATTCATTCATTTATTTATAAGTTTATTTATTATTTATTTTATTGTCACATTAGCAACTTATGGCTATTTCATGGCAAAATGGATATACATTAAATAATTACATGGTAAAAACAAATTCGTATTACAATATAAAGCTACTTAGGCAAATATATAAAATAGAAATAAATAAAATTCAGTTAAAAATAAAGTTAAATATAATATTAATTAAACTTAAATATACATTTTCAGTTAAATTTTTGATAAATAATTTAAGAATCTTCAAGTTTTAACTTTTTTTTAAAGGTATACACGCTTTAACTTAATATTTTTTGTCAGATTGATTGATGTAAGTTGAGATGAATAGAAAAGTTCAATTGATTTAACTAAAAAAAGGCAGCAGGAGTTTTATACAGTGTACTGAAATGTGATTTATGGCCATATATTAACATGCATTTGAAATTATAGCTAATATATTTTAATATATGTACATATTTATAATTCTAAATGGTTGAAGAAAAAAATAAACAGCCATTTTTGCAATATTTTAAAATACATGGTGCATATATTTGAGATTTATTGAAATACAAACATGAACTTGCATGTCATATCTGTACATACAATTTGCATATATTGTCATATATCAGATTTCTATGTGTGTTTTAAGGGTCAAACAGGTCAAATTTGGGTCAAAGCAGTGGTCAATAATGACATAATAAAAAAAATCTGATTATTTATTAACAAAACAATATATATATATAACAAGATCTGAATAATAACTAACAGCTCATAATTATTTTTAAAACAACACTAATTCCCAGTTTAGAAAAATCCCTACTTAAATTGCTTATAATTTCTCAACTTTTATTATAATGTAATTGCAAACAACATGTGACAAACATATTCAAATAATTTCTAAAAGTACACTGTTAACAATTTCCTGTAGAATCTACAGCAGTTCAACAGTAATTTCCTTTAAAGCAAAAATACTGTGTTTACATTACAGCAGCATTTATCTTGCTGTATACGTATTTACACTACTGTATATCTACACCTGTAAAATACATTAATTTTCACAATGCAAATTTAAAATAAATTTAAAAACAGTTCAAAATATAGTTAAATACTGTGTATTTACAAAAACAGTTAACTGTGTATAATACCAATTAAATGTGATACATGGTGTCTTATTATTTCTAATGAAGCCCAGTTACAAATAGTATGTTGCAAATTCAGTCTAAAGAAGAAGCATTATGGCCTTGAGATATATACTGTGCATTAACACAAAGTACACAGGCAAATATGAATTCAAACTGTCCTGTAACAATAAAACTGCATCTGGTAAAAGTAAGTAATACAGTACAGTACAGTGCTCTGAGTCCTTAACACTGTGTTCTGCAAAAACAGAAATGTGATCATGCCACCTGCTGATAGTCTGTGGTAAAGCAAGCAGGAGTCCTCAAAACATCTCTCAAAGCATTTCAGCATGTACTTCTCTTCTCCTTTGACATATGAGTGCAGTTCAATTAATGACTTCATAATATTATGCTAACAAAACAACACCACGGAGAGAGAGCAACCTAGCAAAGTCTTTCCTGGCTGCCAGACAGGTACAAACCCTAACTTTCCACTTGTTGACGAGTTTTTGCACAAGGATTCTTTAGACCTCAGGAAATATTTCCATGCTACATTTATAGAGCAAATAAGCAGACTTGTTTGTCCTGGTTTAGGCCCTGAAGGAGAACTTAACTACTTTATTTATGCTTCAACTAGTGGTCTACCTACAGTTAAGCCTGAAATTATTCATACCCAAGCAAATTCTGACCTAAAGTTTTTGTTCAAAGTTAAATCAAAGCTGAGAAAGATTTATTTCCACAATAATGCCTCCTGCATATCGTCTTATTATCTTTTTGGAGAAGCCGGTGTCATTTCTGGTAAAAAAAATAAATAAAAATTGTTGAACAAAAGTAACTTTACTGCAGAATTTGCCAAATGTGAGAATAATTTTGGACTTGACTGTATGTGTTTTGAGGGAGCAAATTAGGAAAGCAAATATTAACAAATAAAACAGATAAAAATATAAATGAAAATAAATAACAGCAAACGAACTAAAGCTGAAAGATGCTTAAAATAAATGAATATTGACTAAAATAAAATAACCACACCTAAAATGTAAAAAATGTTAACAAAAATGATATAAAATTATAACAATAAACAATAAAAATAATAGCAATAAAACCCCAAAATGTAAATAAAAATTTAAAAATATTTACAACAAGGAAATAAATATTCAAAACTATTTTGAGAGTAATTAAATATTAAAATTAAAGTTATATATTAAATATATTTAAAAAAAACTATAATATATTGACTCCATTATAATTATTAAAGAATTATATGTTTAATCAATTAATTAAACAAATTATTCTGAAATAATTACCCATTACTGGGTTGCAGCTGGAAGGGCATCTGCTATGTAAAACATATGCCCGAATAATTGGCAGTTTATTCCGCTGTGGTAACCCCTGATAAATCAAAGACTATGCCAAAAGAATATGAATGAATGAATTATAAAATTTATTGTCATTTCTGGTTAAAAAAAATAATTGGTTGAATAAAAGTAACTTTACTGCAGAATTTGCCAGGTGTCCATAATTTTGGACTTGACTGTAAGTTGTTTACGGGAGCAAATTGGGAAAGCAAATATTTATAAATAAAACAGATAAAAATATAAATGAAAATAAATAACAGCGAACGAACTAAAGCTGAAAGATACTTAAAATAACTGAATATTGACTAAAATAAAATAACCACACCTAAAATGTAAAAAATGTTAACAAAAATTAAAGACAACACTTGTATAAATTTAAAAATATATATACAATTAGACCAATAATAAAAAAATAAAATAAAATAATATATATATGAATGAATTATAAAATCACACTGTTGAATGGGTGATGATGACAAATTTCCAAATGTCTTTGATAATATTCATGAATTCATTTTCCTTCGGCTTAGTCACTTATTCATCAGTGGTGGACACAGTGGAATGAACTGCCGACTATTCCAGCATATGTTTTTACGCAATGGATGCCCTTCCAGCCACAACCCAGTACTGGGAAACACCCATACACACTCTCATTCCCACACACTCATACACTACGGCCAATTTAGTTCATCAATTCTCCTATAGCGCATGTGTTTGGACTGTGGGGTAAACTGGAGCACATGGAGGAAACCCACACCAACACAGGGAGAACATCCAAACTCCACACAGAAGCGCCAACTGATCCAGCCGAAACTCGAACCAGCACCTGCTAGCTGTGAGGTGACGGTGCTAACCACTGATCCACCGTGCCGCAGTCTTTGATAATATTTAACTAAAAAAATGTCATAATATTGTCTGTAGATTTTAGAATGAATAGCCTTAAAAGCCCATAGATCACTAGTTATATCTAGACTAAGGGTAACATTACAAATTCACACACACAGATCGCATGTTAGGTTACAGCTAATTTTCACTCATGCCCAACACATGTCACTGTTTCTAAAACGGACAGTGTGGAAACGTTACAGTTTAAAAACAGATATGAGGGATCGTGAAACATCACACCACCGCCAAGATACATTTAACACGCCAGGAATCTATTCGGCACGTATAAAATAATTACTATAAACGACTTTCAACACGCTACAGTAAACAGGTGGAGATTGGCGGAGGTTTTCGCTCTAAAACGAATCGTCTTTAAGCAGGTGATGACAGATGCTCAGCCGTTCTGGCAGAGCTGCTCGTCTCAAATGTCAGAGCAGATGCCGCTTCTCCTTCAGCTGTCCGTCACACACACACACACACACACACACACACACACAAAGATCAAGTGACACCTTTTCTGGCTCTTCTGCAGCAGAACACAAATATCTAGAGAATTCCAGATTATCTAAGAGTGTTGTTTGATCCTGGGGGCCTGAAATAAAAGCTTGGACCAAACGCAAGGCCAACACAAACCTCTGGGGTGCCAGCAGCTCAGATTATCTCCATCATGGTGAGGGTTTATCACCTTCGATTTTATAAGACATGACAGCGAACACTAGGCATGACTCACAATCTGTTCCTGGTACTACACAGTCTGACGCTACAGACAGAACTCAACTAGGCAGATTTAAAGGAAAAGACCACCAAAATGTGTCATTTCAGTCATCGTTTATTCATCCTCCGGTCATTTTCATGTCATGTCATCCACCCTCTATGACTTACTTTTCTGGGTACTGCATTTTGCAAACTGTTCATGACACTTTTTTATTTAATTACACAAACTATGTGAGAGTTCTGAGAACGCTTTGCTAATGTTATTTCAGAATGTTTTCAGTTATAAATTGTTTAATTGTTAATGTAATTGTTTAATGCAAACATTACCCAAAACAATAAAGGGACAGATAGTACAAAAATATACATTTAAATGACCGTTTACTCACCAAACCTTAATGCGTTCATTTTTTTAGCGCAAAAAGAGTCAACATAGGCTCATTCTGAAAAAAGCAGTCCTAAATATGTTTCTGAAGATCACAAATTATGTAACCAGGGCTAGATATGGCTGCATTTCATCTTTGACAGGAACGCTACAGGGAGGTGTGATGTCGGTCCTTTTTACGCTTACCAGCTGACCGCTTACTTCCTAATGGACAGCTATACTGCTGTTACTAGATTGACCAGTAGCTCGCCATGTACGACGGCAGACTTAAGATGCAGAGAGGAGTTGACCGTGACTACAGGGTTTGAGTCCGGCAAAGAACGATTCCAAACAGCAGGTAATACAAAAGCAAAAATTTGAATAAACAGGGTGAAAATGTGGTAAAATCTGAAAGCATGGTAAAAATCAGGCGAGGGCTTTTCTTTTTCTGGATTGCTTATGAAAATACTGAGGTTGGGTTTAGGAAAGAGGTGGGCGGGTCAATCGTTGCTTTTTAGAATGCCATTGGTTGGATTTAGGGAAGGGGGAGGTTGAGGCTATCGGTCGGTTGGTCAGTCAGTAGAAAGCAGCCTCTCTTGAATTTACGTGAGAACAGCAGGCATGAACGGCACTCGCGACAGAAATTTGAGATCTGAAAAAGCGTACACAGTGGCCACTGGTGGATTCGTGAAAGCACAAACTGCAAAAAAAACGTAGCTCTTGGGATGTAGAATTGTATTTATCGGTACAAAATCAGAATGAGCCTTGGTTGAAAAGAGTTTATGTTACAATGACGTTTCATAGTCAAAGTCAAGGGTCAAGTCAAAGTCCAGGTTTCCAACATTCTTCAAAATATCTTCTTTTGTGTTCAACAACAAAAAGAAGGTTGCAACAATTTAAGGAATTAAGTCATAACAGAGATTTTGTTTTTGAGTAAACTGTCCCTTTAAGGGAATGTTATATTTTAATAGATTTAAGAAAAGTTCTGGCAACATAACTATCAAATGCTGTCTGAATGCTCTGAAGTTAGCAGAAAACAAGCTTTTGTATAAGACTAGCTTTGATGAACATCTTATTAACATTAATCAAGAACGTGTGAATGTTTCCTGTTTCCTCCATACACATTGTATGTTATATTTTAGATCAAATACAAATACATTCTTTCCATTCTTCATCACATGATCCTCATATTTAAACTGTGAACATCACATTTGGTTCAAAAAGGCTCCGGTAAACTTCAAGCTAAGATCTTTTTAATTCTTCATTTGAGGGAAAAAATAATTTAAGTTCTGCAGTTAGACGGTGTTTTACATGTTGTGTTGCGTGAGTGTACTGCTAAACACAACAACAATGGCGGACGAGAAAGAAGAACAGTTTCATAAACATCTGGAAAACAGCTTTTTCCTCCAAAAGTTTGCTTTGTTCAGTTGTTTCGAACTGCAAAATGAACTCAAAAATAACTGGATTAAGTTCAAGGTCATTTCAGTTTATTTTTCAATTTAATTTGAATTATATAAGGGCCTTAAATCAATCTATTGGGTTTTCCTAAATAGATCAAGTTACACAGGTCTGCAACAAAATGAGGGTGATTATATATGACATTTTTGTTGAATCAAGCCATTAAACATTGATCTGCTCATGTTCTTTCATGCATGCAAAAACAAAAACACGGATATAACACCAAACTTAGTGCCAAAGTTTATTAGCATTGAGAGACTGTCTGCTACTTTCAACACCTAAGCAATGTTTGAGAGATGAAGCAACATGATGACATGAAAAACAAGAGTTGCGAGCCAAGAGCACACTGTTCTTTAACACAGGGCTGATGGGAACGGAAAGAGGAACCTGTCTGACAGTACTGCACTACTGTAGTTTCTCACAGGATCACCAATCCAGACTGGCCATGATAAACCATGCAGTGACTGCTCTCTTAATTCAGCGAAGAAAAACAAACAAACACAAACACACAGACAGGTTTTTTTGTGATTTATGAGGACTCTCCAGATGTAATGTATTTTATACTGTAAAAAATGATTATTAAATAACTCTACTCCTAAATAGGGTTGGACAGTTCACCGGTAATGTGGTAGTATTGCGATACCACGGCTCCAACATACTGTCATCAATGGTCTATCTAGATAATGTTGCATGTGGAAAAGTCACTAAAATGCTCACACACTTGTGCAACAATAGACCATTTCATTTAAAGTCTTTGGAGCCCTTTAAGACAACAAAACGGTTTAAAATCCAAGCGTTGTAGGGTGATATATTGCATATTTTCTGACACTTCAGTTCAAACACACATCTGAATCGATTCATTTCTGTTCCTCTCAATATGATTTAGTAGCTACAACAACCGTGGCAATCCGGCAAAGTAAAGTTTTGAATGATTTTGGTTTGTTACCTGATAAAACTGAAACAATAGATGAAAAACTCAAAATAGCAACAGGAAACATTGAAACAATTTTTGACCACTTCATATTATTTTATTCATGTTATTTTAAGGGAATTATGAATTTAATTTAGGAAGGCCTATTATAACATTAAATACAGTATTTCTGACAATTTTCTTTATAATTTGAAGTTATGAATTACAATATTGCAATGGTATTGTGCTACGGTTAATGGTATTGTGATAACCCTACTCCTAAACTCAAAGGAAAGCTGTGGCACATTTTGAATGTGAAAATACCCTGTTAAATATGATTTTAAACTGTTTTAAGTTACAAGGACACACAGAATGTCCTCATAAACCACCTCAATGTTGTAATACTCATGTCATTATACATATTTGTGTCCTCATAAACCACTAAAACAAGCACACACAAACACACACACACACACACACACACACACACACACACACACACACACACACACACACACACACACACACACACACACACACCTTATTTTTTTAAAATGCTTAGTTGCATAGAGGACCTTTACTCAAGCTTGCCACATTAAAAATATTTATTTTACTAATATTTTAGACATTTTATTTTTACATTTATATTTTGTTACATTTAACATAACATTACTAATATTTTCAGCAGTGATTTTAACATCTACATGAAACGTACATAAGAATTTGGCTTAAATAAGATATGATAAATGCAAGAATTTTCTTATTAGCTAAAAGTAAAACTAAACCATAAACAAAAATTTCTATGAAATTAAAGATATAACAAAAAAACCTTAAACTTATTTCAGCAAACTGTCAAATAAATCACTTTGGTAAATATAGTGTTTATTTTAAATGCTGGTATTACATGTACACTTAAAAAGTTACTAAAATTAAATAATACACAAATAAAATATGAAAAAACTAACAGTTTCAATAATGATACTAAAATATAATTTCCCTCATGTATTAAATCAGAAGCAGTCACCACCATAAAGCTTAAAAATGCTGTGTACATGTGCAGTTCACCAGGGTTTAAACAAAACAACCATCTAAACAAGAGAGTTACACGTTCCCCTAAACAAAGTCACATGTCTGTATCTTATGATGCCAATTAGAGCGATAAAATTACAAATGGCTCCTGGACTCCAAAGCTAATTATTGCTGCCCTGAAGCACAGAAACAAACTGGACATGAGCATTGTGTTTATATGTGAGAAGAAGAGAGCAGAGGGTGTTTAGTAACTAGAAACACAGGAACACACACCGCTGTTGTTATGAATGTGTAGACAAACAGGCAACACAAATAGTACATCGTTGCTCTAGTCAGCTGTTCACAGTATCCTGACAGAGAAATACTACATTAATATAATTCCTTCTACTCTTCTCCAGCCTCAGTGATTGAAAACCAGCCTTCAACACATGAACTTCAGCCTTTTATTCTAACATTAGACGGCATGACATACTGTAAGAGCCAACAAAGCAGAAAACAAAATCACAAATCTCAGATATGAAATGTGTGGTTTGAAAAGTATCATTTCCAGAACTTCTTAGTAAAAATCTGCAAATTTAGCAATGTCTGTGCTAAAATATTGTGAAATGTACGACATGGCATATATGAAACTTAATTAGCACTTTAAAATAAAACATTCAGATTTTCTGAATAAATACTTTCAGTTTTTTTCCTGTTTTCTTGATGGGAAGTCATTTTAAATTAGATAATTTCCAAATAAAATGCATTTATAAAATAAATGAATTTTCATAACTTGTATTATAATTTATTTTTAAATGTCATCAATGTCAATTACTCAATACAATCAAAATCAATCCATGTAGAATGCTCAAAAAGGTCAACTTAGATAGTTATATAAATAGATTTCTAATTAAATTGATTAAAAATAATCTACCAGCAAGCATCAAATAAATGACTCAAAATATTGTCTTATAGTCTTCTAACTTTTAAAATTTGTTTTTAAACATGCTTTAATGTCAAATTCCCACTAATGGCAAATTGCTCATACAATGTGACCTTTTCAATAAAATTTCGAATTATTTTCCAATTAAAATAATTAAAAATAATTAAGAGATCAGCAGGATAAAATAAATGCATAAGTTTTAGCATATTACACTCCCACAAATAAAGGTACAAGAGTTGTCACTGGGATGGTACCTTTTCAAAATGTAAACATTTGTACCGTAAACGGTCCATATTAATACCTCAAGGGTACATATTCATAGCTAAAAAGTACAAAAATGTTCTTCTTAAAATTTGTAGGTACTAATATATACTTTTGAGGAACCAATATGGACCCTTCAAGTACAAATGTGTTCCTTTTGAAAAGGTACCACCCCAGTGATAGCTTGCATGCCTTTATTTCCGAGAGTGTATCATCGTACTTTAAGAGAATGTAAATATGCATTAAATGTAAAATGCTTTCATAAAATGTGATGTTTTGTGTAAAATAAATTTCCATTGAAATTAATAAAACTAAGTACGAATTAACTCTCAGCATATAAAATATAAACTCAAATATATCTTTAGCATGCATCACCTTCTACAAAATTAACAATTAGATTGTATTTGTACATGATTAACTTGCTCTCTCAAACTGTTTTAAAATTAATTTAAATAAAAAATAAAACTGCAATTATTGATAATGTATTTATTATGAGGTTATTTTCAATAAGTGTTATTGTATCACATATTTGGATTTAGAAAACAGACTATATTCATGGCAAAACAATAAAAAACACAAGGAAATGCAAAATATATATACAATAAAAAAATAACAAACAAACAAATTGTTTTACAAAACTTTTTTACAGTATTTTTTTCCAATACTCTCTATTGTCCTATCCATTAAAGGTAAACAATTAAATTAAATAATTACTTATAATTGACAATACATTTAAACAATACATCAATACAATATATTTTCAGGCCGATCACATGAACCAATCACAAGTGTTCAGTTTTCAAGCCAAGGAAGAGGCATTCTTATGTATCAAATATGCTCTCCAGACTTTTTCTTCATTGAGGCATGTTGAGTTCTTCCTCCATCATTTGCAATGTTTCCAAATTGCATTGTATTTTTCTTACCAATTTTTTTTTATCTGTTTTATCTATTATTTTCTGTAAAGCTGCTTATGACTAGGACATGTTTATAAGAGACTTGTTTAAGGGAGTATGCACAACATTCTTCATTTTTTCTCTTAGGAAAGAAGAGATCTCCACTTAAGTATCATACTTAGAGGGTTAATGTGCTTTATGCAGTGTTGAAGCTATATAAAGCTTGAAGCATCAGAATCTGTACTCTGTATCGGACGATCACTATGACGAGGAATCGGTATTCTGTATCAGCTCCAAAAATCCTGATTGGATCATCCCTACATTTAATTTTATATTTAATCATAAATATTCCCATAATTTCCCAGATAAATGGGATCTGATTACATTAACATTAATAATTGTGCAATAACCACAGTACACTTTTCCAAAAAAAAAAAAAAAAAATGAAAACCCAACACTGTGACTTTGCACTGTGTGAAAGCAAGGCCCTTGGTTTTGGGAGTATGACCTTTTTTATTTATTGTGCAAGACCTCAACATTGCTTTTGGGAACAAATTAAGTTCTCATCATTGTTCTTGGTCTGGGAATGAGGCTATTAGTGCATAATCACCACACATATGAATAGAGATGTTCCCGACTCCCATAATGAGTGTGTAACCCAATCCAGCGCTCCTCCTTCTGGAAGATGACTCCTATTTGCACTTCACCAAAGACAAGACGCGCCACATGTAAAATAATGAAGCTAATATATCTGCTGACCAGGCTCTCAGGGTGCGTTTTGAGATGTGATGAAAGCTTTAAGCACTGCACAAAATACATTTCCATTGCTAACACTGCATATATATGATTAACACCAAGCAGAACTCTTTAAACAAAACGCTGTGCTAATATTCAATTACTGGACATCCAGTAAGTGCTGTCTTCAGACAACCTGGACATTCTGAAAGATTTCAACTCCTAACTTCTAACATATTTTGAAAATTTGCAAAAAAATAAGTAAATAATCTAAATAATTAGGTGTTTGAATCAAGTTAGAGCGTCTGACTTTAGAATTGGTAACCTAGCTAACAACCAACAGCAAACAAGACAAGCATACTGGAGACATGACTGCATGAGTAATGATTGAGCAAGTTATACTGTAAATGTTCTAGCAATGCAGCTTGCTTTCTAAAAATAATGGTGTGCATAGAAAAAGAAATGCAGAATTTTTGATGAATGCTTTGACAATTACAGCATTAAAAGGATAGTTCACATAAATTATTTCCTGCTGTGGAAGTCAATGGTTACAGTTTTTCAGCTTTATCCATCATATCTTCTTTTGTGTTCAACAGAAGACAAATAAACACTTGTGGGTGAGAAAACATTGAGTACATTGTCATTTTTGCGTGAACTATCTCTTTAAATAGATTTCAGCATGTCAGAGGGCTCATTTGAAATGCTGTGCAACATCATTGGTCCATGCATTGTGCCAGCAGAATAAACAGCTGATTAGACACATTCACTACATCAGAGAAGTGCTGTCAAATGTAACGAGAACGGTACCGATCAGTGCAGAATTTTTAAAACATCCATTTGCCTCAAACATTTGAGCACATTCTTAAACACCACTGATTGGCCAGTGTGTTCACATAGTCAACAAATTTGACTGTGATTGGGCAGACACTTGATGCACACATATAGCGTAGCTCCCGTGTCCACGCATCGGTGTTTACACTCTGTGAAAAATGTTGAAGAATGTTAAACTGATGAACTTCATGGTCAATCACCGTCATTTCTGTTAAGCTGGTGAACCCATTGGCCAATCAGCTATGTTTAAGAATGTTCTCAACAGCACTCAAATGTTAGCAGAAAATTAAAAAATGTCAAAACCGATTAGAAACGTGTTGGTGTTTATTTGGCAAATGCATTTCCACATCCAATTATTCGTACTAACTTTCGTCGTACAAGTCCAACACCACCTCAAGCGAACCTAAAAATCTTTTTTTGCAAATAAATGTTTTTTTTATTTGAAATTTGACATTTTCATCACCCATTTTTCATTTGATACCTTCAAATGTGAATCAGCATTAACAAAGCATAATGAAAAATCTGCAAAATATACTCTTTAGGGTGCACTCACACTAGGCTATCCAAACCGTACCCGGGTGCGTTTCCCAGTTTGTTTGACAAGTGTGAGTGCTCAGTTGGGCTCAGGCGAGGTATAGTTGGCCGTGGCCCGGTTGAAAGAGGTGTGGCAGAGCGCAGTTCGGTTGGGCTTTAGCGCGGTATGCTTGTAGTGTGAGAGCAAAGCGTGCCTGAGCCTGAAACTGAAGAAACAGTGTCACTTTTAAGTTTCTGTTTCATATGGATTTATTAATCATTCTTACTGTTCAATGAATGCAAAATGTCAAACTGTAGTTTATTAAAGACACAAACGCCACACGACAGATAATGCCTTCAAGAAACCTCCCAATACCTGCAGCATGACTTTTATGATACATCATTCATTCATTTTCTTGTCAGCTTAGTCCCTTTATTAATCCGGGGTCACCACAGTGGAATGAACCGCCAACTTATCCAGCACGTTTTTACGCAGTGGATGCCCTTCCAGCCACAACTCACCTCTGGGAATTCATTAGACTTTCTAAGTGTCAAAAGTGGCTGATCTGTTCGACAAAAAATTTGACAGTGTCACTGCAACCAAAATGACTTAAAACAATACAAAACAATACAACTAATGCAATGTTTAGTGTGCCGAGCAAGAGCGCTTCTCTTCCTGTTAAACTGAACAGTCACATCATCGATAAGGTAAGTGTGCTCCAGCTCAGGAGGTAAAGATGCAGTGTGAGTGCAGGAAGAGGAGACACCTGTGCTTTGGCTCGGTTCAACACAACCGTGGCTAGTGTGAGTACGCCCTAAAGGCTCGTACACACCGGGATGCTTATCGTTTGCGGTTATTGTCAGCGTTTTGAGACGTTTTTCTGGATTAAAACCTAAGCGATTTTCACTGGTGTCGAGCAGAAAAGTGTGAAAAATCCTTGACGTTAGATGACTTACACAACTTTAAGCTTCTGACACCTATTTGTAACACAAAAGAAGATGAGAGAAAGTTGACACGCTTGTTGTTTAAGTTACAGGTGATTCCAACAAGAATGGATGGTTGAAGTAGCAGCTCCAGCTCTAATAATGAAGAAATTATTATTGTTCACCAGAGAAATAAGCAGCTCCAAGTTCATAACGCCTCTGGGCATCTTCTTCAATGTGCACTCGCATTGACAGTTTTGCGCTTGAGCGCTTCCAAGTGCTGTTTACTGTAACTTCAGCAGCTCCATGCACGTGATCAAAAGTGCCAATCTGATCAAACAAAAAAAACGAGCATAAGGCGTTTCTTTAAAAATGACGCTTTTACGCCAGCCGTTTTGCACGTTGGTGTGCATGATCACATTGGCGCCCTTTATTTAGTCACGAGGCGTTAAATGTCGATGGAAACCGCGAGCAAAAAGTGTCCCGGTGCGCACAGGCCAAAGTAAATTAAATTAAAAGTCGATTCTAAGCATTCATACCCATCCCAAGTAACATTTCATATCCATCATCTGATAAAAAGTACCTAAAATGCATTAAACGGACATGAACGGTTGCATATCTTCTTCCTTGCGTCCACATGGACCTCATTAGATAACCATGACCCTGTTCTACTGATTTAAATATGCCAGAATCAATCATTAATCCATTGCTTTGTTAGTATTTTAGATGTAGGTTGCTAGATTTCTAAACCGTGAAGCAAACAGATGTGTCATGGTAATTAATGAAGACAGCTGAGCATGAAAAGTGTCCCAAGACACGTCTAGACAAGCCCCTGAAATCAGGCAGTCATGTAAATCCAAAAGGGCCTCGTGTTGCATAATGCAAAAGCAAAAGGATAAAAAATAAATGAGGATATATTCTTCTTCCTTTAACAAATTGTTGCATGTTATGCTTACAATAGAGCTGAAACAATATAGTAAATCCTCATACTGTTTTCATAAAGCAGATACAATAAAACTGCAGTGTTGACATACAGTGACAGTACATTCATGCATTTGTTAGATGTGTTTATTCACAGGTTTGGTGTTTGCATCTAATTACAAGTGATTGTATAAACATAGAAAGCATATGAAATAAATGAAGGTGTGTCTTTAATGTTTCAAGTGACTTTTGTCATTCAGTGTAAGAGACATATAAAACATGCATATTCTGTAATAGCTTATCTGTAGTTCTTACAATAAATAAAGAGAATAAGTGCTCATCCTATAATTAAATCATTACAAACCCATGTGGTTTAAAGAAAAAGGCAAAGTATAAAAATATTGGTACCAAAATATGATCCTTAATATAAATCATTTAAAAATGTCATCATATTATTCTTGTTTTATATATGCCTGAAAAAATTCTATGTATATAAACTTGTCCTGAATGACATGTTAATGGATGTCTTCTGTAAAATATGGAAAAATAACATGACCTTATATTTTGCTCATAAACAATAAATAAATAAAATTATACAAAATATAAAGCTGGACCACACTTTTACTATTTTCATGCATGAAAACTCTATTTGGTTTTCACAAACATCAGTTTTTGCTTTCCTTCAAAATCAAGCCTCCCTTATCTTGTCCCACCCTAATCTACATTTCAAGCCAATGTAAAAGTAAATGTCTCTTGCAAAATTGTATCATAATAAAAAATACATGTGTATCACGGGGACCTGCAAAAACACCATCACAACTACTGCAATACATTTCTGCAGTTAAGGTTATTAATATCATATATTAATAGTCTTTTAAAAACATTAGTAACATTTCATCATGTTAACAGGGGTTACTACAGTTGCTATAGTTAAAACTGACTTTTTTGTATCACAGTAAAGGTCAAGAATACAATACAGCTGTAAGCTTAAAGAACACCATATTGACATTTTAGTTTAAACACCATGTGATATTTGATATTATTATAGACCCTTTTCACACTTTCGGGTTTCTCAGTAGCAGAAGTCATCATAGTTGGGAAAACTAAGAGCACAGTGAATGGGAGAAAACAACAAATATTTTTTTACAATCTTATTTACTGAAATAATAAAAAAGAAAACTCCATGATGATGTTATAAAGACTTTCAGAAAAAGGAAAAAAAAACTGTGTGTGACTGATAACAGCAGCCAGAGGAGAGAATAACGTCAAATTTGCTGTCCTGTCCCATAGACGCTGCATTAGAAACACCTCGCACCAGAGGTCTTTAGTGTTTTGTAATTTGAAGCAAAGAAGATATTCTACATACATAAATACATATAAATGTTCATACATTTTTTAAAATAAAAAGTATTTAAAAAACTTTTAGGATTTAAGATGCTGATGATCATTAAATGCGTCATAACAGGCTTGTGAAAAACGTTTATATGCATAAACTTAAAATTGACACTAAATGTTGAATCATTGTCAGGCTGCAAAATGTAAATCAATGTTTTGTTTTTGTTTTTGCATTCTTTCTGATCAGAAATATTTAAATAAATGCATTAAGACAGTTCTTGTGTAGTAGAAATAAGCCTTAAATTAATAATTCACAAAATAAATTTAGGCTACATTTTGACATCATTTATTCAACACTGCTTTTGAGTTTCTTTCCGTTAAGCACATGAAGAAGATATTTTGAAGAATATTGTAAATCACAGACTTCCATAAAGTAATTTCCCCCCCTAAAATGGATTTGAATGGGGACTTTTTTATCTTCAAACATCTTTTATTGTGTTGGAAACATAAAAAAGATACTTAAAAAGGTTTGGAACAACTTGAGGGTATGTAAACGAGGAGTACATTTTAGGGTGAACTATCCCTTTAAAGTTAGTCTCCTTCAAACGTTTAGTTAGACTCTAAAGAAACGTTTTCTCACAGCGTTCCAGGAACCAAACAAGTCCGCTGTGTAACGGCCCCGAGAGAATTAACCTCCGGAGAGAAAGACCTACGTATAAACAAACCCACTAAACAATATACGCTACCAAACTCTTCAATTAACTAATTAACTAAAACACACAGAGCTTTCTGCAGACGCTAGTTTGTTTGCAACCTAATTTAGAAATACCAAAAGTTATAAAGTTTCCGCTCACTTTCTTGTTTACGCTGTAAACGAGTGACGCGCCGCGCCAAACTACTGACTGATGTGAACGCGCGTGAAGCTACCGTTAAATCCAAAATATTGGCTTTTTATGAACACTAAAAAGTGGCATTATGAAACCGTACAAACTTTAGTAGGCCTACCGTATTTGTTGGGTTCTCTGTTGTACCGAAGGATGGGCAACGACCCCCGCTGCTCCGCGCGCGCGTCCTCACCGGCGTCAAACACCGGGGCTCCGTCCGTTTCGTCTCCAAACGCGCTCTCCTCGGCGTGCGCCACCGGCACGACCATAAACCTCTCGCTCATGATGGTCGTCCGTGAATCGGACCGGTCCGGTGTCTGATAAACTTCAGGGATCAGACAGCTTACACCCGTGATTCATAGCCGGTAATCTGACAGTTTGTGTGTGCGCGCGCAGCGAGGCGTGAGAGTGTGTGATGCGCGTCCTTGCAGAACGCGCTGCGCTGATTGGCTAAGAGCTCAGAGGGGCGTCATATAAATAGCAGAAACTGTACATCTGAGTGTTGAGTTGAACTGTGCTGTACTGTATGTTCTCTCAGCTTCAACTATAAACTGACAAGTTGCCAGCATGGTTCCTTTAGCCTGTACATTTGCGTTTCAAAACTTTAATATTTATTAATTTAATCAATTAGTTGTTTTATTCCTTTTAAACCAGTTTTAACACATTTTACCCTGTTTTTAATTATTTTTATATGCATTGTTTTCATTTACTATACTTATTATGTTATTATTTTATGGTTTATTTTTATTTTCTTGTTACAGTATTGCAAAGCACTACTGCAATAATTGTTATTTTGTATGAAATGTAGTAAATAAATAAACTTGCTTTGCATTGTGTAATTTCAAGGATTTATAAACTTTAAAACAATGTTAAATTGTGTTTTTTTCAAAACGTTTATTACACCCAGTTTCGTGTTTTAAATTATAATTTAATTAAATTATTTATAATTTTTTAGAAAATGATTACTTGAAATTTATTTATGATAATTTTATTCAAATTAATCAAAATGTGATTGTTTAAAAAAACATATTTTAATAATAGTAATAATTGTTTTTATGTTAAAGTATGTATTTATTGGTTTAAACATTAAACAATTATTGTTTTATATATTTAACATGACTATTTAGGAATTTAACCAACTGAAAAAGGTTTATTGTTGTTATTGTTGCTGTTGTTTTTGTTGTTTTAATGTTAACAAATCCCTGTGTGTTTTTGTTAAAAATGTCCTTTATTTGTACAACAATAAAGTATTATTTATGCTCAAATATATTATAAACCATATCATATATTTCTAAATGTATTTAACTAAGGTAATTAATTAATTTTAAACCATTGTTTACAAATAATTTAAAAAAAGATTTAAACATTTCAATATTAACAATAAGTTGGTAAGGATGTATTTGTTGTTTTAAAGATTAATCTATGTTTTATAAATTTAGCAAATCCAATTCAAAATCAAGAACAACACTGTGTTATTTAGTGGTGTTAAAACAACAAAAAACTATATCTAAAAATTCTTACACCCTTAAAATATGATCATTTAATGATCAATTTAATAAATCAGTTTTTAAGGTCTATTTTTTGTGTTATTTGTTTTATCTGACAGTAAGTGATCATTGTTTGTAGCCTGAACATGCTCTGATTAAATGATAAACACGTATATGTGAGCTTTTAGAAGTTGTTGTAAATATATCCTAATGAGAATATGATTTATTTAATGATGTTTATGACAGACTCTTGTGATTTCCTAACGTCAGGTTTATCTGTCTCAAATAAACTCATATTCACATGTACCCGTGTCTTCATTAACATCCACTCTCTGTTTCCCTTTTGTGTTGTGAGTTTTCTCACAGACACAGATGAATAACACAATTGAGGATTTTCCAAACCTACAGACGATCTTCACACACAACATGAGAAAGATCTACTGTTGATGGATGAGAGCGGCTCAGATGCCTTTGAGTCACATATTATTCCACAATGACACATCAGATAAAGACACTGCTTGTTTAAAGAGGTCATGAACTGAGAAAAACAAATTTCCTCTGATCTTTTGTCATATAAAAGCTTATAATATTGTGAAAACCTTCTGTATGTTTCAGAACGCAAAACGTTGTGGTTTCTCTAAAAACTGCTTATGTTGAAAGAAGTCCGACAAAACCACAGGTTCAGGAAGGTTCTACACTGTGACGTAATAGGGTGAAATGCCCGCCTCTGCAAGATTGATGTCTATTTTATTATTAATATTATTACTAATATTATTATTATTGTCATTATTATTATTGTTGTTATATTATTATTATTATTATTATTATTATTATTATTATTATTGTTGTTGTTATATTATTATTATTATTATTATTATTATTATTATTATTATTATTATTATTATTATTATTATTGTCATTATTATTGTTGTTGTTATATTATTATTATTATTGTTGTTGTTGTTGTTGTTGTTGTTGTTGTTATATTATTATTTTTATTATTATTATTATTATTATTGTCATTATTATTGTTGTTGTTATATTATTATTATTATTATTATTGTCATTATTATTGTTGTTGTTGTGTTATTATTATTATTATTATTATTATTATTATTATTATTATTATTATTATTATTATTATTATTATTATTATTATTATTATTATTATTATTGTCATTATTATTGTTGTTGTTGTGTTATTATTATTATTATTATTATTATTATTGTCATTATTATTGTTGTTGTTATATTATTATTATTATTATTACTGTCATTATTATTGTTTTTGTTATATTATTATTATTATTATTATTATTATTATTATTATTATTATTATTATTATTGTCATTATTATTGTTGTTGTTGTGTTATTGTTATTATTATTATTATTATTATTATTATTGTCATTATTATTGTTGTTGTTATATTATTATTATTATTATTATTATTACTGTCATTATTATTGTTTTTGTTATATTATTATTATTATTATTATTATTATATTGTTGTTGTTATTGTTGTTGTTGTTATTATTGTTATTATTATAATCATTATTATTATTATTGTTGTCATTATTATTAATTTAATTTTTTTTTAAAATATAACTTTTGGACTCAACTCAAGCTCAGAGAAATAAAATTCAACACTAAATAAATAAAAAAGTAAATAAATAAATAAATGTAAAAAGTAAAAATAACAAAAAATCTAATAATAAAAAAACTAAAAGTTAAATGAAAAAGGCATCACACTGAAATGTTTAATTCTTTAATAAGACACTTTTTAAATTAAGTTATTTCATTTGTTCTGCATTTTTTTATGAAAGTTCATTGTATGTAACAGAGACAAGTTATATCAACTTAAAATTTGATTGCGTTAGGCTGAACTTAAACTAAATAAGTTCACCCAACTGTGCAAATGTTTAATTCCCAGCATGCTTTGTGTCTGGAAAATACTGCTAGTATTTACTTTATTCAGTATAGTAGTATTTACTACTATTTAGTATTTACTTCAGCCCTGTAAATATGCAAAACTGTCAGCAAATCAGAGATGTGGGTGTTTACTTCTGAGTTTAGCACTGGCCACGCCCATTCAAATAGAGCACTCGAATAAGGGTCAGAAACAGGACAGAAAATGGTCAATTACTACTAAATTATTATGTTTTGGGATGAAATAATTTTCATTATAAAGGGATTGAGGTAGTTGATGACCCCTTAATTGCATTTATTTGACTGTAACACTGTAAAAATATCTGTTATTTAAGAGTTTCTGTATTTTGTAATTCACAAATGTTTTTCTGTTTATTTGTGGTTGTGAATTATATTATGGGATGTTGATCTGTGCTTCGTCCACTTCTGATGTTGAAAATTCAACTCTGCAGTTCAACAAAGTGACTTTTAATAGTTTTAAATTAATATAATGTATAATATGGAGAAATGAGTGTGTAAAATAACAGAAAATGTGCTGCAGTTTATTGTAAGGTTTTTGTAGCGTAATATACAACACCAACACAGACATTACAGCACTGAAAACTATTAAAATATTAATAAAAGTCACTTTCAGGGTTAAATATTGAGGGAAGAAAGATCAGAGTCCCATAATGCAATCCCAAAGCAGGAAGAAACGAGAAAAAATAAAAACAAAAACACAAATCACAAATACTGAAAACTACTAATTTACAGTTATTTATTGCAGCGTGTTTTAATTTTATTTAATTCTAATTATTAACTTCTTAAAATGATCCTGAGAAACAACATTGCTCTTTGGCAGGGAAACTTTTTGTTACTCGTGATCATGAACATCACAAATAGTTGGCTTTGGTTTTTACAATCTGAATCTCCCTCAGATGAAGTGTCTGATGAGCTGGTGTTGTACATGTGATGTTTGTTGTTGTGTTTTCATCAGTCTGGTTTGTTCATTCTTCAGAATTAACTGTTCAGTCTCTCAGGCTTTGTTTCAGCTGCTCTGGGTTATTTTAAGAGATGGACAAAGTGGGATGGGATGCTTCACATACTTATACTAACCCTCACAACACACACCGCGATGAGATTGCAGTATGGGAATATTCTAGAAATAATGATTCTGGATACTTTGGAAAATGTATTCAATTATTTAGATGAAGAATGAATCATTTCATTTCAATATTTGTACAATATTTAAAAGAAAACCCAATAAAGAATAATTATATAGGGGACAATAAATGCATTTGAATAGTCCAAATAAATCTTGTGAGTCAACATTACACATTTTTAATTGCATGTGGCATTAATGGCAATGTTCCACAAGGACATTTAGAGGCGGCGGCACAGCGGAGGTCTCTGGTTTGAGGCCCCGTGTTGCCTGGGGTTTCCTCCAGTTGCTCTGGTTTCCCCCACAAGTCCAAAAATGTGGTACAGGTGAATTGGGTAGGCTAAACCCCTGATAATTAAAGAGACTAAGCCAAAAATGAATGAGGACATTTAGCTAATTTCCTTACATAAATATATCAAAACCTTTTTTTCATTATTCAAGAGTTCACACTTAGCTGATGATTGATTATAAAGCTTGTTTGGCATGCTGTCCCGGGAGAAAGCCCTTAGCTCATAAAATCCTCGAGCCCGGGGCTCCCTCCAGTTTGCAAGGCGAGAGGGGAGTTTGAGCTCAGGTAGATCTGGTGAACTCCCCTGCGCTTAAGACATAACTACTTATGTCTATGGTGCTGATTTGGATTAGTCAATTAACTTAGGTTGCATTTTTTTTTTGATGGTGGGAGGAAACCCGAGAACCCGGGAGAAACCCATGTGAGCACAGGGAGAACGTGCAAACTCTGCACAAAATTCCGGCCAGCTTGGCAAGGACCAGAACCAGCGACGTTCCCGCTGTGAGGCAACAGTGCCAACTACTGGGTCACAGCCACACATCTAGAAAAGGAGGAGGCATAGGCATGGAAGGGTGGATTCTTCAAAACAGAAATGGCTGTCATATGGAACTGAGGTACTTATAGTGGCTTAGAAAACGTCTGATTGGCAAATCATAAATTGACTAATGCGGGGCTGACTGCAAGTAATCATAAGCACACGATCCTCTTGAAATTAGTTTGTAAATAAACTTCACCTTTGGCTACGAACATATTTTGAACAAGTTTTAAAGGTGATTTTCTCTATATTTTGATCTTTTGAACCCTTAGAATACATCTTTCTCTTTGAATTGTAAATAATGTGGGTTTTTACTTCTATTTATTTGTATTACTCTCATTATTCCCTTTTTCTTTTCTTACCCCTTTTTTCTTTTTTTAAACCTTTGTACAGCACTTTGGTCAACCGAAGTTGAATTTAAATGTGCTTTATAAATATAGTTGAGGTTTATTGTTGCTAAAATTCTGTCCTCTCCTAATAATCGCTAGAGTAAAAAATATTGGGTTCCCTTCACTCAAAGTTGGGTCAATATGGACAAACCCAACATTGTGTTGTTGTTTTTCTAATTAAATTTAAATAAACAAATTTAACCCTGTAAGACCTGACTTGTCAAAAAATAGTCAGAAAATTCTAATTTTCTGGATCTGGGATGTTTATTAAACCATTAAGCAAAAACAATTTTTTTTTTTTGCCATATAATTTTTTTTAATGATATTTATTTTGTATCACATTTGATACATCAGGCGTTTGTGCAACTTTTTGCTCAAAACAATGATAATTTTAATTACAAAAAAAATAAATGTAACTTTTTGACAAAAGAGATCATTTCAGGTAGTTTATCTCTTTATTTTTTGTTACATTAAGCATTTTACAGTGTTTTATTATTTCACATTGTGGTAGGCGTACTAGTAGTTGCAGTTCTTGTTCAGGCAAAGATGCACTTTTACATTTACACAGTACACAGATGTGAGAAGTCATTGCTGGTGCATTGTTTTTATCTCTGTCAGGTTTCTCCATGTTGGAAAATGTTCAGTATCATACCTTCTGACATTAAAAAAGCACACCGCAGCTTGACTTTTTATGGGGTGCATGTTTATGTACATGCCTAGGACTTTCTCAATTTCTTTGTCATCTGTGTTTAAAGACTTGCCATCCTTGAATATATTGGGCAGGTTTATTTGTTCTCCAGTGTCCTGTAGCATTTCATCAGTGGCAAACTATTTCAATACTGTACATATACAGAGTCCATAATAATAGATGGCAATTAAAGTGCCATTGAGCAGTTAGGGGAAGATGATGAGTAAGGATGGAGTCCTTAGGCCATGCATGATGATGATAGTCATTCAGACAGCTGTGATGAGGAAGACTATCAAGAAAAAAGTTTAGTCCCGACAAGTAGATGAGGTCCAAACAATACAAACACAGGACACAGTCAGAAAGCAGTCGGTATAAGTCCTCAACAGATGCAATGAACTCAACAAATGTACCATGATATTGTATTTTTCTTCATCTGTATTCTTTCATTTTTGCATTGCCAGTTGCTGACTGCTTTCTGACTGTGCTCTGTGTTTGTATAGTTGGGAACTTTACTTCTGTGCTTGTCTAGACTACACTTTCTTCTTGATATTCTTCCTCATCACTGCTCTCTGAATGACCATCATCATCCATGCATCCTCAACTTTCCCTAACCCTCTCTGTCACTTTAATTGCCATAGACTATTATGCTGATGACATTTTCAAGACACTTTAATTTTTCTATCATCTTCCTCTATTCTTTTGACATCTAAAAATAACCATAAATTGATCAATATAGTTTATCGATTATGAATTATTGTAAAAATACCCACAATGTATTTTAAAATGGTCACTATTTATATTAATTTAATCATCCAAAAACATTGTGTTCGCATAGTAGTAGGCATTATATTGATTACATTACAAAAATGTGACATCATTGTTCGGAAATAAAGCTCCTTTTATACCTGTTTTATCAAATTTGATAATGATTTTTATTTGCAACAAAATAAATTAATTATTAAGTAATTATGCTTTGTTTCAATCAAGAAAACCTTTATTTAATAAATTTAGTAACAATATAAATGTTATTCTTACTATAACAACTTGAAATTAGCAAATAGTTTTACAGTTTCCTCTTGAAAATGATGGAGTTTCTTTACCTTAAGTATCTGATACATGATCTCAAATGTCCTCCAGGTGGCAGTGTTTAATAATTCAGTTCAAATCAGCCCTTACTGTAGTGTCCATGATTATTACATTTACAGCATTCAGGGGTGTGAAAAGTAATGAAAGATTATACTGAAGCAAATATACAGAGTGAACATTTCATTTAATTAAAAGTACCCTGCTAAAACATTTTTATAATACTAATAAAGCAATTAATTTACATAGAATGTTACAGATTTTATACATTTCATAAAAAACAAAGCACTCAAATATTAACAGTATCTTTTAAACCAAAACATAATTCGTTATATCAATGCTTTCTTTATTCTCTCAAAAATTTAAACAGACAGCTAATGGATATATTGAGATGGAAATATTACATTAATTTATTTTCCTTTGGCTTAGAACCTTTATTAATCAGGGGTCGACACAGCGGAATGAACCGCCAACTTATCCAGCATATGTTTTACACAACGGATGTCGATGATTGTTAAGTCCATTGGACTCTCTTGTAGATAAACCCCATAAACAGTGATGATGGAGGTCTGACTGAGCTGATATTCTTTCGTGATCTCAAACCAAACCTTGTCTTCTCTCTTTACACCCAGCATGTAGTTGACCATCGCATTGATCAGGCTTATTTTTCCTTTGCCTGTTTCTCCAACCAGCAGAATAGTTTTTTTGACATTGATTTTTGTCTTTTTCGTCTGGGTCGAGCAGGATTTCTATCTTCAAAGAAGACACTTTTTTTGATGAGATCTGTTCTGTTCTGTTCTGTTCTGTGTTTTAAGCATAAATAACAAAAGACATGTAAAGGTTACACTTAAACAATTCAATTGTAAAATGAGTAACAACATATTCATATTCATATATTCATATATATATTCATATTAATAAAGGCCTATCCACAGAGCCCAAAAACACATTCAAAAAAATTTGACAACATATTTGTGTAGAAAAAGAACTAAACATGCTGCATTAAGTAAATCAAATATAAACATTCATTTTACTATGCAGAAGCTGAGTGCAGGCAGCATGGTGGCACAGTGGGTAGCATGCCTCACAGCAAGAAGGTCACTGGTTCGAGCCCTGGCTGGGTCAGTTGGCATTTCTGTGTGGAGTTTGCATGTTCTCCCCATGTTGGTGTGGGTTTCCTCTGGGTGCTCCGGTTTCCACCACAGTCCAAACACATGTGCTATAGGGGAATTGGGTAAGCTAATTTGCTCATAGTATACTGTATGTGTGTGAATGAGTGTGTATGGGTGTTTCCCAGTGATGGGTTGCTGCTGGAAGGGCATCCGCTGCATAAAACATTTGCTGGAATAAGTTTATTCTGCTGTGGCGACCCCTGATTAATAAAGGGACTAAGCAAAAAAGAAAACAAATTAACTACCTAATTTAGCTAAGAACAGATAGATATCAGAGTCCAGAGTCTCATTGTACTGTAGAGCATGTCAATAAAATAATTTTGAACATTACAGATACAGACCTGGCTTATCATATTTAATTGTTTGTAATAATTGTATCTGATTGAGGCAAAGGTTTTCATCAGAATTTTGGCCCAACTCTTGCTTCGTCGCAGTTAATTTACAGTACCTGGACTGGCCTGCTAATGAATTACAGGGGTGTAAAATACTTAATATACCTTCTGTCATTTCTGCCGGTATATTTAAAAAGACAAACACAATGTTTCGATACTTTTATTAAATAGCCACTTTTATAAAAACTAAATTTACAGTAATACATTTTTTGCCATGACGTGTTCAGTTAATTTAGTTGTTTTGATTTTGCGGTTTCAGCTTTAAAAATGCTTTTAAAGTTTCAGAAGATGTACCCAGGTAGCAAAGAATTCTTGCCCAGATTTGGCATATAGCTAGCACAGCAGGCATTCATGTGGCACTGGCATACAGCATGTGGGCCAAACAAGGCTATTATTTATACAAATTATATTATTATTAACCAAATGTCAAAGTCAGTTTATTTAATAAGACATAATATATATATATATATTTTTTGATTGTTTCATTTTATGCACAAGCACACATTTAATTGTTAAAATAAAATAAAATAAAAATTTAAAGAAAGACATACCCATAGGGTGCCTAAATTGCAATTCTTTATGGGTTTATCAATTTCATTGCAGTCGTGACACACCAAGTCCAGCTTCCAGACAATGATCAAAAGTGTCATATCTGGCTCAGTTCAGGCTCAGTAATAACTTAACTTGACTTGACCCAGATATGGTCCATGTTTGACCCTTGTCTGGAAGCCAGACTTGGTCCAGTCATGTATCGTAATTCCTTGCAGCATGTGGGCCAAGCAAAAGCTGATTGTATGGGACAGAGCTGGGCCAGAGAAATTTTGCTGTGTGGGTATAGTATCTGAATCTGAGCACAAATTCTGCCCCAAAGCCAAATAAATATAGTTGTGTCAATGAGATTCAAGCAAAAGCACTTATACCATATTCTCATTCATAAATTCTAAAATAAATAATGGTATGATCCCGTCATTTTCTCTTCTGTCCTCCAGGTGGCAGCATTTAATAACACAATTTCTAACTGCACAAATGCAGCTTTAGATCATGATCAAATACATGTAATGCTTAATAATACAATTACAAACAGTTCACAAATAGCATTAGCAATCATGATTAAATGCATATATTTCTGTGTGGAGTTTGCATGTTCTCCGCGTGTTGGTGTGGGTTTCCTCCAGGTGCTCCAGTTTCCCCCAGTCCAAACACATGCGCTATATAGGGGGATTGAATAAACTATATTGGCTGTAGTCTACTGTATGTGTGTGAAAACAATAGTATATAGGTGTTTTCAGTAGGCATCCGCATACCTGTAAACATTGGGATGTATAAATAGGCTGATATGCCCACCATAATAAGAAAAAAACCCCCACCAAGATCGACATCTTTAAATATTATTATTAATTATGTGTGTGTGTCTGTTCATACATGCACCCAAAACCCAGACTTTCGATCTGCTTCAAATTATGTGTACAGAATCTGTTTGGGAAACAGCGCCTATTCATCACTATGGCTGACAGTCATGCACCGTTATATGACTGTATTAAGGATTGCAAAGGAGAGATGATGGCACCTGTGATGAAAAGAAAGGGAATCGCACCATTTTTGTGTTTTCGTATCTAAACAAAGCGAAAGCACAGAACATACTCACGCCACTGGTGGTTCGGCGGAATGAGTACGTATTAAGAGGCTCTGCTCTTTAAATGTTTCTTGCCATCCTTCAGAGAAACACTGAAAATACAGGAGAAATACAGGACAGGAAAATACTTTTACGGGATGATAGCGGGATAGAACTGTAAAATACGGGAGAATCCCGGAAAAAAACGGAAAATCCCAGAAAAAAACGGAAAGCATCCGCTGTGTAAAACATTTGCTGGATAAGTGTATCAGTTCATTCCGCTGTGGCAAACCCTGATAAATAAAGGTGAACTAGGCTGAAACAAAACAAATAAATTAATCTAAATAGTATCTATTGTGTTTTCTGTGAAGACCTGTTTGGTTTGGTATTTGTTTTCAATGTTGGAGCAGCATATACAAATTATTTAACAAAACTAATTTAACCTGATCACAGATTGCATTTAAAATTTATTTCAATTTAACATCTTTTGATGAATCTCAGAGCTCTGTATTTTCCGTCAGCTCTCTTCTTGATGTCTTCCACTTTTTTGACCTTTTCAGGCTCATTTATGTCCTTCAGCTTCTCCATCAGATAATCCACATGTTGAAGTGTGTTCAGTGAATCAGCGTTAAGAGCAATAAACTGCAGAATATCCACACAGTAAAATGCCTCAAACACACTCCTCATCTTCTCCTTCTCTAACTCCCGCAGCTCTTCTTCCAGTTTCTTGATTGCAGACTCATTGGTCTTGATTTTCTCATCATATTTCTTCTTTAAATCTTCATTCGTCCTCTTCTCCTTCTTTGTCCTTGTCACATATATTTTAGGTGTTTTGATGTGTTTGCTGTAGTGGCATTTATTAGAGCACACTGTACAGTGATTCTTTCTCATCACACTACACAGAGAGACATCACTGGTCCACCAGCATCCAGGATAATGACAGTTCTCCTCACAGACGGTGCAGCACATCGCCGCTTCATCTACAGACCGATCAATATCAACCTTTTCTTTATAGGGCACTTCAACTTCATACTCAAAGTTTTTATTGCTCTGAACATAACACTTGCTTTTCTCCAGAGCCTCTTGAGGTTGTTTCAGCTCATTTTGCTTTAGTTTTATCAGCTGAACATGTGATTTTAGATTGGAGATTTTTATTTCTAGCTGATTTCGTTGTTGTAGAACATCTTGAGTCATCTTCAGGGATTTTGGTTTTATGGTGTTAAGAAACTCAAACAATCCTGTCATTCCTCTAAAGCTCAGATTCCAGGATTGTTCCTGTATTGTCTCATATTCTTCATCGTGAGCATCTGACTGATAGTTGTCGAACAGGAAAAACACAGGCTGATTCTTCTGTTCATTCACTGCACACTTGATTTGAGCCTCTTTAACAGCCATTAAGGCATTTCTAGGAGGAGCTCCAGTTGAGTGTGTGAAGAGCAGGACAATGTTTTCAGCAATATCTCTTCCAAATATAGACTGAACAGCATCAAATATGTAGATCTGTCTGTCAGAGAGGCGATTCTGGTTTGCATTAATCACCAGACACACTGCATCTACTGCATGGATCCCATCTTCAGGTTTACTTAAACTAAAAAAACTCACAGCGATCTGTTCATCAAGTTCAGCATGAGTGTCTCCATATCCTGGTGTGTCGATGATTGTTAGATCAGTTGGACTCTCTTGTAGATAAACCCCATGAACAGCGATGATGGAGGTCTGACTGTGAGCTGATGTTTCATTACTCTGGTCATCTGTGATCTCAAACCAAACCTTGTCTTCTCTCTTTACACCCAGCATGTAGTTGATCATGGTGTTGATGAGTTTTGTTTTCCCTGTTCCTGTTTCTCCGACCAGCAGAATGGTTTTATGAGGTTTGTTTTTGTCTCTTTGTCCAAAGTTCATTTTTCTGTATAGTTCAGATTCATCTGACCTGTCTGCTGTTGTTTGCAGTCTGTATCGATCAGGATTTCCATCTTCAATTTTGATGCTTTTTTGGATGAGATCAGTTTTGTTCTGTATATAAGGAAAAACAAAAGGATACAAGAAAGATTGTTATTTGTAATGTTCATTTATAGGTCATAAACAAATTTATATGTCATCTTAATGCAGGCACGTTCAATGAATATGTATTTTTCTTGCCTCCTCAGCTGGTGCCTTATTACAATTTTGATTGATTGATTCATTCATTTTCAGCTAAATCCCTTTATTAATCTGGGGTCGCCACGGTGGAATGAACCGCGTATGTTTTATGCAGCGGATGCCCTGCCAACCACAACCCATCACAGGGAAACACCAACACACACTCATTCACACACTACGGCAATTTAGCTTTATCAGTTCTATAGCACATGTGTTTGGACTGTGGGGGAAACCAGAGCACCAGGAGGAAACCCACGCCAACATGGCGAGAACATGTAAACTCCACGCAGAAACAACAACTGACCCAGCCGAGGCTGGAACCAGCGACCGTCTTGCTTTGAGGCGACATCGCTAAACTGTTTTTGGATTTTTGTTGTGGAGACCTGCTACTGTATTTTGGGTATTTTAATTAAATCCCTGATCTGATTTCACCAAGTAGAGCATAATCCTGAATCAAGCTGTGGTCACACTAGAGTTTGTGTGCGAAATTCTGTCGTGCAACGCTACAAAGAGAGGCAGGATTAAACAAGATGATTAGACATTTAAAAAGCAAGTGATTGCTACATGTTTTAAATTTCTGTCCAGAAATGTCATGTTTTAATCCTCGATTGGTCTCACAAAGTAAAGTGATGTGATTTCGCAGGTCAAAGTTTATAAAGCTTGAACTTTGCACCGAAGAAACCTGCGAAACTTGATGCATGACCCTGTGTTTCCGGTCTGATGCATTTGCGTGTCTATGGGGGGAAAAGCTCAGTGTGACCGCAGCTTTAATCATCATCTATGTTGATCCGGGAACAGCATTCCAATCAGCCAATCAGAATAAAATGATATGTTTACCGTTTATGTTAATTTAGGTTTACATTGAGGTTTATGCAATTTTACATGATTGTTATCCAACTATTATTCCCCTCTGATTTTGGGAAATATTTACAGTTATGGTTGGGTTTAGGGGTAGGTAATAGGTTTGAATTACATTTTCCAACAAAAATTTTCTTCCAGGATCAGCATAGATATTAATCCAGGATCGCATCGTACTTGGCAAAATCATAACATGCAATTAAAAAGCTGCTTTTGGATCACATGTCTTATGATGATAATTTGTCTTATAAAATCGTAGTAGCGTGATGAAAAGTTTGCAGCTCAAAATTATTAATGCTCACTATATTTTTTTGGTGAAACCTGAAAAAGTACACTCACGCACGAAAAGACAAATAAAAAAACACTAAAATATTGGTTTAATAAATGTGCTCTGATTGATAATTTCATTTTTGTCAGTCGTATCTGGATGCAGCCTTGATGATGCAAGCTGAGACCACATATCTCAGCGATGCAATGTCAGACACAATGCACTCAATGGAGCGAGTAACGTTACTGTGCGGTGTAGGGTTAGTTGAGCACATTAAAATGCATTGGATGCAGCTCTCATTTTCGTAGACTATTGATTGAGTCTTTTTTCCCGCTTCACTTTGTCAATTGAATTTTTTCATTCCTCTTTTTTTTTTAGAGTTCTTTAACTCTAAAATCTGGACTTTACTAGAACTATGTTAAGCTGCTTTGACACAATCTACATAGTGAAAAAAGTTATAGAAATAAACATGAATTGAATCTTCTTCTTATGAGTTTTATTGGTGTTTGCATACAATTTCTAGATGCATTACTGTCACCTGCTGGTTAGGAGTGTGGGCCATGATCACACAAACAATCAACCTTAAAAAAAAACAAAAAAAAAAAACACCTTCCTACATAAATTTTATCTAAACTCTTTTAGCTAACTTAGTCATTTTCAAATATAGCATTAAAAATTATTTACAGTCCTCATCTGCCTTGTTTTGTAACATTTTGTTTTGTACTGTTGAGTCCTGCATGTCTCCATCAAAGTCTTGAGATTATGCTTTCTTCCTTTCTATTTCTGCCTGTTTATCCTTCCTTTATCCACATTAGTTTGTATATTAAACACTTATCTTTAATTTCTTTCTTCCTACCATTGCTTTAGCAATCTATTTTTTTAAATTACTGTATTAAAACTCCATTTTACTAAATTATATTTCCATGTCTATAATTGATTTTCTTGTAGCATCTTTAGCATCCTCATCTGCCAACTAATTTTTTGTTATTCCTCTGGAACCCAACTTATCCCATCATTCAATATAGTGTTTGCAATATCTTAAGCAACACCTTATCTTGCTTTCAGAACGTCCACTCGCTAGTTATCAATTGAGTGAATAAAATAAAGAAATCCCTTTTATTTCAAAAGAAATCTCAGCACTAGCCAATGAGATTACGCCTAGCCTGTTAGCCCTGCCCCCTAACAAATAATCACCTGACAGACATCACCAGCTTAATCATTGTCACAATTTATAGCTGATAAATGTTTGCTTTAAAGTAAATCCAGCTGTCGGTATTTCAAAAGACACACTTGATCTGAATTGTTTCAATTGTTTGCATTGGTGCCTATTTTCAAAAGGACATCTGTAAGTTATTGGAGATTTCTGTAATATATTTATGTATGTTAGTGTTTCTCAAACCTTTTCCTAAAAACACACCAACAGCATTTGATCAAACACACCTGAAACAACTCATCTGAACATTAGAAGAGACTCCAAACCTGAAGTTAATGGGGCAGAAGGGAAACTTCTGACAAAAAATGTTCTTGGTGTGCATGCAGGAACAGAGTTGGGAAACACTGATACATGTAATGCACAGTACAAAACGAATGGCACAGAAAATCATATAAACTTTATGTCATATCATATCTGTCTTACCTTGCATGAAGGATCATCTTCAGTGAGGGGTCTGAGTGTGTGTTTGAGGTGTTTCTGTGAGTCTCTGCACATTAAACACAGTGGCTGTTTGTCCTCCAGACAGAAGAGTTTGAGTTTCTCTCGGTGTAAACTGCAGATCTGCTCAGGTCCTGATGAACAGCTTTCGTTTCTCTGCTTCAGGAATAATTTGCACAGGTTTTTCAATGCAAGATTACCTGTAGGAGTGTTTGAGGATGATCTCCTGCAGACGGGACACTCCAGAGAGTCTGTGCTTCTCCAGAGCTCTTGTAGACACTCTTTACACACACTGTGACTACATGATAAAATAACCGCATCTCTGAAGATCTCACAACACACGGGACAAGAAAGATCTTCTGCAGAAACAAGTATTGAAGACATGTTCACTGGTTGTGCTCCAGAAATCTAAACTTTTACAATGATTCAGAAATAAACTTCTCATAAATCCTCATTGAAGGTTTTTCCTCTTCATTCATTGATTGTCGACTCCTTTTTGCTTTTGTCAAGAAAGAAAAGAGTTGGAAAGGAGAAATGAAAGATCTTTTTTGAAGTGAAATGAGTAAAGATTTGAGGTGTGTTTGAACGGGTCAAAGAACAACATCAGGATTATGTAAAATTTTAACAAAATGGACTGAAATTAACCTGCAATCAAATGTTTTAAGAGGTCATTCACACAGAACAGTCAGTCATTTGTGCTACTTTTAAATGGTTTTTCTGTTAACACACCCTGAAAATGAAAAACAAGAATGTAAATACATGCAGTGTGTTTGCAATTACTCTTATCTTGGTTATATTTTAACAATTTCAGCTCATAATTTACTGTTCGCTCCTGTGAAGCTCATATGATGCATTTGGTTTAACGCTGCAACTTTATCTCATGCAGTTGTTTAAAAAATGGCAGCTTCATACATTCATTCAATTTCATGTAGCTTAGTCCGTTATTTTTCATGCTGTTGCCACAGTGGAATGAACCGCCAACCATTCCAGCATGTGTTTTATGCAACGGATGCCCTTCCAGATGCAACCCTGTACTGGGAAACACCCATACACACTAATTAACACACACATACACTACGGACAGTTTAGCCTACCCAATTCACCTGTACCGCATGTTTGGATTGCGGGGGAAACTGGAGCACTCGGAGGAAACCCACGTCAACTTGGGGAGAACATGCCAACTCCACATAGAAATGCCAACTGACCACTGAGCCACCGTGTTGCCCCTACAGCATCATTGGTTATGTTACTGGTGTATAATACATTGTAGGACAGAGATAAACATGTACGAATGTACAAAGATTACTCTTATGAAAGTAAGCAATGACAAGAATATTTTTATCTGTGCTTAGACAACTGAACATTTTTTTTAGTTTTTACTTTTGCAAAAGAAACTGCAGACAAATTAAAGTAACTATTATGGCAGCTGATAAAATACTGGACAAAATATTTCCAGGTAATTAACTTAAGTAGTACTGTGATGTAAAGTGCTATATTTAAGTTAAAACCTTTGTAAGACAAACTTAATAACTTAATAACTTTGTCTGCACTCAACCATTGTTTAATAAATAACACTTCTTTGCACCACTGTTGTCAACTAATTTTCAGATGAAGTATCTATGAAGTATCTATCTATCTATCTATCTATCTATCTATCTATCTATCTATCTATCTATCTATCTATCTATCTATCTATCTATCTATCTATCTATCTATCTATCTATCTATCTATCTATCTATCTATCTATCTATCTATCTATCTGAGAAGAGTGTCATTCATTATAAGGCTTGTTTAAGATGCGCCTCGCCCTGACTGCAATGTAGATGAGAGCAGGCGGCAGCAGTAAGAGGAGGGCTCAAAAAATACATTCTCGCTGTTTTACCACCTGGAAACATCACCAATGGCGGAGATCGCATTCACGTTTTTCATCCTAGATATTTGACCTCATGAAAAAAGTACTATGTTTTTGAACGTTTTTTTTCAGTATTGGGTTATGTTTATTGTTGTTGTGATACCAGAACAACTATAAAATTTTAATAGGCTATTTTTACAAAGTTTCAAAAATGTATTGCTGTAAATTACTTTTTTTTTTTAATGTGGGAGTGGATGCAATTGAAATATAACTGTTTTTACTAAAAGATGGTCACAATCACAGAAGATGAACAGCTCATGAACAGCTCATTACTGTATTTAAATAAAAAGTATGTTCAAAAAATGTTAAAAGATTGTAAAAATAAACAGCTTATACAGTAGGAAAGGTTTTAAGAAATCTAATTTGGCTATATTATAAATTAAGTACCTAAATAGCAAGTTGCTTTTGAGTGACAGGTCATGACAAATGTTTGTTTATTTGTTAGGAATGTCTCTAGAATTTGGCATTTTATTGAATAAGTGGTTCATTTCTATAGTCATTTCAGACTTTCTACAAGGCATTAGAATGTATAAAGTGACATAGTTAAAGACAAAATTATTAGCCAGTAGACATTACAGACAATAAAGACAATACTTATTAAAATTATAAGTTTAAAAATATATATTGCATCAAACATGTAAAAGTGTTGTTTAACAGAGGCTTTTTCAATAGTTTTAAGAACTAATTTTTAATAACTAATTTCTCTAGTCTTTGCATGATGAAATAATATTATAATATATAATTTATTCAATATTTTTGCATGTGTTTTTTTTTTTTTTGCAAGATATTGGTATTCAGCCTAAAGTGCAATTTATTTAATTTATGTTAATTGTATGTTAAAGTAACTGGACAAAAGTGGTTTGTTCTGCAGACATACATTCTTAAGGGTCTAATTATATTGACATGCTTATTATGCCTATATAAACAACTTTTACTCCAGCCAGACTAAAATACATAGTCTATTCCAGACTTTGTCCGGAATAAAAACCATTAGACAGTAGGAAATACTGTGAAGATGTTCTTGGTCTATTAAACAACTTCTGACTTTACATGTGTGTGTGTGTGTGTGTTTACTCTATACCCATTTCACTTCTCAGATGATACCACAAAAAGATGAGGCATAATGGCAAAACAGTCTGATTAACTTAGTTTGTATGCATGCATATGTGATTGTATGTATCTGTTAATGGATTGACTTTTATGGAATAACGCCACATGAAAATTACAATCTACAAAAAAATTCACACACACATACAAAAAAGTGAAAATGACAACAAACAGGTCTTTAAAGTAAGAGGGAAATAAAATACAGCACATTCACATCCTGATGATTTATTTGTAACATTTTGTTATATTAGATATATTTTTTACAAAGATGTGTTTTTCTTTTGCATGTAAATCTAAATAAATAAACATATGCAATGGTCTTTATGTCTTTTTTTTTAATTATCAATGAAAATACAAAAAAAAAAAAGGTATACAACAAAGCCAGGTTTAAACCTTAGTAAAAACAGAATAAAGTGTAGTTGGTCAGTCAATTCCAATAAGCAATCATCTGTGTCGTCAGCCAGTTGTTTCCCATCATGCTTTTGGTGAGCGCAGTCAGTGGGAAGTAACTGCAGCAGACCTCTCAATCTTGCTCATGTCTTAGGTGCTTGTGATAACATGAGATTTTGTTTTTGTATGGTCAGTGTATATACATAGATATAGTTACAGAAACATATATACAAATATAGTAATTATAATATTTGCACATAATCAAATTATAATGCAAGTTAGATTTCCTTAGAGCAGTGGTTCTCAAACTTTTTCAGCTGAGGACCCCCTTTGTGTAGGGCGAATTCTGCCCCCACACCCCAACCACCACCAAAAAAGGACACAAAAAACCCTTGGATTAACAACTATACTTAAAACATTTTAAATTGTAGTATTCATGCTTAAGCACAGTGTTCACTGTGGCATGCTCTCACTGGATTCCATCAAGCCATAATTTGTGTATGAGTCATCAAGTTTACACAGATCTTTTCATGCTAGGCTCTTCTGTATTTCACCCTTACAGCCGAGAGCCTAAATTTATCTAAAGATTTTGGGCTCTATTTTAACGATCTATGCGCAAAATCTAAAGCGCAGGGCGCAAAAGCATTAAGGGCGTGTCTAAATCCACTTTTGTTATATTGAGGATGGTAAAATTCGCTTTGCGCCGTGGTGCATGGTCTAACAGGGTTGAGCTTATTCTCTTAATAAGTTATAGGTGTGTTTTGAGAATAAACCAATCAGAGTCTCATCTCACATTCCCTGTAAGTGTCAGTTGCGTCTCTCCATAATGCATTTGCTATTTACATGACAGACTTTGTAAGTGTTAAAACTGAACACTTCACTAGCAAGAAAACAGTTAAACATAGCATCTGCAGTGCCAGAATGAGAGATGAGCCTCCTCGTTCTTTCCCTTTTCAATATATATATCTGCATATAATAAATAATACTACTACTAACAATAGCTTGATACAAAAGCAAATTGTCATGAATAAACTGAAAAAGCCTCCCCGAGATGAAGAAGGCATGGAGGTGGTGTTTTTTTATATATTTGTAAGATGAGAAAATATTATATATGCCTCTATTATATATTCCTTCTATGCTATTGAAGGACTACTGAGACATTCCAACACAATCTCACGGCAATTCGTAACTTTTTCATTTAGTGGCTAATTCATATGAATTTGTACAATCTAATTCGTACAATTTAGTACGATTTGCTTTTACCCCAATGACGGTTGGGGTTAGGGGTGGGGTCGGGTGCCACGTCTCCTTTTTAAAATCGTACCATTTCGTACGACTGAACTTGTACGAATTCGTACGAATTAGCCACTAAACTGGCAAAACGTAAAATACTTACGTTTTCTCGTGAGATCAGGCTGGACATTCCAAACATATGGATCCTCCTGTAGTGGCAGAGTTCCTCACAGATCCAATATACATCTTTGCCATTTGCTTGCAGTAACCATGTGCTTTTCACCATACACAATTAATCTGCTTGTGATCTTCCTTCATATATCTTTGTCATGTTTGGTGTCATTTGACAGTTTATGACTTGAGCTTTGTAGTGATGAAATCAACAGAGACATTGATTGTTTATATTTCAATATACAATATATTTAATATTGTTGAGTCATGGCCTGAGGAGAATATGTTAATATACTTCTCCCCCACTTTATCTCCTCAACTTTTCTCTCCTGTTCAGCTATAATATAATTTTTGCAATATTTTCACCCTTTAATTCTTTTTCATTTGTAAATATATTTGCATATTGTGCAAAGATGTTTCTCTCTTACCACTTCACCCACCCCTATCTTTCTCTAACACACACACACACACACACACGCACACACAGACAAACACACACACACACACACACACACACACACACACACACACACACACACACACACACACACACACACACACACACACACACACACACACACACACACACACACACACAATTTTTGATACAGCAGTTGATGATCAACAGTAAAAATTACACATTTTGCTTCTTCCCAACAGGGAAAACCAGCATTAATCAAGAATGCATGATTGTATGGTCTCATGGCAAAACATGATTATAATGGAAGTCAATTGGTCACCAACAGTCACCAACATAACAAGAGGGTAGTCAACTTGCCCGGAGTTTATTGTCTAGTTTTTGTAAATTTTCAAACCATTTTCACAAAATGTGCTTCAAAAAAAGTTTTTTCCTAAAAAATTATTCCATTTGCTTGTGGGCACACGAAAACTAAAGTATCTCAGAGCTCCATGTGTTCTTTCTCCTGCTCTCTTCTTGATGTCTTCCAGTGTTTTGACCTTTTCCTGCTCCTTTATTTCCTTCAGCTTCTCAATCAGAAAATCCACATGTTGAAGCATGAATGCTGGATCAGTGTTGAGAGCGATCATCTGCAGAGAGTCTACACAGTGAAAAGCCTCCATCACAAGCTTTCCTTTCTCTTTATCTAATTCTTGCAGTTCTTCTTCCAGCTTCTTCATCAATGATACAATTCCCCCAATTTCCTGATCATATTTCTTCATTAAATCTTCATACTTCCTCTTCTCCAGTTTTGTCTTTGTCACATATATTTTGTCTCCTTTGACATGTTTGCTGTAGTGGCATTTCTTAGTGCACACTGTACAGTGATTATTGCTCATCACACTACACCATGAGAGGTTACTGACCCACCAGCACCCAGGATAATGACAGTTCTCCTCACAGACAGTGCAGCATGTGGCCATTTTAGCTAAAGATTGATCAATATCAACCTTTACTTTATAGGACACTTCAACTTCATACTCAAAGTTATTACTGCTCTGAACATAACACTTGATTTTCTCCAGAGCCTCTTGTGTTTGTTTCAGCTCACTTTGCTTAAGTCCCATCACTTTAACTCGTGACTTTAAATTGGAGACTATTGCTTCTAGCTGCACCTGTTGTTGTAGAACATCTTGAGTCATCTTCAGGGATTTTGGACTTATGGTTTTAAGAAACTCAAACAATCCCGTCATCCCTCTGAAACTGACATTCCATGATTCTTCCTGTATTTTCTCATATTCTTCATCATAAGCTTCTGACTGACAGTTGTTAAATAGGAAAAACACAGGCTGCTTCTTCTGTTCATTCACTGCACACTTGATTTGAGCATCTTTAACAGCCATCAGAGCATTTCTAGGAGGAAATCCATCTGAGTGTGTGAGGAGCAGGACAATGTTTTCAGCAATATCTCTTCCAAATAAAGACTGAACAGCATCATGAATGTACATTTGTCTGTCAGTAGGTCTACTTTGGGTTGCATTAATCACCAGACACACTACATTAATTTCATGGATTCCATCTTCAGATTTACTCAGACTAAGCAAACTCACAGCGATCTGTTTATCAAGCTCAGCTCCACGAGTGTCTCCATATCCTGGTGTGTCGATGATTGTTAAATCCATTGGACTCTCCTGTAGATAAACCCCATAAAAAGTGATGATGGAGGTCTGACTGTGAGCTTGATCCCAATCGCTTTGATCATCTGTGATCTCAAACCAGACCTTGTCTTCTCTCTTTACACCCAGCATGTAGTTGACCATCACATTGATCAGGGTTGTTTTTCCTGTTCCTGTTTCTCCAACTATCAGAATAGTTTTATGGGGTTTGTTTTTGTCTCTCTCGCCAAAGGTGACTTTTCTGAATAGTTCAGACTGGGCTAGATTGTCTGTGCTTCTTTGCAGTCTGTATCGAGCAGGATATCCATCTTTAGTGTTGATGCTTTTCATAATTAGATCAATTTTGCTCTGTACATTAAAAAAACAATAAAAAACACAAGAAGCAGAAAAACATGAACTTGCAAGATAACTCAATATTAACTAATACAATATATGTCATATACTAATATTACATGACATTATATATTAAATATTTTTCTCTGTAAAATATTAGCAGTCAGTTAAGTAATTTCTTTGTTATATTTTTTTGTTGTCAAGTTTTAAACATCACTACATTGCATTGCTTTATTATAGCACTCCCCCAGAACAATTGGTTATGGTGCTCAAATGTAATTAGATGAGTGTCTTTAAGGAGTTTTAATTTAATTTAGTAAAAAATACTACCCCAAAAGCACCACCTAATGGCAGTCAGTAGTATTAGCCCTCCTAAATCATTAGCCCCAGTATATTTTTTCACCAAAATCCTGTTTATATTATCATATATTATATTAAGGAATATTATCAGACATACTGTGAAAATGTCTTTGATCTGTTAGATATAATTTGGGAAATATATATAAAAAAACTAAAATTCACAGGAAGGCGAATAATCCTGACCAATCTGTATATCACATTTTAATTAATTACTACTGATTATCATAAACAAACCTTTCTTGCCTTATTTGAACTCTTCTCATATTTCCCCTCTCCTTTTTTATCCCCCTGGATTGACTCACAGAGGTTTTGTAAGGCGAGATTAACTGGAGGTTTAAGTTTTGAGGATCTTCTCCTGCAGACCGGGCAATTCTGAGATTCTGTGTTTCTCCAGAACTGTTGAAGACACTGCCTACAGAAACTGTGACTGCACGACAGAAGAACAGGAGTCTTGAAGATCTCAGAGCAAATAGGACAAGAAAGACCTTCTTCAGACACACGGAGTGAAGCCATTTTCACAATATGAACTTTACTTTTACTTTCTGTTTGAGGCTTTCAAAAAAGTAAAAATAAAAATAAAAATCACAAGAATCTTAAAGATCTGCAGTCTGAAACAATCTTTTGAAGAATCCTTCTTGAAAGCGGTTCTCTTTATTCTTCATTAATTGCTGATTCCCTTTAATTTTCTCAAATGAGTCAGTATGACAAAAACAGAAATAACTCCTCTCTTCCTGGTAAGGGATTTAAAGGGTGGAGTTTCAGGTGGTGTGAGTATGTCTGTTAAACTGGTTCAACAACTTTTCCCGCATGTAAAGAAAAAGAGAGTTCCTTGAATGCAGTCTGGATGCCCATGTTTTTTATTTATACTCAAATTATATGTCCATAAACATCTTGATAACCTTAAGAACACTGTCTAAAGAAACTGAAAAATCATTGCAAGCATTGGTAATACTTTACGCTAATCTTACATAGATAATAATGTACTATTTAAATTAAATGTTACTTAATTATGAAGAAATCTAATGATGAGCATACAAATGATTTAGAAGTAACCCTAGCATGAGTCATGAATGCATGTACAGTAAATTTGATTTGGTTGTAAAATATTTACATAAAATAAAATGTCATACTTTATGTGTAGTGGCAGTGCCCAGTTTGGACCCTAGAGGGCACTGCACATGTTAACTTGTGTTTTGTGTGTGAACTACATTGCCCTTGTTCACTTGATTGTGATTTCTGATGTATAAGGTGCCATCATGTATCATTTGAATCAAATGTATTAACACATAGATAAAACACCTATAAATTATCATATTCATCTATACTATTGGATGCTCAAAACAATTTATAAAATATAAATATAAATGATTAAATATACATATGGAGAAGTTCATAGGTGCATATGCATAATCAAGTTTATATGTATATGCAAGTGTGTACATGTGTGTTTGCATGAAGCAAGTTTATATGTGCGTGTGTTGCTGTGGGTGTATAGGGATCTAGTTTATTTGTGTGTGTTTATAGCAAGTGTATGTGGGTGTATGCAATCCGCTTATGGGCCATTCTTCAACTATGGGCACTTTTAGCCTAGTGAAGTGGAGTAAAAAAACCTTTAAAATTAACATAACATAGCCTCATAAGTTTAAACAATTTATCTAGTTTTAAGATCTGTAAGAGGACAAACTTAAATAAGAAGAGAAACATTTTCTCCATCATGAAATAAACAAATGTCAATTCAACCACATCTCAATATACAGCTTATTTCAAAATGAAATAAATTATGGCAGTCAAACATTGTCCAAGATTATTTTTGTATCTAGTTTAACCAATCTTTCCACAATATATATTATAACTATACATTTGTCAACGAAATAAATGAGTTGGATGCTGAATTGTACACCTGACACACTTTAAAATGTAATATTAATTAGGTTAAAAGCTTGTTAGAAAATAAATAAACTGAATTTGTATATTAAGTAGAGCATGAACTCAGTGAACTCATTTTTCAGTGATTTCAAGAGTTCACACTTAGCTGATGATTGATTATAAGCAAGTTTGGCATGCTGTCCCAGGAGAGAGCCCTGAGCTCAAAGGTTTGTGAGCCCTGGGCTCCCTCCGGTTTGAAGGGCAAGAGGGGAGCCTTGAGCTCAGGTAGATCTCGACAACTCCCCAAAATGCTCCACTCGGGACAGCAGCCACGTATTTGAAGAACCCCCCAAAAGAAAATGAAGATTAATGCAATATCCGACTGCTGAGTAAAGAGTAAACTAGAAAAGCTTGGAGTAAAATGAGGCTAGTGTGGGTGTAAAAGGTAAGATGGGAGTGGTCGTTGCTACTGGAGTGGTGTACTTGCAGACGGATTATATACGACTATGTGTGGTCCCGGGGCAGAATTACTTGCCAGGACCGGGCAGGAGAGTGAGATAAATGTAATGATTTGAAACGTATTTGGGTGAGCTCTGTAAGAGAGGCTTACTATGGTATTGATAAAATGTAGCTATAGGGTTCTGCAGAGTGTTTGCTGCTGCAGACATGCGGTAAGAATCAGTATGAAGGAATTATTGAAGAGTAGCTGTGTCCACTGTTGTTGCGTAGTGGTGCAGAGGGGATGAGGCTCGACTGTATATCTCTGTTGTTCAGAGGTGTGAATGGAAGTCAATAGTGAAAGGTTCAGAATACATTTCTACAGAAGCATTTAACTGTTTCAGCAGTGCAGGGGGTGTGTCAGTAGTGGTATGAATGAAATGGAAGTGTACATGAGCTCCGGCGGAGTGACACTGCTGCAGCAGTGGTGCAGAGGGGGGATGAAGCTCAGCTGAGTGTTTCTGCTGTTGCAGAGGTGCAAAGGAAGTCAGTATTTGGGAGGGAAAAACACCTCTGCAGAGACGTTTAACTGCTTTGGCATAGCTGGGGAGTGTATCAGTAGTGGAACTCTAAATGAAAGTGTATATGCGCTCGCTGAGTGTCACTGCGGCGGCAGTTATGTAGAGGGGAATGAGGCTCGGCTGAGCGTCTCTGCAACTGCAGAGGTGCGGTGGAAGTCAGTATTTGAAGGGAATTAGGCTTCTGAAGAGACGAATAGCTGCTATGTAGCAGAGATTTAATGATGCTCGGTAGAGCGACTCTGCGGCTGCAGAGGTGCATAGGTATTCAGTGTCTGGTGCATTATATGTGTGAAAGCAATGTGTGTTCCCGCTAAGCCTTTACGGCTGTATTGTTGCGAGGAGTGTGGTGATGGAGAATGAATTGATGCTACAATGCAATGTAATTAAGTGGAGCTGCTGTAGAGGTGTGATTGTGGTCAGTATGGAAGCAATACGAGTTCCCGCTACATTCCCGGCTGTATTATTGCGGGGGAGTGTGATGATGGTTAAATTTTTGGAAAGTGTATGTGAGCTTTTAAAGAGCTTCACTGTTGTGGCAGTGGGAGCTTGGGGCTACCCCTGTGCGAGTCCGAGCTGCGGAGAATGAGTGCAAGTAAAACTGAAAAATTATGAAGAGGAAGAGAAAAGGGAAAGTTAGTAAAAATAAGTCCTATGCTACCAAGACAGAAAGTATGGAGAACAGACAAAATCGTGCTGCTTAGAAACTAGGTTGAAGTCTGCTACCTAGAATCAGCTGGGCTTCTCTGAGGTAATATTGGCTGAGGCAAATTGAGGATTTAAAGGTGTTAGAGGACCAATGACAGAGTTTATATCTGTTGTTGGAAGACTGTTCAGGCAGAGTGTCACTGCTGCAGCAATGGTGCAGGGGGAAAATAAGCTCAGCAGAGATTCTCTACAGTTACAGAAGAGCAATGAAGTCAGTGGTGCAAAGAAATTAAGGCTAAACGGGTGTCTCTGCAGATGCAGCTAAGGCAAAGCTTAACTGCTGCAGCAGTGCTGCAGAGGGAGAGTAAGGCTCGGCAAAGCGTCTCTGCTGTTGCAGTGGTGCAGTGGTACTCAGTATTGGAGCCTCACGTGGAAATGTTAAGTACTGTTAGGCAGTGATATGTAGAGATGAAAGTGAAAAAGGGGCTCAGCTAGAGCGTCACTGCAGTTGCAGTGATGTTAATGGTGTGTATAGTTCAGCGGAGCACCTCAACAGTTGATATTGGAAAGTTTTGAGTGCTCCCACAGGAACGTTAAATACTATCTTTAGTGATATGTAAAGATGAAGGTGAATAAGGCTTAGCTAGAGGGTCACTGCGGCAGCAGTGGTGCTATGGGTGTGCAACTCGGCGGAGCGTTTCTGTGGCTGCAGCGGTGTAGTGGGCCAGTATGGAGGCAACTTGTGCTTCCGCAGAAGCATTTACTGCTGTATTAGTGCGGGGAGTGCAACGATAGTGGTATTTAGAAAATTTGTAAGTGTATGTAAGCTCATTTAGAACGTTCCTGTTGCAGCAATTAAAACTCAAGACAACCCCTGAATTGGTCAGAGCTGTGGTGAATGAAAGTGAATAGAAGTATGGGATAGTTCAAATTTGGAGAGAAAAAGTTAAAGTTAGAAAAACGGGGGAAGGGTAGTGAAGGAGCTCCTATGTTAAATAGGAAGGGAAATAGGAAGGAAATGACAGAGTCATACTTATACCCAGAAATGCATGATGGTGGAAGTTGGCTGGAGAGGATCGGCTGGGCTTCCCTGAGGTGGTATCGCTCTTCTGTGGTGTAAAAATGCTAAGAGGTTTAGAATGGGTGTGTGGGGGAGTGGATACCATCCTGCATCCCTTCATCCTGCAAAGTTAGATCAGATATGGTTAGGTGTATTAAAATGGTGGATTAAAATGTCATACTTAGTTCAGAAGACTTCAAAAATTAAAAAAGGCTAGTGTGAATATGTCATCGAGGGTGTGGGCTATGTGAGTGGAAGTGTCATTTGCAAATAGTGTGAATGCAATTAGAAATGGATGTTGAGTGTAATATGTTGGATGAGGGTCAGCTTCTGCAACCGGCTGACATGATCTCTGAAATGAGAAAAACAAGAGAGAATCAGAAATTACATTACAACATGGTACATGTATGGCTAACACAATGAATTGTTTTAGCTGATATCCATGCGTGGCGTCTTAATAAGAGCACGGGCAACTGAGTATGAAAGTGCCTTTGTTAATGCATGGTACGATAGCCTCATTGTCGCAATGTGCAAAGATAGTAGAGGTGGGCATTCGTCCCTCCTACGGATGGCAGATTGATGGGAAATCTGCTCGTCTGGTGGTCCTGATGTACCTCTTGAAGACAGGGTAGGTGGAGTTATAGTGGAGTTTAAACCCCTTGGTGATAAAGAAATAGCTTAAAATGTATCTAACGCAGAGTCAATGGATGAAACATCAGACATGTCAGAAATGTCCTCCTCTCATTCGTGGTAGTCAAAGCGGGAAGTTTTGTTTCTTTGCCGTTTTCACATCTAACCGACTTACCCTAAGCTTATGGCTTATAAGTGTATGGACATGTGTCACTGGGGCATATTACGATTGGACTTCTATGCCTAATGTGTTGAATGTTTTTCAGTAGCTGAGTAGTCTTTTTAGAAGTTAAATTGCTATCGGATGTGGCAGTGTGTGTTTTTTTATTAATTAATTAATTGATTTATTTTATTTAGTTATTTATTTTATATTTATTTTCTTGATTTATACATTTAAAATTATTTATTTTCTTTATTATTAATTAATTAATTTATTTATTTATTTATCATCTGCTAACATCAAACACTAAACTTAAAATTAATGTCACCATTTAGTAGAAACTGTGTGAATGGAATATTAGTTATGGGCTTTACTTAATCCAGAAATAGTATTACTTTGGAAACTTAACGTAATAATATCACATGCATATCCAATTCATTCACAAAGTCTTTGCCACAGGGTCCATTCATGAGCTTGTCAAGAGAGAGGGCGAGACCATCTAAATTTTTTTTAGAGCTCATTGGATGGTGACGCTTCTCCTTTCAGCTATTGGCTCAAAGGAGTGTCAATCAAAGTTGCAGAAAAAGGCCGGTGGCCATTTTGTTTGCCAAAGAACTAGGCTGTTTCTCAATATGCATTTTTCAGCGGTCTTGTGTTCTTGTGGAACGTCATCATCAGGAGGCGAGGAGGCGTGAAACTTCCCGGATATGTTCTTGATATCGAGGACTCACCTGATGCAGACTTGAGCACCCAACTCGCACTGAAAGTCCCAGAAGTCATTGCGACTGTAGGTGGGAAGCACAGCATTTTATTTAGATTTATTATTAAAGTTCAGAGATATGACTTATTTACTTCAGGAGCTTCCCTAAATGAAACGGTGAAAGTAAACATTAACATGGATATCTTAATAAAGGGATAAACACCTTAAGGGTTGTTTGTTTGCTGAAATTCATATTTTATTTATATTGTGCAGAGCATATTTATAATGTTTTTATGCAAAGTATATATTTTAAAGAGGGGTGAAACAATAAATCGTTGTATGAGTGCTGTAATGTTTAAATAATTTACAATTAAAACGCGTGAAGGTCACATGACCATCAGGAAGAACGCAGCATCCCATTTCTCAAAGGACGCGTTCTCTGCCCTCGCCGTCCCCTGAGTTCGTTCTTCTGAGGACACCTGGCAAGACCGGTCTCCACAAGAACGCAAGTCCATTCTCTGCGTTTTTGGAATTGAGAAACAGCCCTAGTTTTATGACCGGAGACGCTACTCTATTAAACGCATCACAGTGACTAGTCTGGAGGATTAACATGGATGTTTATCAACATATGAATAAGTTGTGGACTGATGTTTTAAGGATTGGATTGCCTAGACCCTTAATTGAGAGGTAAGTCATTCCATTCACGCTAGATTCATCCTTCAAAGGTGAATGTTTATTCTTAGTTGTAGTTTGCGAGGCTTCCCTTTAAAAAGTGTCATGTATGTTACCGCTGGTGCACCGCTAGAAGAGAGTTCAGCTTGGGTCGCCGGCATTGAGAGTTTAGGCAGAGTTCATGGATGGTGATCGAGTTTTGACTGTGATCTTGTTGGAGAATTGGGTTAAAGACGCAGAGATTGCATTGTGTGAGGCAATTTGAAGTAGAAGTTTGAGAAGTTGTTGAAATTGTTGTTGAAGTAGTAGTAGTTGTTGTTGTTGTTGTTGTTGTTGTTGTTGTTGTTTTTGTTGTTTTTGTAGCAGTAGCAGCTGATGCGGAGCAGTGTATTTTTCAAATCGAAGATGACTGTAGTGAAATACCCTGGCTCTTTATAGTGGGTTAGGAATGGCCTGATTGATGGATCATGCATGCTAATGCAGAACCAGCCGTGTTCAATCATAATCACGTGCTCCCAGGGCTGGACTGGGGCAAAAAATTGGCCCTGGCATTTTGGGCCAGATCGGCCCACTAAATTCAATCAAAATACTATCTATCTATGCACGTCCAATATTTTTATCAACTCATATTCTATAAAACACAAAAGCCATATGTATGAAATAAATAAATAAATACAAACTTTTATCTCAATTTAATTTCTGTATTCTGTCCATAAAGATATTTGTTGAGTTCTAAAAAATACACTATTTATTCCTTTATTTTTATTCGCATAAGTCCCTTATTTATCAGGGGTTGCCACAGTGGAATGAACTGCCAACTATTCCACCATGTTTTATGCAGCAGATGCCTTTCCAGCCACAACCCAATAATGGAAATCACATACACACTCATTCACACACACTCATACACTACAGCCGATTTAGCTTATTCAATACACTATTCACTCAGCCTATATTCAATAATAAACATAACACAAACTGCCTGCTAATGCATGGGTAAATCTTCAAAGGGAACAGTGTTACATTTTAACCTCTTTCACCTCATTCTGCTTGCTGTTTCACTATCTAAACAATGACAACATAATATAAGTCAAATTTGTTTCATTTTGATATTATGATTTACAAAAACCAAACAGCCTCGTGTAGCTGCATATTTATATGAGCGTCATCTTCACTCTGCATATTTATAACAGAGCAGGGCTTAAATAAAACTGCCTCCTTTCATTTCCATTGAAAAGAATGAACTTTACCCTGTGTCTTTTACAGATTATCAGTTTTAATAACCAATAATGGCCATTATAACAGTATAACGTACATTAAATTTAAACGATAAAGGTAAGCAATCAGTCAATGTGCAGCATCAGTGTATGTGGTGACATAAATTAATATGTTAGCTTATCTTCGCACTCAGCCAAAACAGTTAACTGAGAACAAGTGATTCAAAAGACATAAGAATTGTTAGATAGAGACAACAAGATGAATTCAATATCACGTTTAACAAATATAGTGAGATGAGATCCAGCAAAGGAACTGTCTGACATGCACTATACTCTCACCTGGGGTTTACGCTCACCCACTGAACTACTGGCTGCAGCTCTTGGCAGTGTGTGTGTGGTCACGTGATTTGCGTTTTTAGCCGTGTACTAGAATGAACAGAGAACTTTTCAGACTCGCTAAATGAAACGCCGGTGTATTTCCCGCGATTTCTCTGCGCCTCCCTTGCGTTTGTTCTTTCTAACTCTCGAATATTTTGACAAATAAACACAGATGACGCGCGCTCACACAGAGTCCAAAATAGGAGTTTGTGATTGGGCCAGCCCAATGTCAATACCGAAAAGAGCCAATGGGCTGCAGAGTGTCACATGGGCCGGCCCGGTCTGTCTGTCTGGGAAAAAAAGCATCTTACTTTCAGAGAGTCACAGATATCAGCAGCGTCAATCAATAAGGCAGAAAAAAAACGATAGGCTGCTAAGCCTTTTATGGGCCGATCAGATCATAAGACGATGATCAGCCCGTCCCAAAAAGTACGTCGGCCCAGCGGGAAAGTGCCCGGTCTGCCAGATGGCCAGTCCGCCCCTGCGTGCTCCTTTCGAAATTAGTTTATGAATAAACTTTACTTAGACACATAAAAGGAGGTTGAATAATATGAAAAATATATATTAAAAAAAGCTATACATTTTTTAAAAGTAGGTTTTATTGTTAGTTTGACAAAGAAAGAGGAATTTGAACAAAATTATATATATTTTTGGATATGATCAAAGGACATAAAAGTCCCTTAGTTAAAGAATTACCCTTATATGTATATGAAAGTTCATATATATTGTTTTGAACATTCAATAATAAATTAAATATTCATTGCACGTGTTTCATGTATGTCTTGATAAGTGAAGTTTGATTTAAATCCCACACGGCCCCCCATAGTATTTGATATTTTCATATGTCTTCTAGATGACATCGCTTAATACAATTCAACAGTATCCAACTTGTCATAAACTTTATAGATAGTCACTAAGCAATTATAAGAGACAAAATGTACATCTTTGGTAATAGTTTTTTTTTTTTTTTTGCAGCAATGTTTTTAAAAGTGTCTGGAGCATGTGCAGTATTGTTTTTATTGTGGTTTATTATACTTTAATGGAATTTTTTTTTTATTTGTATTTAGGATCTGTTTTATCTGATCTTTCAGAAATTTTCATTTGATTTCTATAGGTGTACATGATACATGTATTAAAATCATCCTTCTTGGGCCTTTCCTCCTGCTGTTGTAATTTTCTGCCAGATTACACAATGGTGGTGGAAACACTGTAGTTGTGAGAGACTCCTCTGACACAAACTTCATTATTATCTCTGTACTGATAACAAAAACAAAGTCCTCAAAGTCCTATTCTACTGTAGTTCTGTTTTCCAAATACAAACTCATGAGAAACTCATAAGATGCTTCTGATTACCGTTTGAGAGTAGTTATTTCATACTGTAGCTAATAGAGTATACATTTGTATTTGCTTCCATACTCTTTTACCAACCAAATGGGAGTATTTATGTGGAAAGAAAACCACAATAGTTCTTTGTGTAAATGCAAATCTCTATGTGGTCAGCTCATCTATTATGCTACGTTTATGAAGTTGCATTTGATGATACAAAACTCAGTAGACTCTCTTGACTTTTTATATAATTATATATATATATATATATATATATATATATATATATATATATATATATATATATATATATATATATATATATATATATATATATATATATATATATATAATTTATTAGATAGGACAGTAGAGAGAATTGACAGGAAAGCATGGGGAACAGAGAGAGGGGATTGGCATAGGACAGCAAGGCGGAATCAAACTCGGGGCACCGTGAACACTGAAGTGCATGTGTTGACACACTAACCACTACACCACTGGCGCCAACAACTCTTTTAACCTGACTCTGGCAATCCAACATAAGCCAGAAATGGTCACTATGTCTCAGTTGGATGCCTTGTCTGTCTCTTAGATCGCTTCTGCATCAGAGACTCCAGTTTACACAATTTTATTCAAAGATAAAGACACACTGGTGTAAAAACTAAAGTCCTTCTTTCACATCTATTATTTGATAGAGAGTCTGTTAATTATGAGGGATCGCCACTGCTCAATGGTCTCAGTGTTTCTACTAAATTTTACTAAAATCTAAATTTAGCATGCATTTTTAAGACAATGGGGTATATGCAGAGATTTTTAATTTAGTATGAGCTCGTTCAAGCACCATGGCCATTATAAAATCACCACGTTTAAGATCTGATTTGTTTAAAATGATTTTCACAGCTTGATTGAGATATGACATAAAGTGTCAGAATAAAGAATGCAAGTTTTACCATGGCTAAAAAAGGAAATGTGCTAAATCATTGATATATATATATATATATATATATATATATATATATATATATATATATATATATATATATATATATATATATATATATATATATATAAAACACAAATTATAAAATATCTAAACATGTTTTTACAGTTTACATGATACACACACATGCTGATATAATCAAAATCCCACAAATAGTTAGTTCTGTTCATTGTTATACCTGCCTTCTACTCATAGGCAGCGCAACAGACTTCCGTTTTTCTACTTTATCAAAGCAAACTGCAAATTCTCAATGCAACCAAACCATAATATGATTTTTTTTCAAGACACTTGAGACACAAATGTTTTAGCTGGTTTTGTGTAGCTAAGGTATTATTGATTTCATTATTATTGTTTTTTAATAAATCCTGTATCCAGAATAATATTTCTTAATTTTTTTTGCAGGTGTTTTGTCTTTTGTCCTTCAGCTTCTCAAACTGAACATCATGTATGTCCTGAACATTAAGCTGTGTAAACTTGTCTGAACCCATGACGACCCTAGGCAATATTTTTACAGTTAAACTATATATTTTAGCTGCAATCTACTTTTGGGGCAGTATGGAAAAACCAAATAAAAAAAGAAACTAGTGATTTCTAAATATACTTTGACTTATGAATTTTATTGTAGACAATACAACATGCATTATTTTATGTGTTCCACATAGATTTTTTTTGTTTGTTTTCAAAACAAACTTGGTTCTTGTTTTTGGGCAGTAGTAGTACTTATGATGCGGCACCTGTCAAAAAGTTTGATGGATTGTAGCCCCGCCCCTAAGGCGGGACTTCCGGTCTAAGCCCCGCCCCTTTTATATAAACTTTATAGTTCCGGTAATTAGATTCTTATCGTTTTTATATAAAATAATAATTCCGGTAATTAGATTCTTATCGGTTTAATATAAAATAATAGTTCCGGTAATTAGATTCTTATCAGACTAATTAAATTATATTTCCGGTAATTAGATTTTTATCAGCCTAATTAAATTAATAGGCTATTTCAGGTAAATATAATGTAAATTATATTTATTATATTACATCAAATTATATTATATTATATTAAGTTGTATAAAATTTATATTTTATTAAATAATATTATGTATTATATTATATCATATTAAATTATATTAAATCATTATGTTATTAATTTATATTATAATATATTATTATATTATATTATTATAATATTAATATTTATATTAAATTTAATTATTTATATTATATATCATTATTATTCTATTATACTATAGCATAACATTATTTATATCATTACATTATTCTATTTAATTATATTATATTATTAAATTATGTTATATCATTACATTATATTATATTATATTATATATCATTATTATTATATTATATTATATTATATTATATTATATTATATTATATTATATTATATTATATTATATTATATTATATTATATTATAATTAATAAACTATTAACATAAACATTTCTTTATGTTTAGCCTGTTTGTGTTTCCTCTTTGTGTCAGTCTGTGTCTGAGCGTGTGATGATAAGGAAAACTTTGGATAACATCCCGTCAACTGCTTCTGAAAGATAGATTTATATCAGATGTAGAATATGTATATCTGATTGTATGTGTTGGGTGTCTCCCACTAACTACTATATGTTGTTAGGTGATTAGAAACTGTGCTGATATCTATATATCCACACGCAGTCAACTGTATGCATATGTATGTGTGTGAGTGTGAGTGTGAGTGTGAGTGTGTGTGTGTGTGTGTGTGTGTGTGTGTGTGTGTGTGTGTGTGTGTGTGTGTGTGTGTGTGTACATGTGCGTGCGCTCGAGAGAACTTGGGTCTGACTTTGTATGTTTGAATACATGACACAGTATTTACTAAATATGTTCATTAATAGGTTATGTTGTTTTTGTTACATTATTACTATATTAATACATATTTAAAGACACACAAACTTTTTAATGTATCTTTGTCTGACTATTAAATTTAAATATGTTTACAATATTTCTTGTCGGCTTAGTCCCTTTATTAATCCGCAGTCGCCACAGCGGAATGAGCCGTCAACTTATCCAGCAAGTTTTTACGCAGCGGATCACCTTCCAGTCGCAACCCATCTCTGGGAAAATGTTTACAATATTAATCCAGTAAATAACAAATCTTAATCTGTATTAACAATAAATTGTCACACCTTTTAAAACAACGTTATCTAAAATGTAATGTTCTAAACTGTTGGTTGAAAACACAGATGTAAATTCAAGTTGTCTTTATAATTAATGAAAACTTTTATTATGAAAAACAATTTAAAATGAAAGTTTTTCCTTTGAGTAACATGTTTTCAATTTATTTACATGCATGGCCTGTAATTTATGGCACACATTGTAATACAGTTAATCCAAAGCCTAATGTTTTGAGCACTGGTCATCACTGGTGTTGGTTTAAAAAATCTACATAAAATTTTTACTAAAAAGGACTTATCAGTCTTTAGACATTATTGTTATTTCTGTTTCAAAAGATAAATAAAATGTAATTTTATTACAATAAATTGTAGTAATTGCATTACTAGACAACTTAGTTACTGAATTTTAAATTCAAACGTTTCAAATGTTTTTTATTCATTGCAAATACTTGATCATATAAAGAGAAATATGTATATTATTCAGAATTATGGAATATCACTGATATTTATTTTAAGAAGAAAAATTGGCTCTCAGTTTATCTAAAAACAGTACAGCTCCAGCTCTTAGTTAAATCTACTTAATGTTTTATAGTAAAATTTTCTAGTTTAACTACTGAATCCACCATTTACATGTTCATACAATAGTGTCAAATCTAGTAAGTTTACAAATTTGTCAAAATTAGTCAAGTTTACAAGTGGTTCTTGAAAGTAGACTGATTACTTTTTTACAGGGTAAATGATGCTTTTCTTATACCAATAGACTTAATCAAGATTATTGTCACTACACACAATTTGTTGGGAGTGTTTATGTTTCTTTAAACAATGTTTTTTATTGGCAAACGCATTTTTAAATTATCAATCTAAAATCTACCTGAATGTTTTCCACTCTGAATATAAAAACTTTATCTGTGCATTTCACTTGGAAAAGTGATGTTTAAAACACTATTCATTAAACTTACTGCATGACTGGAGCTTTATTTTTACAAACCAATAGCATTGACCTAATTCAAGCTTTTGGTTTTGTACTGTGTAGCAGTTTTTCAACACAAAATGTAAACTTTTTATGCTAAAAATCTGTAATTTTGTGCAACTGTGTTGTATGTTACAAAGCATACATGTTTTTAAAACTGTCAGTTTTCAAAAGTTACCTAACGTTGTTTCCATTCTTCTGGGGTTTTTTTTTTAGGAACAACGATGCTTCATTTGGTGGGGAAAGAAAAAAAGTAATGTTTTGAAATACATTGGTTACACCAATATGGTGTAATGGGTAGAATTTCTGGGTTTCATCCAGACGGCCCGGGCTCAACTCATGATTTGGGAATATATATATATATGTTTTTAACCTAAAGTGTATCAAGTAACATTAATAACAACACTTAGCCCCAGTTATTTGTGTCATAGTTGAAGGCTTTACTCAATACTGTCAACAAAGCACAATAATATCAAAGAGTAAACACATTTTATTTTAAGAATACTTTGCAGTAAACTTTATTGCATGAATAAGTTTATTTTATCTACCTTCTGATGCAGAATGTTTTGAAACATTTAATTATGTTTTTACGACCACGGGTATCTCACCAAAATATTTCACCTAATTCAAGTAACCAGTGCTGTAGTTTTTAAACACAAAATGTCTTTGCTAACTTTTTTGCATATGTGTTAAAAGTCTAATTTTACACAACTCTCATAGCATCTGCTACGATGCATACAGTAAAAGTCACAATAACCATTTCTACTGTCAATTATCTTTTGTTGTCTAATTCTTCACAATATTTTTTTCACAAGAACTATGAATCTACAAAGGCAAGGCAAGGCAAGACAAGGCAAGTTTATTTCTATAACACATTTTATACATAGTGGCAATTCAAAGTGCTTTACATAAACAGGAACAAAAGAGACATGTTTAATAAAAATAAAAACAAATAATAAAAAATATTAAAAATGATAAAAACAGATCAAATGTGTTAAAACAAGTTATAAAAGAATGAAAAGAAGAGAAAAACATAATACTGTGATCCGTCAATAGTGCGATCTGTCTAGAAAACTAAAAGAATAGTTGCCACTAAATCTACATTAATATCTTGTTCAACAGTGTCTAATGTACTGTGTATTAAAAATGTATTCTTTTGAACTGTCATGAAAGTTTGAGTTGTGAATGTTTTGGTTTTAAACCAGAGACAACCAACAATATTATGTATACCTTTTGTTCAAATACTTTTTCAAATGAAAGATAAATTATGAAATTGTATGTCAGTGCATCTTTAAAACTAAATTGGGCAAAAAAAATTTAGGTTGTCTTTCTAAACTGACTACAAAACCGTTATACATGAGAACTGGGTATTATTGGGTTGACTTAAATGTTAACCAATTTTAATAAATGTTCTACATTTTATACATTTGCTTTAAACAAGTGACCAGTCCTTGACACACTATGCAACATTCTAATTTTCTAAATATTTAAATATACATTGGCATAAATACAGGGCTTTATTCAGTTTCGAGAATGTTTCTATGATTTGTTTCACACCATCATGTTTTGCACCTAGCTCAATTTTTAACTTTTACAGGAAAGGCATAGACACTTAAGTTGATAAACTTTTATTTCAAGTAAATATACACTGAAATAGAGTAGTACATAATGAACAAACATGGATTGCATTACAATAATAAAGACAAATTAACTAAGAAAAAAATACATATATACAGTCATACATTGAAGAAAAAACAGGGTACACCAGAACAATAAAGACATTACTGATTATTACCAAACAACAAAGAAATGCTGCTAAAAGCATTCTGTCATGTTCTAGTATGTGGCTGGTCATAACTTCCACAATCTCAGCAATATTTGTTATTTTGTTTTGTGAAACCAGTGACACACAAATATCTATTATATATGTAGACATATACAGAACCTGCGTTACCCCAGCTCATCACTCAATTCAGTCAGCACCTTCAGAATTTTTGTAATGGTTGCACAGACAGCACCATTGCTATGAAAACACAGGTGTGTCAAATGATTTATCGTATCGGCCCATGAGTTTAAGGTCCCTCTCACAACGTCCATTTCTCTCTTGAGATGTTTCACACGTTTGTCATCTCCTGTACAATCATGTTTAGAATCACACGCATAATTAATGATCTTCTCCAGAAGAAAAGCCATATGGTCCCTATAATGCTGTTTAAACATGTCGTCCACAATAGACCTTATTTGACAATCAAAAACAGGGTTGCACTCGTACTCAGGCCTTTCATGCGCATTACCGTCAGTATTTTGAGAACAATAGCAATCAACCATCTTTGCATGGTGGCTGTCAGAAAAAAATCTGAAAATATTTTTAAGAAAACCTTTTTTTTTTAATCACAATACAAAGTTTGTCCCATAATCTGTGAAGATCATATAAAGTAGTACCTTAAAGATGCGGCCTGTGTCCTTAAACAGCGATAGTTCAGTCCTAATAGTTCGGTGCAAACAAGACCAAAGTAGGGACTCTGGTCCTCAAAGATAGTACCTTTTTATGTCTTTACTCTTCTTTTTACTGCTGATCAACTGGTTCTTGTAGAAAGCTTTAGGATCAGTGACTGTAGCCAGAAGCATTACTCCTTGGTAGCTAGAAGTAATAATGGTGCGCTTTATCTACACATTCAAACAGGCCCGCCTTCACTCACGGGGCGGTACTATGAACATCTGCTATGGTGTCATAAAACTCATGATAGTTGACATCTTGTCTTTTATTTAAGACATAGGCGTGATGATGTAGGGATACCTATTTTAAAAATAAAAATAAAAATACAGAGTCATACCGTAAATATATTCACAATGAAAGATTTTAGAGAACTAATATTATAGATTTTTTACATTTCATGGAAGTTTTAGGTTGACAAAATATAATGCGCAGCTGAAGTCATCTCAAAACTCATTGCCAAAATGGACAATACAATTAATTTGAATGTTTTTAAGCAAATATGTACAGTCTTTTCAACATTATTCTGCAGTTTGAATTGTTCAATACAATTGTTTATTTGGATTCCTATTAGGGCTCAAAGCAGTCACATATTTAACTGAAATTTACATCTTTCATGATAGTGTTCTTTTTCAAAGAATGATTGAGAAGAAATAGGATTTCATCTACACTTGTATATTCATTTTGGAATTTAAGTGAAACATACTTGTAAGAAAATACAATTAAATTTATGAAATAACCCATATTCCATAACTTATTACAATGCCTTTGAGGACAAGAAAGAGATCAAGTTTAGGACCCATTACCTCATAATTGGTTATTAGATAAAAGTTATTTTAAAAAGTCAAGTTTGGTTAAAAACCTAGGCTTTCTTAAATTTGTTCTGTTAAAACATAAAGAAATTTTAAAAATCAAGTTATGCATTATACGTTCTGGAGATATATAAACATACACTTTACCATCAGATAATCTACGAATAACAATATTCAACAATTTTATACAAAGGGTACCAAAACCGTTTGCTTATGTTTGTTGCAGAGTAGCAATTTTTTTTTTGTTTTTTTATGTTATGTGATACTAAATCTATTTTCTGGCCTATAATTTTAGTGATATACTTATGATAAAGTTGAAATAAAAAGCTGATACATTTAGTTAAACATCATGTGCTTGACATTTTGGTAAATAGTTAAAGCTTCTGATTGTACTAATTGAATATTTAGCATTTTGAAAGGTAAATGTGTGTCAGGGTATGTAAAGCTGACCCCTCTAACTTGTTTGGTTGAGATTTGTGGAATGTTTCCACAAATTGAAATATTAAAGTGTTTTTCTTATTCACTATTCTGCAACTTTGATGCAACATTGTAAAAGTGTTAGAAATATACAAAAGTACATGTCATGCTGTTTTGTAAAAACAGACAGTCATATCAGTAAAGAACTGCACTTCCTGAGACAAACATTTTGTTTTGCTGTAAATCTATAATATTTTAGTTTGTCTGTCAGGATGTAAGCATACAACTTACATATAACTGACTTTTTGTACGACAATCTTTCGATGAACATGTTTACATTATATTGTGACATTTTTAGAGTGGTCTTTGAAATAGATACAATATCACAGATGTAAAGTACTCGAACAATGTTTGAACAATGTTAGCTGATTGCTGTACTTAAGTACTACTTTTATGATTTGTACCCTACTTGAGTACAGTTAAAATTAATGTTTACTTTTACTTCATTACTTTTTTAAAAACAGTATTTTTTTTTTTACAACTTTCAATTTTATTTATTCTCAAAAAAAGTTCCTCACTCCTAACAAAACGACAAAGCTGCTTAAATTAATGTTATTTACTTTGTAATTGACATTCATTTCAATATTCCATCAAACTGGTCAGACATGCTCTTCGATTGTTTAGAAGTCATGTCCTGTCACATTGAGCTCTACAATACACATCAACCCCAGTAAGTCTGCTATCAGTACACTTCTGTTAAGCAGTTCATAAGAAAATATACATTTAGTCCTCTGCCTGTGTACACATCCACATAATTGTATTTAGATGCCGCACAGAAATAAACTTAAACCTCACTTAAGTATATTTAAACTTATACAAACAGAAAGCGTTTAGTTATTTGTCCTACAGTATGCTTGGTCATTGGTTTACGCGTACAATTTTATTACAGTACGTGTTCTAAGTACATTTGGTTAGTAGTTATTTTGACACCCTTTGATTAATTGGGACACATAATTTTTCTACATAATGTTATAGACACATGTATTAAGACAGAGAATAAATTTGTTTGAGTCGACTTAACTGAAATGAACTGCGAACATGTCAAATCTTTATAAAAGACGGTAATCTTATAATAACACAAATTTAACTGCTTACTGCAGTGAGAAAAATATTAAAATGAAATCACATAAACATAAAAAGTATACATGCAGCTAGACAAAGAGCCTGTATAATTCAATGTAATTAATTATTTGCTATCTTGAAATGTCATATTTTGAAATATTAAATTTGGTATATTTGAATTGTAAATAATTTGTACTACAGCATATTCTCTTGGGTATTTATTTAATGTATTTTTATGTGCTATATTTGATTAGCAACAAGTATACTTTGACCATATGACTGTGTAAGTTCATTACATGTTTGACTAATGTTTGAAGCTTTTGTTAATTTTATTACAATTATTTTTATAATTTTTTAATAATGTTTATAATTTTTATTAAATTATAAACATTTTCAAAATCCACAGGTAATCTAACACTGCACTTATTCTGAGAAAAAAAATGCTCAGCGGTTACTTCAGATGTTTTCTAAATTGGTTTCTACAAATTGCATGACATGTTTTCAATAACACATTATCCCTTGTGGTAACGGCTTTGTGTACTACTAGTTAACCAAGGCTACACTAGCTGTACTCTTGCAAGTTTCAAGACGCTAGAGTACTATGGACATTGTATCACTAAAAATTATAACGCTAAATTGTTTGGAAAGTCAGACCTGTGGTGCAAATGCTGAAGCATAGAGCATGCACCACCGACAGTTCTCATTTGGATGGTTTAAGTGCAGACATAAATGCATCATTTCATTGCATCATTTCCAGCACAAACTATTTATCTACTACAAGTATAAGTGAACTACTAATATTCTTATAAGTTGACAGGATGTATAAATAAAAATGTTATAGTTAGCTTCTTGTGTGCTTAATGTTTACTGCTGTCACACTTGAAATTAAACTTTTACAGTATACTCTATACTAAAAAGAACACAGTAAACATGTAAATATCGACAGTATTCAGGTCTTTTGTCTAGCTGCATGTATACTTTTTATGTTTATGTGATTTCATTTTAATATTTTTCTCACTGCAGTAAGCAGTTAAATTTGTGTTATTATAAGATTACCGTCTTTTATAAAGATTTGACATGTTCGCAGTTCATTTCAGTTAAGTCGACTCAAACAAATTTATTCTCTGTCTTAATACATGTGTCTATAACATTATGTAGAAAAATTATGTGTCCCAATTAATCAAAGGGTGTCAAAATAACTACTAACCAAATGTACTTAGAACACGTACTGTAATAAAATTGTACGCGTAAACCAATGACCAAGCATACTGTAGGACAAATAACTAAACGCTTTCTGTTTGTATAAGTTTAAATATACTTAAGTGAGGTTTAAGTTTATTTCTGTGCGGCATCTAAATACAATTATGTGGATGTGTACACAGGCAGAGGACTAAATGTATATTTTCTTATGAACTGCTTAACAGAAGTGTACTGATAGCAGACTTACTGGGGTTGATGTGTATTGTAGAGCTCAATGTGACAGGACATGACTTCTAAACAATCGAAGAGCATGTCTGACCAGTTTGATGGAATATTGAAATGAATGTCAATTACAAAGTAAATAACATTAATTTAAGCAGCTTTGTCGTTTTGTTAGGAGTGAGGAACTTTTTTTGAGAATAAATAAAATTGAAAGTTGTAAAAAAAAAAATACTGTTTTTAAAAAAGTAATGAAGTAAAAGTAAACATTAATTTTAACTGTACTCAAGTAGGGTACAAATCATAAAAGTAGTACTTAAGTACAGCAATCAGCTAACATTGTTCAAACATTGTTCGAGTACTTTACATCTGTGATATTGTATCTATTTCAAAGACCACTCTAAAAATGTCACAATATAATGTAAACATGTTCATCGAAAGATTGTCGTACAAAAAGTCAGTTATATGTAAGTTGTATGCTTACATCCTGACAGACAAACTAAAATATTATAGATTTACAGCAAAACAAAATGTTTGTCTCAGGAAGTGCAGTTCTTTACTGATATGACTGTCTGTTTTTACAAAACAGCATGACATGTACTTTTGTATATTTCTAACACTTTTACAATGTTGCATCAAAGTTGCAGAATAGTGAATAAGAAAAACACTTTAATATTTCAATTTGTGGAAACATTCCACAAATCTCAACCAAACAAGTTAGAGGGGTCAGCTTTACATACCCTGACACACATTTACCTTTCAAAATGCTAAATATTCAATTAGTACAATCAGAAGCTTTAACTATTTACCAAAATGTCAAGCACATGATGTTTAACTAAATGTATCAGCTTTTTATTTCAACTTTATCATAAGTATATCACTAAAATTATAGGCCAGAAAATAGATTTAGTATCACATAACATAAAAAAACAAAAAAAAAATTGCTACTCTGCAACAAACATAAGCAAACGGTTTTGGTACCCTTTGTATAAAATTGTTGAATATTGTTATTCGTAGATTATCTGATGGTAAAGTGTATGTTTATATATCTCCAGAACGTATAATGCATAACTTGATTTTTAAAATTTCTTTATGTTTTAACAGAACAAATTTAAGAAAGCCTAGGTTTTTAACCAAACTTGACTTTTTAAAATAACTTTTATCTAATAACCAATTATGAGGTAATGGGTCCTAAACTTGATCTCTTTCTTGTCCTCAAAGGCATTGTAATAAGTTATGGAATATGGGTTATTTCATAAATTTAATTGTATTTTCTTACAAGTATGTTTCACTTAAATTCCAAAATGAATATACAAGTGTAGATGAAATCCTATTTCTTCTCAATCATTCTTTGAAAAAGAACACTATCATGAAAGATGTAAATTTCAGTTAAATATGTGACTGCTTTGAGCCCTAATAGGAATCCAAATAAACAATTGTATTGAACAATTCAAACTGCAGAATAATGTTGAAAAGACTGTACATATTTGCTTAAAAACATTCAAATTAATTGTATTGTCCATTTTGGCAATGAGTTTTGAGATGACTTCAGCTGCGCATTATATTTTGTCAACCTAAAACTTCCATGAAATGTAAAAAATCTATAATATTAGTTCTCTAAAATCTTTCATTGTGAATATATTTACGGTATGACTCTGTATTTTTATTTTTATTTTTAAAATAGGTATCCCTACATCATCACGCCTATGTCTTAAATAAAAGACAAGATGTCAACTATCATGAGTTTTATGACACCATAGCAGATGTTCATAGTACCGCCCCGTGAGTGAAGGCGGGCCTGTTTGAATGTGTAGATAAAGCGCACCATTATTACTTCTAGCTACCAAGGAGTAATGCTTCTGGCTACAGTCACTGATCCTAAAGCTTTCTACAAGAACCAGTTGATCAGCAGTAAAAAGAAGAGTAAAGACATAAAAAGGTACTATCTTTGAGGACCAGAGTCCCTACTTTGGTCTTGTTTGCACCGAACTATTAGGACTGAACTATCGCTGTTTAAGGACACAGGCCGCATCTTTAAGGTACTACTTTATATGATCTTCACAGATTATGGGACAAACTTTGTATTGTGATTAAAAAAAAAAGGTTTTCTTAAAAATATTTTCAGATTTTTTTCTGACAGCCACCATGCAAAGATGGTTGATTGCTATTGTTCTCAAAATACTGACGGTAATGCGCATGAAAGGCCTGAGTACGAGTGCAACCCTGTTTTTGATTGTCAAATAAGGTCTATTGTGGATGACATGTTTAAACAGCATTATAGGGACCATATGGCTTTTCTTCTGGAGAAGATCATTAATTATGCGTGTGATTCTAAACATGATTGTACAGGAGATGGCAAACGTGTGAAACATCTCAAGAGAGAAATGGACGTTGTGAGAGGGACCTTAAACTCATGGGCCGATACGATAAATCATTTGACACACCTGTGTTTTCATAGCAATGGTGCTGTCTGTGCAACCATTACAAAAATTCTGAAGGTGCTGACTGAATTGAGTGATGAGCTGGGGTAACGCAGGTTCTGTATATGTCTACATATATAATAGATATTTGTGTGTCACTGGTTTCACAAAACAAAATAACAAATATTGCTGAGATTGTGGAAGTTATGACCAGCCACATACTAGAACATGACAGAATGCTTTTAGCAGCATTTCTTTGTTGTTTGGTAATAATCAGTAATGTCTTTATTGTTCTGGTGTACCCTGTTTTTTCTTCAATGTATGACTGTATATATGTATTTTTTTCTTAGTTAATTTGTCTTTATTATTGTAATGCAATCCATGTTTGTTCATTATGTACTACTCTATTTCAGTGTATATTTACTTGAAATAAAAGTTTATCAACTTAAGTGTCTATGCCTTTCCTGTAAAAGTTAAAAATTGAGCTAGGTGCAAAACATGATGGTGTGAAACAAATCATAGAAACATTCTCGAAACTGAATAAAGCCCTGTATTTATGCCAATGTATATTTAAATATTTAGAAAATTAGAATGTTGCATAGTGTGTCAAGGACTGGTCACTTGTTTAAAGCAAATGTATAAAATGTAGAACATTTATTAAAATTGGTTAACATTTAAGTCAACCCAATAATACCCAGTTCTCATGTATAACGGTTTTGTAGTCAGTTTAGAAAGACAACCTAAATTTTTTTTGCCCAATTTAGTTTTAAAGATGCACTGACATACAATTTCATAATTTATCTTTCATTTGAAAAAGTATTTGAACAAAAGGTATACATAATATTGTTGGTTGTCTCTGGTTTAAAACCAAAACATTCACAACTCAAACTTTCATGACAGTTCAAAAGAATACATTTTTAATACACAGTACATTAGACACTGTTGAACAAGATATTAATGTAGATTTAGTGGCAACTATTCTTTTAGTTTTCTAGACAGATCGCACTATTGACGGATCACAGTATTATGTTTTTCTCTTCTTTTCATTCTTTTATAACTTGTTTTAACACATTTGATCTGTTTTTATCATTTTTAATATTTTTTATTATTTGTTTTTATTTTTCTTAAACATGTCTCTTTTGTTCCTGTTTATGTAAAGCACTTTGAATTGCCACTATGTATAAAATGTGTTATAGAAATAAACTTGCCTTGTCTTGCCTTGCCTTGCCTTTGTAGATTCATAGTTCTTGTGAAAAAAATATTGTGAAGAATTAGACAACAAAAGATAATTGACAGTAGAAATGGTTATTGTGACTTTTACTGTATGCATCGTAGCAGATGCTATGAGAGTTGTGTAAAATTAGACTTTTAACACATATGCAAAAAAAGTTAGCAAAGACATTTTGTGTTTAAAAACTACAGCACTGGTTACTTGAATTAGGTGAAATATTTTGGTGAGATACCCGTGGTCGTAAAAACATAATTAAATGTTTTAAAACATTCTGCATCAGAAGGTAGATAAAATAAACTTATTCATGCAATAAAGTTTACTGCAAAGTATTCTTAAAATAAAATGTGTTTACTCTTTGATATTATTGTGCTTTGTTGACAGTATTGAGTAAAGCCTTCAACTATGACACAAATAACTGGGGCTAAGTGTTGTTATTAATGTTACTTGATACACTTTAGGTTAAAAACATATATATATATATTCCCAAATCATGAGTTGAGCCCGGGCCGTCTGGATGAAACCCAGAAATTCTACCCATTACACCATATTGGTGTAACCAATGTATTTCAAAACATTACTTTTTTTCTTTCCCCACCAAATGAAGCATCGTTGTTCCTAAAAAAAAACCCCAGAAGAATGGAAACAACGTTAGGTAACTTTTGAAAACTGACAGTTTTAAAAACATGTATGCTTTGTAACATACAACACAGTTGCACAAAATTACAGATTTTTAGCATAAAAAGTTTACATTTTGTGTTGAAAAACTGCTACACAGTACAAAACCAAAAGCTTGAATTAGGTCAATGCCATTGGTTTGTAAAAATAAAGCTCCAGTCATGCAGTAAGTTTAATGAATAGTGTTTTAAACATCACTTTTCCAAGTGAAATGCACAGATAAAGTTTTTATATTCAGAGTGGAAAACATTCAGGTAGATTTTAGATTGATAATTTAAAAATGTGTTTGCCAATAAAAAACATTGTTTAAAGAAACATAAACACTCCCAACAAATTGTGTGTAGTGACAATAATCTTGATTAAGTCTATTGGTATAAGAAAAGCATCATTTACCCTGTAAAAAAGTAATCAGTCTACTTTCAAGAACCACTTGTAAACTTGACTAATTTTGACAAATTTGTAAACTTACTAGATTTGACACTATTGTATGAACATGTAAATGGTGGATTCAGTAGTTAAACTAGAAAATTTTACTATAAAACATTAAGTAGATTTAACTAAGAGCTGGAGCTGTACTGTTTTTAGATAAACTGAGAGCCAATTTTTCTTCTTAAAATAAATATCAGTGATATTCCATTATTCTGAATAATATACATATTTCTCTTTATATGATCAAGTATTTGCAATGAATAAAAAACATTTGAAACGTTTGAATTTAAAATTCAGTAACTAAGTTGTCTAGTAATGCAATTACTACAATTTATTGTAATAAAATTACATTTTATTTATCTTTTGAAACAGAAATAACAATAATGTCTAAAGACTGATAAGTCCTTTTTAGTAAATATTTTATGTAGATTTTTTAAACCAACACCAGTGATGACCAGTGCTCAAAACATTAGGCTTTGGATTAACTGTATTACAATGTGTGCCATAAATTACAGGTCATGCATGTAAATAAATTGAAAACATGTTACTCAAAGGAAAAACTTTCATTTTAAATTGTTTTTCATAATAAAAGTTTTCATTAATTATAAAGACAACTTGAATTTACATCTGTGTTTTCAACCAACAGTTTAGAACATTACATTTTAGATAACGTTGTTTTAAAAGGTGTGACAATTTATTGTTAATACAGATTAAGATTTGTTATTTACTGGATTAATATTGTAAACATTTTCCCAGAGATGGGTTGCGACTGGAAGGTGATCCGCTGCGTAAAAACTTGCTGGATAAGTTGACGGCTCATTCCGCTGTGGCGACTGCGGATTAATAAAGGGACTAAGCCGACAAGAAATATTGTAAACATATTTAAATTTAATAGTCAGACAAAGATACATTAAAAAGTTTGTGTGTCTTTAAATATGTATTAATATAGTAATAATGTAACAAAAACAACATAACCTATTAATGAACATATTTAGTAAATACTGTGTCATGTATTCAAACATACAAAGTCAGACCCAAGTTCTCTCGAGCGCACGCACATGTACACACACACACACACACACACACACACACACACACACACACACACACACACACACACACACTCACACTCACACTCACACTCACACACATACATATGCATACAGTTGACTGCGTGTGGATATATAGATATCAGCACAGTTTCTAATCACCTAACAACATATAGTAGTTAGTGGGAGACACCCAACACATACAATCAGATATACATATTCTACATCTGATATAAATCTATCTTTCAGAAGCAGTTGACGGGATGTTATCCAAAGTTTTCCTTATCATCACACGCTCAGACACAGACTGACACAAAGAGGAAACACAAACAGGCTAAACATAAAGAAATGTTTATGTTAATAGTTTATTAATTATAATATAATATAATATAATATAATATAATATAATATAATATAATATAATATAATATAATATAATATAATAATAATGATATATAATATAATATAATATAATGTAATGATATAACATAATTTAATAATATAATATAATTAAATAGAATAATGTAATGATATAAATAATGTTATGCTATAGTATAATAGAATAATAATGATATATAATATAAATAATTAAATTTAATATAAATATTAATATTATAATAATATAATATAATAATATATTATAATATAAATTAATAACATAATGATTTAATATAATTTAATATGATATAATATAATACATAATATTATTTAATAAAATATAAATTTTATACAACTTAATATAATATAATATAATTTGATGTAATATAATAAATATAATTTACATTATATTTACCTGAAATAGCCTATTAATTTAATTAGGCTGATAAAAATCTAATTACCGGAAATATAATTTAATTAGTCTGATAAGAATCTAATTACCGGAACTATTATTTTATATTAAACCGATAAGAATCTAATTACCGGAATTATTATTTTATATAAAAACGATAAGAATCTAATTACCGGAACTATAAAGTTTATATAAAAGGGGCGGGGCTTAGACCGGAAGTCCCGCCTTAGGGGCGGGGCTACAATCCATCAAACTTTTTGACAGGTGCCGCATCATAAGTACTACTGGCAGTACTTAACTTTGCCTGTATTTTCACAGTGGTTTAATGTAAAAATGACACTGTAACTATTGTGAAAATAATGTAATAATGTAATCTCACGGTGAACTACCTCACAGTAATTTACTGTACATTTACATACAATACATAACTGTGAAAGTATGCAATTAGTAGCTAGTCATTTACTGTGGAGTTAGGCTCAAATATTTTATAGCATATGTCTTTTTTAAATGGAGGATTCAAAAAAATAAATATACTAAAAATATTTAGGCTGATCTCATGAGGAAATTATTCTCTATTTTACAATTTGTCGTTTAGGTGGCTAATTCGTACAAATTTATACAGTTTTAGTCATACAAAAATGTTTGATTTTTAAAAGGAGGCATGGCACCAAACCCCACCCCTAAACCCAACCCCTAAATTGTACAAATTCAATAAAAATTACCAACTACGTCAAAAAGTCACGAATTGGTATGAGATAGCATTGGAATATTTAATCTTTCGGATGAGATGTTAAACCGAGGTCCTGACTTTTGTGCTCTTTAAAATTCCCATGGCACTTCTGGTAAAGAGTAAAGGTGTAACCCCAGTGTCCTGGCCAAATTTCCATCCATCGTCCCTTATGATGATGGCCTCTCAGTCATCCCCATCCACTGAATTGGTTCTATCACTGTCTCTTCACCCCCCTATAGCTGGTGTGTGGTGAGTGCACTGGCGCCGTTGTCCTGTGGCTGCCATCACATAAAGTGGGTTGTTGAAATGAAATTCTTAGCAATGCACATTTCTACTAAAAATATAATTTTTTTTTTACAGCTATGCATTTTCATAGAACTGACAGGTAATCACAACAGCCATCAATTCACATGCTCACAGACGCCCCAATTACTGAGCACCAGCACTTGTTCACTTCCTCAAGGGTACCTTTTATAAACACTACCCTGGAACTCCTTGACTGTGGCACAGTTCAAATCTGTGAGCTCACCTGACTCATCTGCTGTTTGTCTTCTGTGTGTCATTGATTCTGATAAATATCCTTGTCTGCACGGAAGTTTACACTCTGTCAATAAACATAGTTTGCAATATGCCACTATGTGTGACAAGTACAGTACATGATGTTTACTTATTTTCATATTCTTACAATATTCTATTGACTTGTGGAATAAAATTTCATTTGATAATATTGACTTCGCTATTGCCAAAATATACACATGCAACATAAGACTTTGTAACAATACGATTTGTAGTTCAGGATCACATACCTGCAAGCAGGGATGGGCAAAAATAGATAAAGATAAAAATAAAGATAACTGCGGGTTAATGCGTGCGCATACCTGAAGGCATTTTTAGTATGCCGAATTAACAAGTCACCATAGAAGGTCACGGTGAGAAAAAAGCAATAGTATCTGGATGCAGCCTTTTTGATGCAAGCTGAGATTGCATCACTCAGCGATGCAATGTCAGACTCAATGCACTCAAATGGAGCGAGTGAGGTCATTGTGAGGGGTAGGATTAGGGGTGGGGTTAGGTGAGCACATTAAAAAGCATTAGATGCAGCCCAGATTGCACTGCACCAGGTCTGCATCCAGACCCCTCTAGAAAATGGGCAACTCACTTTACAGAGGCAAGGGAAGTTTTAATCAAAGATTACACATCTGCCTCAACGAATGAAATAATTATAGGATAATAAATAGATAAGAAAAGAAAAAATAAATAATAAGAAAGTTCATTAATGCCACCCTCCTTTTTATTGTAATGAAAAATTTAACTTTATTTTTTTGAGAATGTTATCTAACCATTTGCATTTAATTTTCCTGCCATTAATTTATTAAGGCCACAATACAAACGTGTACTGACTAGTATATAAGGCTTATAGAAATTGTAATTCTTCTGGAGCTCATCAGTGGTTGAGCTATTTGACTTAAACCACACAATCTGTCACTGTTGTAGGTGATTGTTGTCAGATAGCTTTAGGTTCTTTTTATGCTTCTTGTTTAACATGCAGACAAAGTTTCTTTTGCCTCAACTAACAAGCAGTGTACGAATCTGCCTGTTCTTTACCATATTTTAATATCACTATTGTTTTACAAAACAATCTTATATATATATATATATATATATATATATATATATATATATATATATATATATATATAAATTCTAAAGTAGCTGTATAAGATGCATTTTCAAAGATAAAGTCATATGAGCATCACCTTAAGGTGGGAAATGTAAATGAAAAATATGTTACATGTTAAAAGGTGCATGTATAAAGCAAAAATTATTCATTTTATTTCAGGAAATAAAGAAATGAACAGTGCTTCAGACTAAACTGTTTAATTAAACATATTTTTGACAAATAATATTTCTTCGCACTCTTCCTTCTCTTTGGTCTGCATGGGTCACTGAGGTTTCCTCTGGGTCAGGCTGTCCTCCAGCAAGTAACAAATGTACAACATTTGCTTTACGCAAGGTTTTTTCTTTTTTTACTATATTTCTATTATACACTTGAATCATTACATCCTGAAATCAACCATTTAGCCTCAACATTGAGATGAGGGTTGGGGTCTTCACATATGAGCTAGTAAGTGGAAATTGATATTAAGGATATTTAAAAAATATCAGTGTGCAGTGTGAATACATCTATACATATGGACGACATCCTTTATCTTAAAATATAGATATATTTTCCCACAAAAGACAAAGCTGCCACTTCTTATAATATTATATATAAGCTACAGAAAAATGTGATGAAGAAAGGAGAGAAAAATTTAGATCTCTACATGAGATTCGAACTCGCTTCGCTGTGTGCTTCATTGTTTTTTAATAATGGCACACTGTCCACTACACTACATTATTGCTGTGCTCTGAACCATATTTGTAATGATATGCAGTGGTTTATTCAAGAAACTGTACAAAAACATAAAACAGTTCAGTGAAAGGCATACTGCACAAATGGTCCTGCACGCTATTGCCACATTGTACAGTTGCCTAAAATACTCTGACTCAAAAACAAAGAGCTGCACTGAATGTTTTCTATAATAAGCACAGACCTGCTGATTTTAAAAGGTTTGTTAAATACATTAATGAATCTTTTAAAAATCGACAACGTTCATTCAAATATACATTTGGTGATAAAAGGACTATGCACTTCTCCCTTTCCCTTTCACGATGAAAAAGCTCTCATATCTCTGCTTCTATGTTCATCAAAATTCTTATTAATAAAGCATACAATGCTCTGTAAACACTGAAACAGACAAACTCTGAAACATAACCTTCTCCGGAGCAGGTTATCTTCAGATAGTAAGTTCATAAGGTTAGTTAAGATACCTCAAAAGTTACCTTCGTTTTTGAAACCAAAAGCTGAAGTTATCAATCTACTTAATCTTAAACATACCCGAGTATGTCACATAACCTGCTTTCTGGATTACCCCCCTGGACGAGAGCGCGCAATTGCAAACACGCCCAGACCTCACATGCCCTTATTAAGCGGGAACATGCACGGTCCAAGCACGCTCTCAACTGGCAATCATACAGAGACACACATGTGCCAGCGTGCACAAGAAGGGTCTGGCTGCAGACACAATGCAATCAGACAGCACTCAGCCATACATGCGCACGCACATGCACACTTTCGCTCTCTGTGAGACAGATGCTTCACGTACAGACGCTTGTGCTGTAAGTATATTCCACTCGCGATGTTATTAAATGTGTTGTTTTTAATTATTAGGTGAATGTTATTAAAAGCGATCGTGATATCTCTCTGATATATCCTGCATAGGCCCACGCAATGTCACCCATGTATTTTGAGATAAACAGTTTAGCGACCGCTAGCTTGTTGACAGTAAATAATTTTTTTTCATGATTAAATAGCGTAACATTTACAGAAGGATTGCATTAGATAATATCAGTTCATACATTAGTCAACACGAATTTACCGTGAACAACAAATGTAAAGTGTTAAATAATCTTTGTTAATGTTAAATAAACATATGCATTAATAAAAAAATTGTTTCTCATTGTTGTATTGTATCTCTTTACATGAACAGCTTAACATATTTAGCTAATGTTCACGTTCATTGCATTGTGTCTGCAGCCAGACTCTCTTCGGATCAGGACTTGTGGAGCTGCGCTTCGGTGGATTTGCTCTTCAGTGTTTGAACTTTCAGCAGCGAAACTTAAACCACACTGAACTGAACTTCAACTCTGAAATCTGGACTTTACCAGAAATATGAATCTACATAGTAAAAATTGTTATACAAAGAAACATTAATTTAACCTTCTTATGAATTTTATTAGTGGTTTCATACAACTTCTAGGTGCATTACTGCCACCTGCTAGTTAGGAGTGTGGGCCATGATCAAACATACAATCAACCTTAAAAAAACGAAATAATAAAATAAATAATTCTTCCGACATAACTTTTATCTAAACTCTTTTAGCGAACTTAGTCATTTTTAAATATAGCATTCAATATTCTCTACAGTCCTCATCTGACTTGTTTTTTTAGAACTTTAACCAAATTAAAACGTTTGATCTCTTTCTAAGTTTACAATTAACACTTTCCTTTTCCTTTTGTACCTTGGACACTTCATAATACCATGGTCCACTGTTTTTTTCTTCATAATAATAAAAAAGTTTTCCAGTTTAATGTAGTTTTATTTTGTACAATGTACTGTTGAGTCTTGCGTGTCCAAATCGGAGTCTTAAAATTATATTTTCTTCCTTCCTATTTCTACTTGTTATTCTTCCTTTACTCCCATTTCTTAATATATTAAACGACCCCCTCCCATTTCTTTCTTCCCACCACTGTTCTTGCCATCCATTTTTTAATAATTAGTTGATTGAAACCATCACCTCACTCTTATTACAATTCACTTCAATGTCTAAATTTGATTTTCTTTTAACTTCTATACTCCCCTCATCTGCCAACTAATTTCCTGTTATTCCTGAGCTGGAACCCAACTTCTAATCCTCATCTGAATTCAATATAGTGTTTGCAATATCTCAAGCAACACATCATTCCTGAATTTAGAATGCCCACTGGATTAAAATAAAGAAATGCCTTTTATTTAAAAAGTAATCTCAGCACTAGTCAATGACATTACTCCTAGCCCGTTAGCCCTGCCTCCTAACAAATAATCACCTGACAGACATCCCCAGCCTAATCATTAGGTTAGGGATTAGATTAAATTAAACTTTATTGTCATTACACATGTACAAGTACAAGGCAATGAAATGCAGTTTAGGTCTAACCAGCAGTGCAATAGCAGCAAGTGCAGGATACAGGAATAAGTTATAAAGTGCAGTTATAGAAAAACTATGGTGATATTTACAGATGGATTTACTATGAACATTATATACAGGTTGTGTTAGATATGAACAGATTTACAATATATGAATATATATTGTGCAGGTTGCTATTAATAATCAGTAGTGTGCAGATAAATAAGCATGATTACAAGTGTATATGTACAGTGGGTGTGTACATAATTACAAATGTCCATGTGCAGTGGGTATGTACAATTCAAATTAGTAAATCTGTTACATCTTTCATGGGTGTAAGTGCGCTGCACTTAAGCGATGACACAGACACAAGCCTTATGCAACAGAACTCTTTACTGAATATTGTGGATATACTGGAGACATGCTACAATGTCATACTGCGCAGACGCAGGATCTCTCCGCGCGCCCCAAACGGAACATCATAAGGGTCAAAAAGCATTACACTTGAAGCCACAGTACACAACAAAATCAGTGTAATGTAGTGCAGTGAATATGTGCAAATGTAAACAGTGCAGTTATTGCGAGGAGTTTAAGTTAGAGGAGAGTGGAGTGTGTATTGGGGGGGCAGAAAAGTCAATGGGGGGCAGAGTTCAAGAGTGAGACAGCTCTGGGGAAAAAGCTGTTTCTCAGTCTGCTGGTTTTTGTCCGGGGAAGCCTGAAGCGCCTGCCGGAGGGCAGAAGAGGAAACAGAAATATATATATATATGTAAACAGAGCGGGGTAAAAAGTGTCCTTCAAAATACTGCATGCTCGGCGCAGACAGTGTTTTCTCTGGCTGTCCTCTATGGCTGGCGGTGTGGTCCCTGTGATGCGTTGGGCAGTTTTTACCACCAGCAATAGAGCAGCTTCCATACCAGACTGTGACACAGTCTGCCAGAATGCTCTCTATTGTGCAGCGCTAGAAGTTCACCAAGACGGCTGATGAAAGCTGCTTCTTCTTAAGTTGCTTTAAGAAGAATAGGCGCTGGTGAGCCTTCTTAACCAGACTGGAGGTGTTGATGGTCCAGGAAAGGTCCTGTGAGATGTGGGTCCCCAGGAACTTGAAGAATGAGACAGGCTCAACGGCCATCCCATTGATGTGGATAGGATCATGTGAGCCTGTTCGTCCCTTCCTGAAGTCCACAATGAGCTTCTTGGTCTTGCTGGTATTAAGGAGCAGATTATTGTCAGTGCACCAAGTGGCCAGATGCTGTATCTCCTCCCTGTAGGCTGTCTCATCATTATTGCTGATTAGACCAATCACTGTGGTGTCATCTGCAAATTTGATGATGGTGTTGGATCCCATTGTCACAATTAACAGCCGATAAATGTTTACCTTAAAGTAAATCCAGCTGTTAGAATTTCAAAAGACACACTTGATCTGAATTGTTTCAAAGCTCTTTTCATATTTCAGTTGCATTGGTGCTTAAATTCAAAGGACATGTTTATCAGAGATTTCTGTCATATATTTATGTATGTCAGTGTTTCCCAACCCTTTTCCTGAAGGCACATCAACAGTACACGTTTTCAACCTCTACCTAATCAAACACACCTGAATCAAGTCATCTGAACATTAGAAAAGACTTCAAACCTGAAGTTAATGGGTCAGATAAGGGAGAGATTTAAAATATGTATTATTGGTGTGTGTAGGGTCCAGCCAGTTAGTCCAATGACGTTGTCTACTGGTGGATGAAGGTTCACTGCATGTTCGATCTTTTCAGTGCACAATGTTGATTTACTTTAAACTTAAAGGGCCATGAAACCCCCTCGTTTCAGCAGGGTGTTTTCACACCTCTAATTTAGAAAAAGTCAGAAAAGTGGGCGTGTCCAGCTCTGTTTAGGGGGGAGTGTCGGAGGAACTAAAGTGGGAGGGTGTGGGAGTGTCTATTTGGGCACACGCGAGTTTCAGTCAAAATACACACCCACACACACAGGAGAAAGTGATGGTGTTTAACCTACATGGACATCTGTAGTCGAATTATTTGCCAAATTATTAAATGTTGGACTTTAACTGCAGTTTGGCTCTTTCATTCAGGGAATTCATTCATGCCCCTCGTGGCAAATGAGATATTTGAGTCGAGGAACTGCTCTAAGCGTGTATTTTTCATGCAATGTTTGATACCGCACGGCGAATGAGAGAAAAAAAAAACTCAGCATTTCCAGGAAACTTAGATGCACACGGCAGGTAGCGTCAGAAAGCCGCGTGTGTTATTCCGGTCACAAAATGCTGTAAAAACTCTACACGAGGTTAAAGTTTGGTTGTGATGCTAACATGTTTACACTCTGTGCAATAGTTAACTTAATTCGATACGAACAAACTGAATAAACAAAGAGCACTGGTCGCTCACTTACCAAATCTGTAGAGACAGGACAATCACCAGCAACTAGAGCCGCGTCTTTATTAAGAGAAGACTACAAGCGAATCCGGATCTCAGCGTTTGCAGATGAGAACAGCTCTCAGGTAAACAATAATCCTCCTTAGATACGTAAGTTATTGTTGTCGAGCGTCGCGTACACTGTTAATCCACACGTGATCCAGCTGAGCTCTCACAGAGAGAAAATGAAAACAAAACTTCACTGCAGCAAACTATAAAAGCAACACTTCACGCTTGTTTTGCCAACACAACATGGCGTCTCTGTCGTGTAAACACTGTGACAGTAATGAATATTAATGATGTTGCACAATAGAGCGCGCTGATTGGTTTGAACCAAGCTTTACTCATGCATTAATGCATCACACTGTAAGATGTAATAAGACACACTCTGGCACAGACGTCCAGTCTGCACGCTGGAATACACGCTATTATGTCATGACCGTGACGCAGCTTCAAAAATTTGTTTCAAACAGGAAGTACGAATTTGCTTGAAATAATGCTAAAACAACCAATTTACACTTTTTAGTGAAATATAGGTGTCCTAATAGTGTTTTTAGCAGTGTGGGACACATATACAACTGTCGTGACCCTTTAACTCATATCTGACTCCAATTTTAGTATGAGGTGGTTTAGAGTATTAATATATTTATCCTCGTTTTATATGACTCCAATTATAAAACATTGATAAGATGATTTAGTTTCTTTTAATATTACTTTAGATTATGATTGTATATTTTCTTAGGTTCATTATTGTATATTATTCTCCTTCATTGGGATTCCTATAACATCCTGAGTCTTGTACCGGCCGAGTATACAATTTCTTTAGCACAAGCATGTCAGTCTTGGTCACTAAACAGTGGCGATTGACCGCTATCCTAAAAAAGCAGAACCCTACTTACTCAGATTAGAATTTTTTTTTCTGTGGTCCCCATAGATCTGCTATCTACTAAATCTACCAGAGCTATTTAGTCATTGCAGGGATGCTTCAAATGTAAAGGAAATGGCACCGAAAATTATATAAACTAAATACCTTAATCATATCTGTCTTAGGATCATCTTCAGTGAGGGGTCTGAGTGTGTGTTTGAGGTGTTTCTGTGAGTCTCTGCACATTAAACACAGCGGCTGTTTGTCCTCCAGACAGAAGAGTTTGAGTTTCTCTCGGTGTAAACTGCAGATCTGCTCAGATCCTGATGAACAGCTCTTATTTTTCTGCTTTAGGAATAATTCGCACAGGTTTTTCAATGCAAGATTACCTGTAGGAGTGTTTGAGGATGATCTCCTGCAGACGGGACACTCCTGAGAGTCTGTGCTTCTCCAGAACTCATGTAGACAATCTTTACACACACTGTGACTACATGATAAAATAAGTACACTTCTGAAGATCTTACAGCACAAGAAAGATCTTCTGCAGACACACGTATTGAAGACATGTTTACTGTTTGTGGTCCAGTAATCTAATAGTTTACAGAGATTCAGAAATAAACTTCTCATAAATAAAACTTCTCATTGAAGGTTTTTTCCTCTTCATTCATCATTGATTGTTGACTCCTTTTTGCTTTTGTCAAGAAAAAAAAAAGTCGGAAAGGAAATTTAATAAGTCTTTTCTGAAATGAGGTGGGCGAAATTTGGGTGTGTTGAAACGGGTCAAAGAACAACATCAGGGGGGTATTCCAGAAAGCTGGGTTAACTTACCATCTGCTAAAACCTAAACTCTCGGTTGATTTACCCAAAACCTGCTTACCGCGAGTATGTTGGTTCCAAAACAGGTGACAAGAGTTAGTTAAATCAACCTCCTGAAGATAACCGCGGGTTAATGCGCGTGCACGGCACACACCTGAAGGCATTTTCAATAGATCGCCGAATTCACGAGTCACCATAGAAAGTCATGGTGAGAAAAAAAAGGGCAACGCACTTTACAGAGGCGAAGCTGGAGGTTTTAAACACAGAGATTACACATCTGCTTCAACGAAGGAAAGAAATATAGAATAAGAAATAGATAAGAAAAGAAAAAATAAATAATAAGAAAGTTTGTTAGTTCATTAAATTACACATGCCACCCTCCATTTTATTGTAATGATAAATTAAAATACTCTTTAACATCCTTTTTGAGTATGTTGTGTAACCATTCATGCATTTATTTTTCTTGCCATTAATTTCTTAAGGCCACAATATGTGTATTGACTAATAAGGCTTATAGAAATTGTAATCTTTCTGGAGCTAGAACTCTGTCCAAAGTCATTAAACACAGAAACATTATCATAAAAGGTAATATTTAATTACTGGAGCTCTTTATTTAACACTCTAGAATATTCTTTCTGACATGCAGCTAATAGAAAGAGGCTAGTCTAACTGCTGTGTCCTATAATAAAGGCTTTTCAGTGGTTGAGTTTTTGACTTAAACCACACACTCTGTCACTGTTGTAAGTGATTGTTGCCAGATAGCTTTAGGTTCTTTTTATTTTGCATGCAGACGAAGTTCCTTCTGCCTCAACTAACAAGCAGTGTAAGAATTTTCTGCACTTTTCCATATTTGAATATTACTCTTGGATCACAAAATCTTTTATCTACATATTTAAATTCTAAAGTAGCTGTATAAGGTCCATCTTCAAAGATAAAGTCACATGAGCATCAACTTAAGGTGAGAAATGTATATGAAAAATATGTTACACGTTGAAAGGTGTGTATAAAGCAGTGTACAAAATCATTCATTTTATTTCAGGAAATGAAGAAATGAACAGACCAAAATATTTGATTAAACATGTTTTTTTGACTAATTATATTTTTTAGCACTCTTCCATCTGTTTTGTCTGCTTGGGTCACTGAGATTTCCTCTGGGTCAGGCTGCAGGTACGTGTCATCGTATAAGGCAGAAAAGGGTATCTTTTGTCCTCCAGCAAGTAACAATGTAGTGCCCAGTAATGATTCTATTTTATAATACAAATATAATAAAAATAAACATTGTGTAAAGCAACATTTGCTTTATAGTTTTTTTTACTATATTTGTGTTATACACTTGAATCATTACTTCCTGAAAATCAGCCATTTAGCCTCAACATAGTGATGAGGTGGGGTCATCACATATGAGCTGGTAGGTGGAAGCAGCAATAAGTTCACACCAAGATTAAGGATAGAAAATTAAGTTGTACCTGCACACTTATACTTTGGACAAATTTTATATTATCAGTGTCCTTTAGTGACTGATGGAGCTTTAAAATCGGCTGCAATTAATGCACACAATAGCATTTAGAAACCCTGAAAAAAATATTATATAAAAAAATGTAGGTGTGTGTGCGTGAATGTATATATAAGAACGACGTCCTACATCTTAAATTAAAGATATATTTTCCTACAAAAGACAAAGCTGCCACTTATAATATTATACAGAAAAATGTGAGGGTGCAGAAGAAGAGAAAAAACACAAGATCTGTAAGTGAGATTCGAACTCGCTCCGCTGTGCGCTCCGTTGTTCTTTATAGACGCACTATCCACTACGCTATTCCCGTGCTCTAAATTATCTGTGTAATGATACGCAGTAATGTATGACCAAGGAACTGTACAAAGTGTAAAAAAACAGTTCAGTGCCAGGCATACTGTACAGGTGGTCATGCTGCCACATTGTACAGTTGCCTAAAATGCCCTGACGCGAATACAAAGAGCTGCACTGAATGTTTTTTATGGTAAGCGCAGACCCGCGGTTTGTCACATTTGATTTCAAAAAGGTTTGTTAAATACATTAACATTATAAATTTGGTTATGAAAAAAACTATGCACTTATAACCCTCTCACAACGAAAAAACTTGTATCTGTGTGTCCACATCCATAAATATTCTCATCAAAAGAGCACGCAATGCTCAGTAAACTCTCTGAAACAGACAAACTCTGGAACATAGCAACTTACTCTGAACATAACCTGCTCCGGAGCAGGTTATCTTCAGAGAGTAAGTTGCTATGGCTACTTAACATACCCAGAAGTTACCTCCGATTTTGGAACCAAAGTTGAGGTTATCCACCTACTTACTCTCAAACTTACCCGTGTATGTCACATAACCTGCTTTCTGGAACAGCCCCCAGGACTATGTTTAATTTTAACCAAATGTACTAAAATTAAGTTATAAGGGATCTTTCACACAGAATATGCCATTCTTTTGTGCTACCTGTACATTGTTTTACTGTTAATGCACACACATGCTACACCCTGAATAGAATAATGTAAATAAATGTAGTGTGATACTCTTATAAAATACTCTTACCAATATTCCACTGTCAGCTGATGTGTTACTCCTTACTTTAACATGATCTAACATGGCAGTTCTGTTTGAGAAAAAATAACCGCTATACAAAAGCCGATTGCGTCCTGAGAAATCCCTTAGTTTTTCATTTGGGAAAACCTTTTGTCTCCTGGTCTTTAAAACATTTAAACTTTGTTTCTGTTTATTCCCAGAAACATTTGACTGGCACCAGTGTTGGGAGTAATGCGTTACAAAAGTAATGTATTACAGTAATGTATTACATTTTCCTGTAACGCAGTAGTGTAAGGCATTACTAATACATTTTCAGTAATATTTTATTCGGTACATGTTCAGTAACGCGTGCGTTACAACAAACTTTTCGCCCGCAAGACATTAACAAATAAAAAATACCGCAGTTCTATTTCCTGTTCGTGGCTAGAGAATATATGCGCGTGCTGTCATTTATCTCCCTCTGGCTATGGGACCTTTTTACTTAAAACGCGGAATGATTTCAGCTTCTGAGCTCAAGGTCCGGGGCTATTTGGCTCAGCCCGGTTCGCAGTACGCACAGTGGAAAGCGGAAAATAGATGAATAAGCAGATGACAGTGCATTCGCGAGATGGACGTAAGTGTATATGCCGTTATTTCACTGACAAATGTCGTAAGCTCATTTATGTAATACGAGCGAGTGAACGTGCCGGTTTCCTCTGTGAACAAAACTCCTCGCGTTCACTCAACACTGGCTGGGCTGCTCACGTGCTAACGACCTGCTCTCACTCCATCAGATGATGCAGACTCACAATCTGTGCCGTGTGTTTCCTCTTCCTTTCGTTCTGTTGCTCTCCAGAGATCCTCCTATTTAATTGTTATCCCAAGAATTTTTATATAGTTTATATATTACTACACTTTTTACTTACAGGTTTGGATAAATTCTATAATAAATACTAGTGTTTTTGAGTGTAAGGTATACTGCCTATGATTTAGGCTAGTATTTACAATGAATGCTTAAGCATACTGTCGTATTAAGAATAGTGAACTCATAAAATGAAATATAAAGTGTAGTTTTACTACAGTAAAGTGTGGTGAATTGTAGTACAATCTACCCCATATTGTAAAAAAAAACTACAGCACTGGATCATTTGTTTATATTACACTTGCTGTGTTACCATAGCAACTATAGTATTACCACAACAGAGTAAATTAAGTACTTAATGACAATATGTGTGTTCAGGGGCCCTGTGGAGAAATATCTCATCATATAACATACAGCCAAAAATTTTATGGTTTATTAGATTAAAAATTATAAGTCTATTTTAGTATTTTGGTTATTGTTAATAAATAGTGTACTAATATAATTCATATCAAAAAGCTCGAAAGGAAGAGGGAACACAAGACACAAATTGTGAGTCTGCATATAATCTCACTGAGAGAGCAGTGTTCTGATAGCACGCAAGAAAACTTGTGCGTGAGCTGTCCATATTTGAGAGATTGTGAGAATTTGTGCGCGAGCAGCGTATGTGAGAGCTCGCAAGCAGTTTTGTCCACAAACAGGAAATCGATGCACAAACATTATACTGAGAAAGCTGTTCATCATGCTCACTTTGTGCTAGACGGTTTTGTGTTGTAAACCACTGAATGTAAAGTAAATACAATAATGGCAACAATAAGAAAAGAAACAAAATCTGCATTTTGTCATGCCATTGGAGTTTACATATCGGCCTGTTGTGTCTAATATGAATATAGCCAAGCCATTCACAGATATTGCTAGATAATCACTTTACCTCTACCATACTTTAAACAGATCATTTGTGATTCTGGCTGTCATCCTTTCTTGCATTGTCTTGAGCCTTCACATTTACAATTATATACTATGTTGTTAGTAGCCTGGAGAGGTCACAGTCATTCTGCTACATCAAATCACTCTACTGGATGTAAAATGCTCATTATAGAACATTATAGAATTTTATAATGTTAAGTTTTAATTCTGTAGTAATTTTGATGAAAGTAACTAAAAAGTAATATAAGAGTAATGTAACATATTACAATTCTGAGACAGTAATATTGTAAGGTAAGGGAGTACATTTAAATAACAGTAATAAGTAAACTGTAATGTATTACAGTTTGGAAGTAACTTGCACAACACTGACTGGCACACAGATGAACTGATGGATACAAAATTTTGTTTATATTTGTCAAGTTTTCTTCAGTTGGTCAGTTCAGTGTACTGTGAATTAAATACATAAAAGCATGTGTGATAGTATTTTCTATTCTCATATGTCCACTAGATGGCAGTGCTTAATAAAACAATTCAACAGTCTCCAACCAATGACCAGTCATACACTGTAGATGGTGACTGTGATTATGACACACACTTAAATGAATAAAACATAATATTGTTTTTCAAACTGAAATGTTCTAGCAGAAACGCAAAGCACTTACATATGAGAAAAACAAAATCCTATTTTAATAAGGCATAGATTATTATTATGTGAATTGAAAAAATAATTAAATAGACTTTAAATGTAATTAAATGTTATCTGTTGCATTCATGTCCTTCACATTAATTTACTTTTAAGAGTTTACACTTAGCTTATGATTGAACATAAAGCCTTGGCATGCTGTCCCGGGAGAGAGCTCTGAGCTCATAAGATCCTCTAGCCCGGGGCTTCCTCCAGTTTGTAAGACAAGAGGGGAGTTTGAGCTCAGGTCTTGAGAACTCCTCAGCTTATTATATGGCTAATGGCAATTAGGAATTGCAGATTAAGAGTTCATCAATTGTGTCAATTTAGTTAGGTCAATTTACCCATGTGACGTGTTTAGACTGTGGGAGGAAACCGGAGAACCCAGAGGAAACCCATGCAGGCTCGGGGAGAACATGTAAACTTCACACAGAAACATCAGCTGGCCATGTAAGAATTTGAACCAATGACATTCTTGCTGTGATGCAACAGTGCTAACCACTGGAGCACCGTGTCACCTTGTCAAGGAAAGGATGGAGGAGTGGTGGAAGGGGGAATTCTTCAAGGTGAAGATAACTAAGGTAGGAAACTCTCATTATAGTGAGCTAGGAACCAGATCCAGGACCAGCTGGCAAAAAGCACGTGATTCTCTGGAAATTAGTTTGTTGTGGCATGAGCGTGGGTTAAGAGAGCAAGCACAGAAAAGCACACACAGGATCAAACTGTGTTTCTATAAAGAACTGTAGCAACTACGCCTCCCCAACTTAATGGGGAATACATCCAAACAAGGACACAGGCTCGGTCCCCTTAAAATGAGTTCAGGCAGAAACGTGGGAAACAATTTATAAAAATACTAAATGTATTCAGTTCAAGCAATATAGTGTACACTTGCATAAAAACAACAATTAAAAAGCACATTTCCTCACTATGAGCAACAATAATTTAATAATAATAATAATAATAAAACCACCACACTTAACCCAGGAGCATGGGCTTAGCAGGAGTGAACACCAAAGAATAAATCCACAGCACTCTAGACACCACACCACCATGTACTTCACCCACTCAGCATCACATCAAGTGTCCCACACCAGCCACTACTAAAAGGCCCCTCCAACCATGAGGTCCAGACTCCAGACTGGAAAACACAAAAGGTCTAAAGATATAGACAATAAATGTACTTAAATGTAAAAGTCACTGTTGCTCACAGAAAGATTACACATCAGACTCAACTTGACAAATACTTGATAAATAAACTAATATCCCAACTGAGAATCATTCCAATTAGACAATACAAACAAGATGAAATACTAAAACAATAACAAAATGTGTAGTGTCACTATCAGTCAGCACTAGCAACACCACAAAAATCAACAATATCCAAAACAAATAAATGAAAGAAAACTCACATTGAGAAAGTAAAAAAAAAAAAAAACTCAACCCGTTCCATTGCAAAACCGTCCAAATTTTCTATACCTGCCTATGTCATTTTATACCCACACAATAATGTTCAAAACATGATTGTAAAACGGCCCAATTTGTTGGCAGTGTTGCCTGCAATCACTGCCAACCAGAGACCAAAACAAGGAAGTGACGCACGAGAACTGAAGTCAGACGTGACGTGCCGTAAGGGCGAACTTCCAAAGTTTATATAGTCGGGTGCCACCTGCTGATAGGTGGGTGAAACTGTCAGTCACTGCATCCATTCTATCACATTATAAAAAAAACTTCTCTTAGAATACCTGCATAATTCTTATAGGGAATTTTAGCAACAATTTTTCATAGCTACATAGTTATGGTAAAGAGTAAACTGTATATAATTTGCATTTGCTTTCCATACTCTTTCCATACTTTAACTAAAAAGGTGACACATTTTCCTTCTTATGCCCTTTTCTTGATGTTTTGACTTTTTTCAGACTCATTCTTTTCCTTCAGCTTCTCCATCAGGAAATCAGTGTGCCAAAGGGTGAGAGCAGAATCAGTCTTGAGTGTGATCATCAGCCATTTTTTCACACAGTCTTATGATCGTCTGACCACTTTTATTTTCTCTTCCTCCAGTTCTGGCATTTTCTTCCAGCTTTTTGACCACAACTACCCCATCAGCAATTGTGGTTATGCAATTCTTCTTTAAATCTTCATACATCCTCTTCTCCTTCTTTGTCTTTTTCACATATATTTTTTCACATATATCCTTTGACATGATCTTTGTAGCTGCATTTATTAGTGCACACTGTACTTTGTTAATTTCACACTACACCATGAGATATCACTGTTTTTTGTTTTTGTTCTCTTTAACATATTCCTTGTTCTTCTTCAGAGCGTCTTTAAGTAGTTTCAGCTCATTTTGCTTTAGTTTAGTCAATTGAACTTGTGATTGTAGATTAGAGACATTTGCCTCCAACTGGACACATGTTCAGTCATCTTCAGAGATTTAGGTTATACTTTGTCAAGACTTACTTTCGTTACTTTAGTTATTGTTACTTTGTTACCTGTGTGATAAAGCAGTTGAATGACAAAATGGACAAAGCCCCTACCTGCACATTTCATAGAACTACCTAATGATCCATATTAAAATATTATCTGGAGTTGCTTTATGGGACTGTTGCTATGTCATCACCCTGGTTGATTATTTCAGTAAGTGGCCTAATGTAGCTTTTGCACCATAAGTGACAGCAGATGTCATTTTTCTTAACACTATCAGTTGTAGGAAGGGAAATTGGCATGGCTAAGTCTCTGACAATCCACGGCTAATAACATCTCCTGTTTGTTTGTTTGTTTGTTTGTTTGTTTGCTTGCTTGCTTGCTTGTTAGTTAGTTAGTTAGTTAGTTAGTTAGTTAGTTAGTTGGTTAGTTGGTTAGTTAGTTTTTTGAGTATGGGAAAAAAATAGGGGAACCAACATTGCAATCCCTAAGCCAAAATGTAATGTAATGTAATGCAATGTCGAGAATGAATGCCAACTACATTTTAAAAGATAAAATTCTCTATTATTTTGTTGATTCATTTTCAGATAAAGTATATTGTCTCATCAATGTATATAAATAAACACTACAGTATTGAAAATAATATTTGTAAAGAATGACTTTAGTTTTGTTGTACTTTACATACATAGGTCCAGTCTTTAGAGCACAACCACAGACTGTGAGCACAATATGTACTTTTACATTTCTGGGCTTTCGAGCAGGATTTAACAATCTAAAGACTTTTAGTGCATGATTTAGTTTTTGAAAGGAAACAAAAAGGTGCCTGATTTTCCTTCTCCTGCACTTTTCTTGATGTTTTCAAGTGTTTTGACTTTTTTAGCTTCTCCATCAGGAAATCAGTGTGCCAAAGGGTTGTGGGATTATATTCCATCTTTGAATTTTTATACATCCTCTTCTTCTTCTTTGCCACATATATTTTTGCCATTTGCTTTGTAGCTGCATTTATTAGTCCCCACTATACACTGTTAACTTCTTTTAAAGGGGTGGTCCAGAATGTAATTTTAAGGCTTGGTTGCGTTAATAAGATGCAAAGCAATGTGTGCTCATGTTTCACTTAAAGGAAATCGTGTTATTTTTTCATAAATCTCACTTTGATTATACACAGCTACTCAGCTAACATGAAAACGACTGTCATATTTCCTAGTTCCTCTAAAAGGCCCGCCCTCAAGTGAATCTTATTGGTCATCATCATAATGTGCTGTGATTCACTGATCGGCTCCACGTCACGCCCTGACAAGCACACGCGTTTTGTGTAAACAGTCAGTCAGTCAACACGTGTCTGTAACGAGTGAAAATGGGATGCGGCTCCTTTAAGTGTTTCTGTGCCTTTTAGAGTGTTTATGTGTGTATATGATGAAGTATCTGTAACACGAGAAGCGCATGTGCGCGGGAGAGATATTTATTGTTCTTTTTCTCTCATGCTCGGATTAAGTTATTTTCTGTGGTGACAGAATAAAGCACAAGATGTGAGATGAGACCTTTGTGAGCCTGGATTGATTTGTTTTTGATGTTACACTCCAGTTGGGAAATCATTGCCGTATTTTTTTTTTAATCAACGCATTACAGGACGTCTTTCACGCATATCCGGAATATGCCTGTGTAAGTAACATGAATCGTTTACATATCTTTTGCGACTTTATTGTCCGAGTTGTAAAACGCATAGGAAAGCTGCCTATAGAGAGAAACTCTGCCGTCTCACACAGAGAGACGCAGGTGCTGGCCAAGAGTGCGTGTGTGTGTTTACAGCCGTTTGATAAATATAAATTTGTAACGTTAGCTAAGTCGTTAGCGGCTACAATAATTTCCCGTTGTTTACATCTTTGCTACAACACACCGTTAAGGTTCGACACTGTACATGTCAGGATCAATATTAACAAATAAAAACATTTGCAGCTCATGACTGAGTTCACAGCGTTTCCTTGCTCCATCTTTGAGGAGATTTTAGCCGAATCCAGCACTGAACTGGGAGAGATTCTGGAAGCTGCGTTTTGTCAAATCATGCTTGCTGATTATTTTATAATTCTCTGGAACATAATTAATATTGAACTGTAAGCACTTCTGTGTTTGGGTCGTGTCATTTGGAAGCCCAACAACAGAAACAGAACAGCTCTGTGGAAACAGCAGGATGGCATTTCTCCCTCTGCAGTAACGTTACAGCGCCTCTGGCCACGGCCTATACCTGCGCAGTGTGGGATGCGCAATAACGAACTTTTGTGATCTCACAGGGGGAGGAAGTATTTTTTGTAGTCCCTGAAATTCATTCATTGTAGGCATTGCTAAGCTAACTCTGTATAAATCAAGGTCTCCCTTTGCATTGAACTTTAAGCAGTTTACATTCAGAGATGCTGTTTATGTTCACACAGCTACACTACACATCAACTGAAGTTTAAAATATAACATCGTAGTAGACCACCCCTTTAACACTACACCGTGAAAGATTACTGACCCACCAGCATGCAGGATAATGACAGTTATGAACAGTCTCATCACAGAAGATGCAGCACATTGCAGGATCAATATAAACTCATTCTTTCGAGGAAACTTCAACTTCAACAAGTTCTTGTTGTCTTTGACATGTTCCTCATTTTGCTTTAGTTCAGTCAATTGAATTTGTGATTGTAGATTATAGAGACCCATTAGAGATTATTTTTTAACACATCTTTAGTCATCTTCAGAGATTTTGGTTTCACTTTTTTAAGAAACTTAAAAAACCTGTCATACCACTGAAACTGCAACCCCATGATTGTACTGTACTACTTCAAGTCAAATGCATTCACAAGGCTATTGTTGTTAACTAGGTATAGTAAGCATGACAAAATGACCACTCAAAGGTGTGGGTGTTGAAAAGTAGAGCACAGAAAACTGAAATCTTGATGTGTCTGAAGCATACAGTACAGAGTCTCATTGGTGATACAGGACAAAAAGAGTATCCAATGCCAACATATGATACATATATTTTGAGAGGCTTTGGTGAGAGATAAAAAATGTGAGTCAAATTTCTTGTATCATTTTTAAAATGTATTTGTTGTAAATGTTTATAGGTGACTTTGTTGACAAGCACCACTACCATGGCATGACTTTTTAGAGAAAAAAAGTTGTTAATGTTAGCTGATCTTATTAAGGCAGATTTTTTTATATATATAATTATAACTTTGTATTCTATTTATCTTACATCTTGAAAAGAAGGCAGAATATGTTATCTTTAAGACATTTTTATGGAATTATATGTTGAAATTGTCTATTTCTGTGCTTTCTTCTCACTGTTATAACACAAGTAGGCCCATTTTTCCTGATCTTGATTGCTTCTACAGTTTACCAAACAATTTGTTGTTTAACAGAATGTACCTGTATGACACACACACACATGCTGGTAATGTGAACTGACTGCATGAACATAGTTTCACCTCTGTGTTTATAATACACTGGCCCTGTAAACATACGTACTGGAACAGAATGTTGTTTTTCAACTCTGACAAAGCAAAACTGCAAACCCATCAGCGCTGACAGAAAGATAGTTTTAAGAGTCGAAAATACATACTTTTAATGTCCTGACATGTTCTGGAGTGTGATCTGCTTTACTGATTCCTTCTAAAAATATTTTAAACATTGTTTCCCCAATTTGTTAATGATCATTTATGAAAGCTGTTATTAAAGTGATACATTGAGGTCTTTCTTGGGTTACCTTCTCTGTGTTTTTCTTTATTGTATATATTTTTGCTTCTTTGGCAGGTTTGCTCTAGTGGCATACTACAGTAATAATCTGGCATCCAACTGGTGCAGCATATCAATTTTTAGTCAGATGCCAGCGTGGGATCAATATAAACTTTTACTTTGTTTTAACAGTATTTTCCCCATTGTTTCGGGTATTTTTGCCTTTGTTGAACATGTGATCGTACATTGAAATTATTTTGTTTTAACTGGGGCAGTACAGTGATTCACAGAAAAATGGTCACTGGTTTAGGTCCCAGCTGAGCTCTCTGTGTATAGTTTGCTTGTTCTCAAGGTGTCATAGGTGAATTAGGTAAACAAAGTTGGCCATAGTGTGTAAATGAAGAATGTATGGGTGTTCCCTGCTGCATTAAACTTATGTCAGAGTAATTGGTGGTTTATACTCTTTATCATAATCATCTCACTGATAGTTGTTAGACAAGAAAAACAGGCTGATTCTGTTTTTTCTGCTAACACTTGACTTTAGCTTCTTTAACAGCCATCAGAACATTACTAGAAGGAGCTCTATGGGAGAATGTGAAGAGCAGGACAATGTTTTCAGCAACATCTCTTCCAAATTAAGAATGAACTGCATCAAATGTGTATTGTTGTCCGTCAGAGGGGCAATTTACAGTTGCTTTAATCAGCAGACAATAGACACACATTTTCTTTAACTGAGAAAGTCCATGACAATTTCTTTATCATTTTCCATAATCCATAATTTTGTTACTCAAAACTGTACTAAATAAAAAATAACATGCATTTTGTATGATCTCACTTATTTTGTTAAAAGTTTTCACATGAATAAAAAAAATGTTTCTGTAGTTCTTAATAAACTCTGTCTTTTTACCAAGGAAGAGTATTAAGCCTCTGAAAGCAGTTTATCTTTGTGGACAACCAATCCAGGTCACAAAAAAGCTGAAATAACCATTGAGAGAGCAAATGTACTTTTTGGAGCAGATTCTTGTACCTGCTGTACCTCATGGGCTGCATTTATGCACTGGAACTAAGCTATCCAAAGAAACGCAAATACATTTTTGAGTTTTTTCATAAGGGCTTCTTCAAGCTTGATGACGAACAGTAACATGTTCCCCAACGTCCAAGATCTCAAGATCAGCTTATTGGCCTAAAAGCCATACAGACATTGTTGATAGTAGCGAGATTTTGTTGGGTCATTTGAGTAAATTGTATTGTTCAGATTTTTCAGTTTTTCCAAGCACAATTTTGAAAAGGCCTTTTTACATATGGACCATACTTGTGGGTCAGTTGAAGGGTTAGTTCACCAAAAAAGTTTTTTTTACTGTTTTCTCCCCCTAAAGTGGTTTCAAACCTTTGTTTCTTCTTCTGTTGAACACTAAAGAAAATTACTACAAGAAAGCTTATTCTGAAACTATTGACTTCCACAGTAGGAAAAAACAAATCTTTGTGTTCAACAGAACACAAAAAACTTTGAAACAAGTAAAGGGTGAGAAAATGATGACAGAATTTCTATTTTTGAGTGAAATATCCCTGTGCATGTGAAGCGAGATTTTTGTTTGTTTGTTTTGCTTTGTTTTTTTGCACAGTCTGAATGTAATTTTATTTACAGCATTATCAGTTAATATAGTTCATGTGTTTAGTAGGATGCATTTAAAAAAGTCCCATACAAAAAAAGTTTAGTTTTCTGTGAAGATTTTTCACTTGCTAGTTTACAATGCTTATGTTACTGTTTTGGTTGCATTTAAGGATTAATAAACACAAGCACGTATGTGTAAAAACTAGTCTGAACCATCCATATTAAGTCCTTTGTATTCCATCATTGTATAAGTTTTGACGAAGTAAAGAATTTGTATTTTGAAATATATGTTGAATAAAAAAAAAATAATAACTGTCATTTTTTACATCATATCCTGTAATTTCTTCACAGAATTTGCCAGCTCTACGTAATATTTTGTTTAAGTAGTCTACTTCTACTTAGAATTTGTAAAATAGACAATTTAAAAAAAGATGTTGGTTTCAATACAAAATGCAAGTTTACAACTCATTAGATTATGTAGATCCCACACACAAAATAATGGTCAGAGAAAAAATAAGTTAAGTTTATGTGAAAATTTTATTTTGACAGATAAAAATTAAGTGAGTTCTACAAGGCCTAGTATTGTTTCATCTACATAATAAAACTATGCAAAAATTCTATTTATTGTTTTAAAAATCTGAAAAAACAGATGTACATCAGTATTCACAGCCTTCACAGCTCTAAATTGAGCTCAGATACATTCTGTTTCCACTGATCATTCCTGAGATGTTTCAGCAGCTTCATTGACGTTCACCTGTGCTCAATTCAGCTGATCGGACATGATCTGAAAAGACATACACCTGTCTATGTAAGGCCCCAGGGTTGACATGTCAAAGCACAAAACAAGCATGAAGACAAAGGAACTGACTGTAGACCTCCGAGACAGGATTGTCTTGAGGCACAAGGCTGGGGAAATTTACAGAAAGTGAGCACAGCGGCCTCCATCATCTGTAAGTGGAAGATGTTTGAACCACCAGGACTCTTCCTAGAGCTGGCCGGCCATCTAAGCTGAGTGATCGAGGGAGAAGGGCTTTAGTCAGGGAGGTGATTAATAACCTGATGGTCACTCTGTCTGAGCTCCAGTGTTCTTCTGTGGAGAGAGGAGAACCTTACAGAAGGACAACCATCTGTGCAGCAATCCACCAATCAGGCCTGTATGGTAGAGTGGCCAGATGGAAGACACTCCCCACCTGGAATTTGCCAAAAGGCATCTGAAGGACTCTCAGACCATCAGAAACTAAATTCTCTGCTCTGATGAGACTAAAATTGAACTCTCTGGAGTGAGTGCCAGGCGTTACGTTTGGAGAAAAGCAGGCAGTGCTCATCACCAGGCTAACAGCATCCCTACAGTTCAGCATGGTGGTGTTGGCAACATGCTGTGGGGATGTGTTTCAGCAGCAGGAGCTGGAAGACTAGTCAGGATAGAGGGAAAGATGAATGCAACAATGTACAGAGACATCCTGAATGAAAACCTGCTGCAGAGCGCTCTTGACCTCAGACTGGGGCGATGGTTCATCTTCCAGCAGGACAATTACCCAAATCCCACCACCAAAATATCAATGGAGCGGCTTCACAACAACTCGGTGAATGTCCTTGGGTGGCCCAGCCAGAGCCCAGATCTAAATCCTATTGAACATCTCTGGAGAGATCTGAAAATGGCTGTACACCGTCACTTCCCATCCAGCCTGATAGATCTTGAGAGGTACTGCAAAGAGGAATGGACAAAAATTCCCAAAGACAGGTGTGCAGAGCTTGTGGCATCATATTCAAAAAGACTTGAGGCTCTAATCACTGCCAAAAGTGCATCAACAAAGTATTGAACAAAGGCTGTGAACACTGATGTACATGTGAATCTTCAGCTTTTTTATATCAACAATTTCAAAAACTATTTGTTCACATTGTCATTATGAGGGATTGTGTGTAGTATTTTGAGGAAATCAATGAATTCAATGCATTTTGGAATAAATATGTAACATAAACAAATGTGGAAAAAGTGAAGCACTATCAACACTTTCCAGATGCACTGTATGTTCACTGATTGTCTAAACAAATGTCTAAACAAATATTATAGCCAAACATATGTAAATAGAAATAAACAAGAAGAATGGTATTCATGAAATTATTGTATACAATTGTTAGTGCAAAAAAGGTAGAACTGAATACAATATACATACAATTTAGAGCTGGGTGGTATGACGGTATATACAGTTGAAGTCAGAATTATTGTCCCCCTAAATTATGAGCCACCCTGTTTATTTTTCCCCAATTTCTGTTTATTTAATTTCTGAGAAGATTTTTTTCAACACATTTCTGCACACAATAGTTTTAACTCATCTCTAATAACTGATTTACTTTATCTTTGTCATGATGACAGTGATTAATATTTGGCCAGATATTTTTCAATGTATTTTATATCTGCCAGATGTTATTTGAGAAATGTTTTAGCAATCTCCACTTAAAATTGGAATTTGTTGTTCATCTTAAGTCATAATTCGTTTACTAAATCAAAATAGATCAAGTCCTTTTCTTGACATTTTCTGGAAAAATTACCTTTATAAAAACTATATTGTGAAAGATATTGTTACCATTAAATAAGCTTTCTCATTGTGAAATAAAATTTTGGTCATACCACCCAGCCCTAATACAATTTACATACTTATATTAGTGTATAAACCATGACATGATGATAAAAGAAGCAAAAAAAAAAATGATAAATGAAAAAATATTTTAGTAACACTTTATCTTAAGCAACAATTTACACAAGGCCTATTACTAAGATATTAACTGTTCATTTGCATAAATATACTCTTATTCTACATCTCTAATCTTACCCAATACCTAAACCTAACTACCACATTACTAATATTAAGTTAGTTAGAAGTTTATTAAAGTTAAAAGTCTTAAGTAAATGGATTATTAATAGTGTGGATTGTGCCTCAAAATAAAGTGTGGCAAATATTTCCAAGTAGTTAACATAAAAACATTTTTTTTAAAAATCCTTTTTTATAGTGTAGTGTTTGAGTAGCTGAGGCATTATTTGTTTATTTTTTTGTAGATATTGTAAAGTATCTTAGAGCTTTTTGTTTTCCTTTCCCTGCTCTCTTCTTGATGTCTTCCAGTGTTTTGACTTTTCCAAGCTCATTTATTTCCTTCAGCTTCTCAATCAGAAAATCAATGTGCAGAAGTGTGTTCAGTGAATCAGTGTTGAGTGCTATTTTATCCAGAGTGTCCACACTGTGAAAAGCTTCTTTTAGTTGATTTTCATTCTCTTTCTCCAATTCTTTGAGTTGTTCTTCGAGTTTTCCGACCAAATAAACACCACTTTTAATTCTGTATTCATGTTCCTTCTTTAAATCTTCATATGTCCTCTTCTCCTTCTTTGTCTTTGTCACATATATCTTTGCTTCTTTGACATGATCACTGTAGTGGCATTTATTAGTGCACACTGTACAGTGATAATCTTTCATCACAGTACACCGTGAAAGATTACTGACCCACCAGCATCCAGGATAATGACAGTTCTCCTCACAGACAGTGCAGCATGTGGCCTTATAGGCTAAATTTAGATCAATATCAACCCTTTCTTTGTAGGACACTTCAACTTCATACTCAAAGTTCTTGTTGTCTTTGACCTTTTCCTCTTGTAGAGCATCTTGAGCTTGTTTCAGTTCATGCCTTTTCTGTTCTAACTCTTGACCCACTAATTGTAAATCAGAAATTTTTGCCCCCAACTCTCTCTGGATTTGCAAAACATCTTGTGTCATCTTCAGAGTTCTTGGTTTAATGTTGTTAATAAATTGCGTCAATCCTGTCATTCCTCTAAAACTGAGATCCCATGCAATCTCCTCAATCATCTCATATTCTTCATCATGAGTATCTGACTGGCGATTGTTAAACAAGAAAAACAAAGGCTGATTGCGTCCATTCAATGCACACTTGATTTGAGCCTCTTTAACAGCTATTAAAGCATTACTAGGAGGAAATCCATCTGAATGTGTGAAGAGTAGGACAATTTTCTCATCAATATCTTTCCCAAATAAAGACTGAACAGCATCAGTTATGTATATTAGTCTGTCAGAAAGGCGATTCTGTGTTGCTTTATTCACCAGACACACTGCGTTTATTTCATGGGTCAGGTCATCAATTTTGTTTAATCTCATGCCAATGTCAATATCAAAATCAATTCCACGAGTGTTTCCATATCCTGGTGTGTCGATGATTGTTAAATCTATTGGACTCTCTTGTAGATAAACCCCATAAACAGTGATGATGGAGGTCTGACTGTGAGCTGAAGACTGATCACTCTGATCATCTGTGATCTCAAACCAAACCTTGTCTTCTCTCTCAACACCCAGCATGTAGTTGACCATCACATTGACCAGGGTAGTTTTTCCTACGCCTGTTTCTCCAACTATCAGAATAGTTTTATGAGGTTTGTTTTCGTCTCTTTTTCCAAAAATGATTTTTCTGTAGGGTTCAGATTTATCCAGATTTTCTGTATTTGTTTGCAGTCTGTATCGAGCAGGATTTCCATCTTTAATTAAGATGCTTTTTTGAATGAGATCATTCTTGTTCTGTATAAAAAGTAACACACAATAAAAAGTACAGATGATCATTTGTAGGAAAACTCTGTAGCAATTTATTTCTATTTGTCATTTCTGCCTTATAACAAATGTAATTGTAATGAAGCTGTAATGTTTTGTGTTTTAAAGTAGTTTTTTTCTTTTTTTTTGCACCCTGAAATGCATGTAAAGACAAGAATAAAATTTATGATGCAGATGAGGGCATCGATTGATGAATACGTTATGCAAAGTTAAAGTAGGCTGTGTCAAACAAATTAGATAAAAACAATTCTTTAAATATATCATATCCTTGAATGGATCCTGCTCATATTAGGCTTGAACGCAATGTAATACTGTGCAATGGGAAAAATAAAAATAAAATTGTTTAATTTATTTATTTTTACCAAGTATTTATTAACTGTCCTATTATTAACTAACCTATATACTGTGTTATAAACATAATTTCAAGTAACAGAACTGCAGTCAGTTAGTATATAAAGTTGAAGTCAGAATTATTAGTCCCCCTGTTTATTTTTTCCCTATTTTCTGTTTAACAGAGATATTTCTTCAACACATTTTTAAACATCATAGTTTTAATAACTCATCTCTAATAATTGATTTATAATAATAAAAATTTTTACCTTAAAATGGTGTTTAAAAAAACTGCTTTTATTCTAGCTGAAATAAAGCAAATAAGACTTTCTCCAGAAGAAAAAATATTATAGGAAATACTGTGAAAATTTCCTTGCTCTGTTAAACATCAATTGGAAAACATTTAAACAAAGAAAAGAAATTCAAAGGGGGGCTAATAATTCTGACTTCAGCTGTATAAAACTTAAATGTATTGATTTCTACTACTAAACTTTATCAAGTGCAGCACAACCAGCATGTTCCCTATAAAGAATTCAGCTTGATGATGTTTACAAATCCAAATTAAATTATTGATTTTGTATAAGCAACTGGAGCTACTTGAGACAAACCAGTTAACCAGTCTAATGTGCTATAATTCAGCCAGATGACTGAAGACTGAGCCAGATTCATTTTGCCAAAACATGTGAAATGTTATGTCAGAAGCTTTGTTCAGCTTAAAATCATGTGACTGCTTCATGTATAATGCCAATTAAATACCACTGTATTTCAAAAAGGTTGTTTTTTCTAAATAAAATAACTGTCTAATAACTGAAAGACTCATTTGTACTGGTTGTCATATTTTCAGTTTGTGTGCTGGCACTGAACATATTTTATAAAATATGCAATAGATGTATAAAACAAAACAAATTTTAAAAGTTATCCAATGGCAAATACAAAAGTGAAAGTTTGCAGGTGTAAACAAAAACAGCAGTTTGGCGCGTACAACGTAGGGTTAACACCACTAGATCTACACACATTATAACACAAAAGTGCTATGCAAACTTGTTCTAATTTTTTTAACTATTATTACGGAGATCAGATAATCAGTGGGTAATTAAATTTCAGTGTAATAGGTTACATAAAATTATATTCAATTGCATATCACTGTATGTACTAATTACAACAAAATCTACTAAATAAATGTTACCTTATATGAACAAGTTTCATTTCTCCTTTCTACTTTGTCCTCCTCCAGGAATCCCTCGCACAGTTTTTGTAAAGCAAGATCAATTGGAGGCTCGTATTTTGAGGATCTTCTCCTGCAGACCGGACAATCCTGAGTTTTTGTGGTTGCCCAGAACTGCTGAAGACACTCTTTACAGAAATTGTGACTACACGACAGAAGAACTGGAATCTTGAAGATTTCGCGACACACAGGGCAAGAAAGGCTTTCTAAAGAGGAATTTTTCGAAGCCATATTTTGCTTTCGCTTTTGTACGAAATTCCCACAAGAGTAAAAAAAATCTGCAGTCAGTTTAAAAGCATGCTTCTCCTAAATAATTTCTTAAAGACGTCCACAAATTACGATTCCTTTTAAAAAGATTAATATAAGAGAAGCGTAAAAAATAAAAAGGCAACCTCTTCCTGGTGCGCTGTTTAATGCTGGGGTAAACAGGTATACGTCTTCCGTACTTGCTCATCTGGTGTAACTGAAACCGCAATGCATTGACTAGTCACTAGAGGTTGACAAACCCCTTTCTTAAAATGCCCAACTAGGCCAGTGAAAAGAAGCTTAACGTCACATATGGTTTTAGTGTATACAGTTATTATTACCCTTCATGACAGCTGTGAGGGGGTAATTTTTTTTAAATGTAGATCATTTTACCTATTAGTTTAATAATCTTTACTTGTAGGCTACACCTTTTCTCCAGCCATCTGTTTAGTATGTGAAGTTTTTGTCTCTCTTGCCTACAGTAATTTGCTTGTATGGCACAGATGCATAACAAAGACATTGCATGTTAATTTATGTTTATGTCATATTATTAGTCATGAAATATGTTTGATTAAATGACTTTAAATAGTAATTTTATATATATTTATATATTCTATTATAATTTATATTATTATACCATGCACATATTTTTTTGGTTCTTTATCTTTTTTTTTTTTTACTTTTAATTTAAGACTTTTCAAGACTAATGTAAATATTGGGCATCTGTATACTATTATAATACAAATAAACATTATATAAGATGGGCTACTTTAACTAAATATTATTTTGATATTAATTTTTCTTTAAGCTTTGTTTTTAAAAATTGTTATATTTTTAAATAAATTTATTAAAGATTTGTCATTCATTGTCTTGGTTTACAAGATGTGAAAGTCTGTAGCTAGAAGTTCAAAAGCTAAAATGTGTTGCAATGATAAAATAATAATCAGAATCAGATTAAGCAGCCCATTTTATATAATGTTTATTTGGATTACAATAATATAAAACAGACAGACAATATTTACATTAGTCTTGAAAAAGTAAAGTCTGAAAAACAAGATAAAGAATCGAAAATATGTGCATGGTATAATAATACTAATTGTAACAATTCATTCATTTATTCATTCATTCATTTTCTTTTTGGCTTAGTCTCTTTATTAATCTGGGGTCGCTAGAGCAGAATGAACCACCAACTTATTCAGCATATATTTTACGCAGCGGATGCCCTTCCAGCCGCAACCCAAAGCTGGGAAACACCCATACACTCTTGCATTCACACACATACACTACGGCTAATTTAGCTTATTCAATTCCCCTATAGCGCATGTGTTTGGACTGTGGGGGAAACTGGAGCACCTGGAGGAAACCCACGCACGGGGAGAACACTGTGATGCCTGTGCATGTTATACTAATACTAATTGTAACAACTGTATATAATAAAATAAAAAAAATGTGTAAAATTGCTATTTAAAGTTATTTAATCAAACATTTATACATGACTATAATATGACGATTATAAATATTAACCTCAAAATATTAGCAATTACATAAATGTTTTTATTCCTTTTTTGAAGGGGTCCATATTAAGATTGGTGGTTCAGACATTAACACACAAAGGCTTTTTTCTGATTATTGTTCTGTTTTGAAAATATCAAACTTTGCAAAAAGAACAAATGATACTTAATGATGTTTGTTGTCTGTTTGTGTGCACTTGCAGTTTTCTCGTACCGTCAGCAGGTGGCAACGTTTCCTAATTACTATTAAAAATTAAATTCATGCAGTCGGTGCCTGTTATTTCTTCTTTAATTTTGTTGTTAATAGCCTCTTTTTGTTTAACGATAGCTTTTCATAAATCATATACAGAAAATTTGTTACAGCCAAGTTTTTTTTTTAAATCCCATATTATTATTTAGGCCTAGAAGCTTGCACTTCAGTTAAAATATTCTTTAAATAATATGTTAAATAAATAAACCTTTAAAATCATTGAGTTAATTGCTTCTTTTAAGGAAAGAACACTGTCTTAACACTGTGAACAACACCAAAAGTCTGCACGAAGATAGTGATCTCTGACATATGTGGCGTTCAGTGCCCAGAATATATTAAAATAACATATTTTAAATGTGTTATCATACTTTTAACCTTAATTTTTTCTGTCATCTCTGCTGATGTTTTTAATGATAGAAAAACAAAGTTTTGATGCTTTTAGTAAATTGCCACTTTTATAAAAACTAAGTTTAAAGTAATTTATTTCTTAAATTACCTGGGGGGTATTCCAGAAAGCTGGGTTAACTTACCATCTGCTAAAACCTAAACTCTCGGTTGATTTACCCAAAAACCTGCTTACCGCGAGTATGTTGGTTCCAAAACAGGTGACAAGAGTTAGTTAAATCAACCTCCTGAAGATAACCGAGGGTTTATGCGCGTGCACGGCCCACACCTGAAGGCATTTTTAGTAGATCGCCGAATTCACGAGTCACAATAAAAAAACACGGTGAGAAAAAAAAGGCAACGCACTTTACAGAGGCAGAGCTGGAGGTTTTAAACACAGAGATTACACATCTGCTTCAACGAAGGAAAGAAATATAGAATAAGAAATAGATAAGAAAAGAAAAAATAAATAATAAGAAAGTTTGTTAGTTCATTAAATTACACATGCCACCCTCCATTTTATTGTAACGATAAATTAAACTACTCTTTAACATCCTTTTTGAGTATGTTGTGTAACCATTCATGCATTTATTTTTCTTGCCATTAATTTCTTAAGGCCACAATATGTGTTGACTAATAAGGCTTATAGAAATTGTAATCTTTCTGGAGCTAGAACTCTGTCCAAAGTCATTAAACACAAAAACATTATCATAAAAGGTAATATTTAATTACTGGAGCTCTTTATTTAACACTCTAGAATATTCTTTCTGCCATGCAGCTAATAGAAAGAGGCCTGTCTAACTGCTGTGTCCTATAATAAAGGCTTTTCAGTGGTTGAGTTTTTGACTTAAACCACACTCTGTCACTGTTGTAAGTGACTGTTGTCAGATAGCTTTAGGTTCTTTTTATTTTGCATGCAGACAAAGTTCCTTCTGACTCAACTAACAAGCAGTGTAAGAATTTTCTGCACTTTTCCATATTTGAATATTACTCTTGGATCACAAAATCTTTTATCTACATATTTAAATTCTAAAGTAGCTGTATAAGGTCCATCTTCAAAGATAAAGTCACATGAGCATCAACTTAAGGTGAGAAATGTATATGAAAAATATGTTACACGTTGAAAGGTGTGTGTATAAAGCAGTGTACAAAATCATTCATTTTATTTCAGGAAATGAAGAAATGAACAGACCAAACTATTTGATTAAACATAGTTTTTTGACTAATTATATATTTTTAGCACTCTTCCATCTGTTTTGTCTGCTTGGGTCACTGAGATTTCCTCTGGGTCAGGCTGCAGGTATGGTGTCATCGTATAAGGCAGAAAAGGGTATCTTTTGTCCTCCAGCAAGTAACAATGTAGTGCCCAGTAATGATTCTATTTTATAATACAAATATAATAAAAATAAACATTGTGTTAAGCAACATTTGCTTTATATATATATATATATATATATATATATATATATATATATATATATATATATATATATATATATATATATATATTTTACTATATTTGTGTTATACACTTGAATCATTACTCCTAACCCTAACACCTAACATATAGTGATGAGGAGGGGTGTGTGATGAGCTGGTAAGTGGAAGCAGTAATGAGTTTAATAGTTGAAACACCAAAAGATTAAGGATAGAAAATTAAGTTGTACCTGCACACTTATACTTTGGACAAATTTTATATTATCAGTGTTCTTTAGTGACTGATGGAGCTTTAAAATCGGCTGCAATTAATGCACACAATAGCATTTAGAAACCCTGAAAAAAAAATTATATTAAAAAATGTAGGTGTGTGTGCGTGAATGTATATATAAGACTGACGACCTACATCTTAAATTAAAGATATATTTTCCTACAAAAGACAAAGCTGCCACTTATAATATACAGAAAAATGTGAGGGTGCAGAAGAAGAGAAAAAACACAAGATCTATAAGTGAGATTCGAACTCGCACCGTGTGCGCTCCGTTGTTCTTTATAGACGCACTGTCCACTACGCTATTCCCGTGCTCTAAATTATCTGTGTAATGATACGCAGTAATGTATGACCAAGGAACTGTACAAAAGTGTAAAAAACAGTTCTGTGCCAGGCATACTGTACAGGTGGTCCTACTGCCATATTGTACAGTTGCCTAAAATGCCCTGACGCGAATACAAAGAGCTGCACTGAATGTTTTTTATGGTAAGCGCAGACCCGCGGTTTGTCACATTTGATTTCAAAAAGGTTTGTTAAATACATTGACATTATGAATTTGCTTATGAAAAAAACTATGCACTTATAACCCTCTCACAACGAAAAAACTTGTATCTGTGTGTCCACATCCATAAATATTCTCATCAAAAGAGCATGCAATGCTCAGTAAACTCTCTGAAACAGACAAACTCTGAAACATAGCAACTTACTCTGAACATAACCTGCTCCGGAGCAGGTTATCTTCACAGAGTAAGTTGCTATGGCTACTTAACATACCCAGAAGTTACCTCCGATTTTGGAACCAAAGTTGAGGTTATCCACCTACTTACTCTCAAACTTACCCGTGTATGTCACATAACCTGCTTTCTGGAACAGCCCCCTGTTCAGTTAAGTTTGTTGTATTGATTATGTGGTTTTAGCTTTTAGAAATGATTTTAAGGTTGCAGAAAAGTAGCATCTATGCGTATAAAAATAGCACAAATTCTGCCCCAAATCTAAATAAATCTCATTGTGTCAGTAAGAGACAAGCAAAAGAATTTATAGCACATTCTCATTCATAAATCAAATTATTTAACATTTTAAAGAAAATAATTAGAAATAATTATATAAGCCCTGAGAGTGTCAGGAGATCAATCGTCATTTTCTCATCTAATCTCTAGATGGCAGCATTTAATAATACAATTACTAACAGTATAAATGCAGCATTAGAGATCAAGATTAAATGTTTTTAATGCTTAATAATACGATAACAAACCGTTCAAAATAGCATTATCAATCATGATTTAATGAAATCGTTTACTGAATTATAAAGAGGTTATCTATTTTGTTTTCTATAAAGACCTGCTTGGTTTGGTATTTGTTTTTAATGTTGGAGCAGCATATATATAAGGTTTTCAACAAAACTAATTTACGTTGTGATCACTTTTTTGTCTTTATCACATATATTTTAGATGCTTTCTTGATGTGTTTTCTGTAGTGGTATTTATTAATGCGCACTGTACAATGATTATTTCTCATCATCACACTATTGTTTGTAGCACATTATTAAGTAGCACATTAGAAAAATGCAATTTAATTTTTATAGGGCGTAGTCTCATATTTATGAAGAGTCGCTACAGAGGAAGGAATCGCCAACTATTTCGGCATATTTTTTTTTACACCTTTCCAGCTACAACCCAGTACTGGAAAATACCCATTCACTCTCTCTCTCTCTCTCTCTCTCTCTCTCTCTCTCTTACACACACACACACACACACGTACACACACTAAGGGCAATTTCGTTATTCAATTCCCCTATAGCGCATGTGTTTGGACTGTGGGGAAAAGCGGAGCAAGGTACCTAACCCACACCAACACAAGGAGAACATGCAAACACCACACAGAAATTTATTGTTGTAAGTGGAAAAAGTGCAGACCCTGTTTTAGTTGTTTTCTTTCTGAGGTAAGGAAAGTGTCTTAAAGCTTCAAATACTTCAGAAACCAAAGTAAAATAACTGAAGTCATTTTAGTAATTTAAATCTTTTTACTGCACTGTCACCTCACAGCAAGAAGGTCACTGGTTCGAGTCCCGGCTGGGTTAGTTGGCATTTTTGTGTGAAGTTTGCATGGTCCCCCCTGTGTTGGCGTGGGTTTCCTCTGGGTGCTCCGGTTTCCCCCACAATCCAAAATCATGCGCTATATTATATTAACCAAAACCACTGTTAATTTAAGAAATTAACAGTCCCAAAAGTGGGGGTGCTTGGTAACAAAAACAGTGACCCACAGTCCTGGCCTCAGTGATCTCATCAGACTTACATTGGAGATTTATAAAGCTTACTAAACTATTAGTTGTTTTTCTGTTTTTATGAGACATGGAACATAGTTTCACCTTCGTTCATTAATATACACCAGCCCAGTAAACCTACACAATAGAACAGAATGTTGTTTGTCAACTCTGACAAAGCAAAACTAAAGTAATGTTATGGTTTTTTGCGACTGTTAAGCTGCTTTGATAATCTACATTGTAAAGTGCTATATAAATTATGATGAATTGATTTTAATTGTTTTTCTAACAACACTTGTATGTTTTAACCATGTATCAAGAGTTCACACTTAGCTGATAATGGATTATAAAGCTTGTTTGGCATGCTGTCCCGGGAAAGAACCATGAGCTCATAAGATTCTCGAGCCCAGGGCTCCCTCCGGTTTGCAAAGCGAGAGGGGAGTTTGAGCCCAGGTAGATCTGGAGAACTCCCTTGCTGTAGTAGCTAATGAACAGATAGTGATTTCTCTTAAGAGATTACTTACTAGAAGCATGTATATGGTGTCGATTTGGATTAGTCAATTAACTTAAGTTGTTTTTGGACGTTGGGAGGAAACCAAGGAACCCAGGGGGAAACCCGCAAGAGCACAGGGAGAACGTGTAAACTCCACACAGAAACATTGGCTGGCTTGGTAAGGACTAACCAATGACATTCTTGCTGTGAGGCAACAATGCTAACCACTGGGCCACCATGCCACCCATCTAGGAAATAAGGGAGAGTAGGGGTGGAAGGGGGGATTCTTCAAAACAAATAGGGCTGTGATATGGAACTTAGGGTTTTTATGGTGGCTTAGGAATTGTCTGATTGGTGAATTCATTACAGCCTCAAGTCTTTTTCAATATGATGCCACAAGCTTGGCACACCTGTCTTTGGGAATTTGTGCCCATTCCTCTTTGCAGCACCTCTCAAGATCTATCAGGCTGGATGGGAAGCGACGGTGTACAGCCATTTTGAGATCTTGCAGAGACGTTCAATATGGTTTAGATCTGGGCTCTGGCTGGGCCACTCAAGGACATTCACCGAGTTGTTGTGAAGCAACTCCATTGATATTTTGGCGGTGTGCTTTGGGTTATTGTCCTGCTGGAAGATGAACCATCGCCCCAGTCTGAGGTCAAGAGCACTCTTGTGCAGGTCTTCATTCAGGATGTCTCTGTACATTGCTGCATTCATCTTTCCCTCTATCCTGACTAGTCTTCCAGCTCCTGCTGCTGAAACACATCCCCACAGCATGATGCCAACACCACCATGGCACCAGGCATTCACTCTAAAGAGTTAAATTTGAGTCTCATCAGACCAGAGAATTTAGTTTCTTATGGTCCGCCTCGGCTCCCTCGGAGCAGAGGGTGGGCTGCAGCTGGCGAGCGCAGGTGTGGAGCTGGAAATCAGTGGCGAGGAGACTGCGCAGATCACAGGTAAGCAAAAGCGAAGTTGTTGGTCAAGGAACTGGACTGGACTAGACTAGACTTAGATTGGGTAAAACGTAGAGTTTACTAGTGAGCGAGAGTAGGTACATAAGCATTGATTAACACAATAATCCGACAAAGAGTAACAAGGGGGAACAGGTTTATAAGGAGAGACCAGTAGACTCAAATGGAAACAGGTGAGTAATGCTTGCGCGCCAGCGCTGATTGAAAGGAGAAACAGCTGAAGTTAACAACACAGAAGATTAGATCAAACCTGACTCGCAACACGTGGTGGTTCAAACATCTTCCACTTACAGATGATGGAGGCCACTGTGCTTATTTAAACTTTCAGAGCAGCAGAAATGTTTCTGTAAACTTCCGCAGTCTTGTGCCTCGAGACAATCCGGTCTCAGAGTTCTACAGACAATTCCTTTATCTTCATTCTTGGTTTGTGCTTTGACATGCACTGTCAACCCTGGGCCCTTATATAGACAGGTGTAGCCTTTTCAGATCATGTCCAATCAGCTGAACTGAGCACAGGTGAATGTCAATGAAGCTGCTGAATCTCAAGAATGATCAGTGGAAACAGAAAGACCTGAGCCTAGTTTAGAGCTTCACGGTACAGCCTGTGAATACTGATGTACATGTGATTTTTCAGCATTTTTATATTTAATAAATTTGCAAAAATTTCAAAAACTCTTTGTTCACATTGTCATTATGGGGGATTGTGTGGAGAATGTTGAGGAAATCAATGAACTCAATCCATTTTGGAATAAATATGTAACATAAAAAAATGTGGAAAAAGTGCTATCAATACTTTCCGGATGCACTGTATGTTCACTGATTGTCTCACTCCTGTGTTTTTTCTGTCTGTCTTTGTATTTGTGTTGGTATTTTCCACTGACCTTTTTAAAGGTCACACCTATGAAAGTAAGTAATGAGTTTGCTTTGTCTGAAAGGAAAATGTTGTATATTATTTTGACAGGTTATATTAAACAAAATCTCCACAAAGGAGTTTCTGCGGTTTGAGTGACAAAGAAATTAAGACAATATCCCACATTCAAAGCAAAAGGTTTCAGTTCTGTTCTTTGTTATACCTGCCCTGAAAGAATTTTAGTTTTGTACTTTATACAAGCAAGCAGCAAACATTTTAATGCATCATGACATGAAGATAAAAGTAGAAATATGAAGGCTGACAAAATGTTTTTACTCAGTTCACATTAGTCTCTTGACATGACGTGTAATGGAGTTAGGCTGGTTTTTAGATACATTTGGCAATCGCCATGGAATGTCGGTAAGCAACCTCATTCACAGTATTTTAATGTCCATCATTTTTAAAGTTACATGGCATTTGTGTGAGTGTATGTGTGTGTGGTCTAAAGAAAAGAAAAAATATACATGAATAAGTACATTTAGAAAATTATACCAGTAACAAGTTGAATTATTTATCCACACTACTTAACTGCAATGTACATAAACAATCAAACATTAATAAACCTTTAAAGCAGATAATCTTATAGAAGCAAGAATAGGCTCTCTATCATCAAGCTTTGAACTTAATTAGGCGGAAATTTAACAATAAACGTATATATACAAGGCATTTTCTCACATATAATGATTATTCACATTTGAAGCAATTGTGTTTACATAAACAATTTCTAATGCTAGTCGCAGGTGTTCATGCTTATGTATAAACATGAGCCAATAATCTCAATACAATAACATAATATTGATCTAAGTTCACACAGCATGATGTCATGCACTTGGAAATGATCCCCAAATTCTTTCCATTGCTTCTTCCTTGTTTTACCAGGAATGGGCCAAAGCAATCTCAACAACAACGTCAGGCAGACTGCAAGGACACTTGGCCTTGGTCACCAGTGGACATTTGAATCTATTGACTGAAGTTTTGTTTGTTCCGCTAGAGAGAAAGATCATTTCTTCCTTTCTTCTTTACGCCAGTTAGATTTGTGTGACAAGAATTAAATATTTATGCATCATTTACAGTATTTAACTGTTACCACTGTTTCACTATTATGTATTTGTATTGAGATTATTGATTCATGTTCATACAGAATCGAGGGCAACCATGGCTAGCATTAACAATCGTTTATGTAAACACAATTGCTTCAAATGTGAATATACACTACCTGACAAAAGTTTGTGAGATTATGTATGTCACCTTGTATACATATGCTTATTGTTAAATTTCTGCCTAATCAAGTTCAAAGCTTGTTGATGGTGCGTCTATAAGCTGAACGGACAAGACCATCTAATACTAATTGTATGGTAACAACTTTGCAAAGAGGCCACAGAGCTCGAGGAAGTAGGTGATCTATTATTATTACAACTGTTCCAGGTTTGAGGTTGCTGGAGTCTGTCGTTTATTTTTGACTTGGTTGCAGGGTGGGCAAGTAATTCTTAATAAAACTTGTCCAGAACTGGTTGACCAAGACCTTTTAGTTCTGCCATCATTTCCAACTAAGGATCAAAGATTCTGGGTAAGACTTGTGGCAGTAGCACATCTGGTTGCCCCATCAACAGGTAATTCGGCGTCACTGGATCTGGGTTAGCCAGTTCAGAAGAAGCTTAACCCAGGGGCCTTGCATTGAGCATAGCCTCAACCTCTATAAGGAGTGTTCTGAGGTCTTCCTCTGTGAGAGTTTGGGGCCCAACTATGGTATGTAAGGCTCTTATGACTTATAATGGAACTAAATATTCTGTTTTGCTAACTGGGCTTGGAGATTTGGACTCATGGCAGCAAAAGCAGTCTGTAACTCTTTATCCTCTTCTTGGAAATCGGAGGCCTGATTTGCCAGTATTTCAGAGGGAGTTCCATGTCGAGCAACCATACATCTGAAAGTCCTTAGAAAGGAGTCTGTGTCCACACCATGTTGTCATGCAATTGGAAATGATCCCCTAATCATTTTCATTGCTCCTCCCTTGTTTTACAAAGAATGGGCCAAAGCAATCTCAAAAACAACGTCAGGCAGACAGCAAAGACACTTGGCCTTGGTCACCAGTGGACATTTCAGCTGGACAACAACCCAAAACACAGCAAAAGCGGGGATTATTATTATTATTTATTAATTATTATTATTATTATTTATTAATAATTATTATTTATTTATTTGTTACTTTGTCGCCCTCTTGTGTTTTGTTGCTGCTTGTGTTTTCATTTAGAGTTGATTTTCTCCGCACCTGCAGACAATTCACCATCGGCAATTTGAGAGCTTGTGCTGCAGTGATTCAGAGACGGGGATTTGAGCGGCGGTCCAGACGTGGAGTTGTGCTCCTTTTGTTCTCAGCCTGTGTTTATTGTGTTTCCTCCCCACCCTTTTTTTTTATATTTGATTGTTTAATTAATAAAACCCCTAGACTGATCCATTTGTGTTTTCCCTCATTTAATGTTGTGACTGTGGTCGTAACAGGCAGCTGTATGAGACGGGTTCATCCGCATGTCTAGCAGGTTTATAAGGTTTCCGTACCATACAGTTGACCAGCCAAACATTAAAGCACAATTTGCAGCGGTCACCGTTTTTCCCAGTGTAATCTGAGCTATCTACTGCACACACATTGCTATAAAGGCACCATCTGAAGATGAATTAGCATGCGTGAATCAGAAACATTTCCATTCAATAAATGTGCAAATAAAATATGATGCACAGACTTATTAAGGATTCCTACTTGTCTTTCTTATGATGAAGAGTAGGCAAAATCTGATATGTAGTAAAGGGGAAAAAGAGAAAGAGTTCATCAGACGCTGGATTCAACCCGAGTTCATGTTTGAACGTGTCAAAACATGTAACCATGCGTTTTACGAGCTGCACCAGTCAGTCTGTTAAAAACGCTGCAAAGTTTTACACCTATACATTACACTATTTCTTTTTTAATCCACTCAGTGCGATGTTCAGACCCAACTGTGTTAACCGCATCAGCTGAACTCTCCCACTCATTTTTTAACCTTTTTTATTAATTCTGGAAGACAAACTTGCAAATAACACCGTTTCGTTCATTGCTTTTTCGTTGGTTTTTGCCAAAGTAAAGTCATTAGCATATTCCTACGGGGGAAGAGGCAGGGAGCGGTTTTGCGCTCGTGCATGTTGCTCTCAGTTTCACATTCATTCAGATGTACGTACAACGAGAATATGCGTGGGATTTGGGGTACACAATGCTTCGTACATCTAAATATTTTCTGCGTATGCATATTCACAGCTTTTATATTGTAATTTTATGCATATTACACAAAGCTGTTAATATGCATACGCAGAAAACAGTGGGTATGTAATTTTTTTATTATGATTTCAACGCAAGTCCGTACATGAGGCTCCTGGTGATGGCAAGGAAATGGCCTTCCTAGCACAGTTTGGGAGGCAGACACACTATGTCAGTTTAAAACCAGATTAAAGACACCTCTCTTTGCATTAGCATACACATAAAACATAAAAGCATAACTTGAAATCCAAATCCTCAAAAGAAATGGTAGGCTGCATAAATTAGGCCAACTGAAGAGAAACACTTGCCAAAAGACATTATAATTTGAACCGCATCTATGCTATCCTTCTGTTAGTCTGTTTTTTCTTATCCCAAGGTCTCTACAATCCTGAACCGGCCCATCTCCTGATGGGACTCTGTGGTGGTCGTAGATGAGTGGAGAGCGTGGGACTGATGACTGAAAGATCTTACTGTCAGATCAGTCTCTGCATTGATCCTGTGGGCCCGCCTGAACACCTGCCGGTAACAATTTACAACTGCAGCCTCTCTGCAATGGACATCCAGCATTCTCCAGCCTCTGGCGACTAGACTGCAGCTCTGCAGAAGAAGTTTGGCCAGAGGAGAAATGGTTGTGCCCAACTGAACTTTCCTAAATTGTTGAAGTTTGTTCCTCGTCACTGTCACCACTGGCTTGCATGGTTTAGGACTTGTGGTGCTGCGCATGGATGGATTTGTTCTTCAAGGTTTATACTTTCAGCAGTGAAAGTTAAATCACACTGAACTGAACTGAATTTAAACTCTGAAAACTGGACTGAAGCCGGTTCAATCTACTAGAACAGGGTTTTTCAAAGTCTAAGACAGTGGACCTCTCTTTTGACACAACTTATCCATTGGCGCCCCCCTCCTCCCAAACACGCACGCGCACACACGCGCTTACACACACACACACACACACACACACACACACACACACACAAAATTCTGGAGGTTTTCCTGCTACTTTATCATGCTTGGTTTCAAGGTGTCGCCGAAGTTTAGTGGGTCTCATGCTGTCATTAGCCAAAATATCTTGACAAACCACACTTAAAGGTTGTGGTTCATCAGCTGGTCCTGTCCACGTAAATCCTAAACTCAAATACTGATCATCATATCGTCGTCTTTTGGGTTTAAGCCCTGAACTTGAAGACTTTGAATCGGGGGGTCTCAGAAACCGATCCATTGTATAGCAGCATAGACTGTAAATTAGCAGGCATATACCTGTATTGGCGGGCTTGCCAAACAGAAGCGAATTCACAGCTATGGCCTTCTGAGTAAAAAAGGTTTTCTTATTTTTGACGTATTATTTTTTTTAGCTTTGTTTAATTAAAACGTTTAAAATTAATAAAAAATACATATAATAATTAAACTTAATAATTATATTTATATTATATAATATTTTTTCCCGCGCCTCCCCTGACATGTTCTGGCACCCCCCAGGGGAGGCGCGCCTCACACTTTGAAAACCCCTGTACTAGAACTTCTATGTTAAACTGCTTTGACACGATCTAGATTAAAAGCACTATAGAAGTAAAGATGTCATTGAAATGAGTTTTTGTATTTACATCAACATCACTGGGAATGTTCACTGATTGTCTCACTCCTGTGTTTTTTCTGTCTGTCTTTGTATTTGTGTTGGTATTTTCCACTGACCTTTTCAAAGGTCACACCTATGAAAGTAAGTAATGAGTTTGCTTTGTCTGAAAGGAAAATGTTGTATATTATTTTGACAGGTTATATTAAACAAAATCTCCACAACGGAGTTTCTGCGGTTTGAGTGACAAAGAAATTAAGACAATATCCCACATTCAAAGCAAAAGGTTTCAGTTCTGTTCTTTGTTATACCTGCCCTGAAAGAATTTTAGTTTTGTACTTTATACAAGCAAGCAGCAAACATTTTAATGCATCATGACATGAAGATAAAAGTAGAAATATGAAGGCTGACAAAATGTTTTTACCCAGTTAGTCTCTTGACATGACATGTAATGGAGTTAGGCTGGTTTTTAGGTTAGGTGCATTTGGCCATTGCCATGGAGTGTCAGTAAGAAAACTCATTTACAGTATTTTAATGTCCTTCATTTTTTAAGTTACATGGCATTTGTGCATGTAAGTGAGTGATCTAAGAGAGCTTTAATATACAGTGCTCCTCTGTGAGACTCAAGACAGGTGAGACTTACAGGTGCTGGTCATTTGCATTCATGCCACCAGCCTTGCAGTCCACACACATGTGCTATAGGGTAATTGATTAACTAAATTAGCCATATTGTATGAGCGTGCATGTGAATGATTGTTTCCCAGTACTGGGTTGCAGATGGATTGGCATCTGCTGCATGAAACATATGCTGGAATACATATACATTGGTTCATTCTGCTGTGGCGACCACTAAAATAGAGACTAAGCCAAAAGAAAATGAACAAACAAATAAATAAATAAAATTATTTAAATGTGTTAATTATAATCAAATGTACAATGACTTGTATACATATATGTCCAGTTTTGTGCAGTTACGATGTATGTAGCAGTGAAGAATAATGTTGACATGTTACAATCCTGCTGTTAAATATCTAGAAGTGGGAGCAACAGTGAAAAGTTTTAATGTTGGTTGTGGTGAGTGTGGATCAGTCCTCTGCCTTCTCGGCAACACACCAAATTCAAGTTTAAGAATTTATTAACAAACATTTACAACGATAAAACAAAACTGGGAAGGAAAATAATAGACTTCAGGGGCCTGTTTCAGTAAGGAGGTTCAACCAACTCGGAGTTTAAACTTGAACTCTGAGTTAATTTATTGAGACATTAAAAAAATCAGAGTTTTCGGTTTTAGAACAGCACATCTGAGTTAGGTCAATCAACTTTGTGTAGACCAACGCAGAGTTAAGCACGTGCACCGTGACTATAAAAAGGCATTATCAATGGAGCGCAGATATTAGGAGTGACTATGGCAACATCTTATAAAAGAGATCAGCATTTCTTTCTCCAGCTGAACTTGATGTGCTCATGCAAAGTTATAGCAAATATGAGCTTATATATTTAAAAAGAAGCAACCATCAGTGAAACAGAGACAGTTAGCGTGGGAAAACAGCTGCTCAAGTACATTTAAAGTATTTAAATATTTAAGTATAATAAAAAAGTAATGTTATGCATGACGTTTATAATTTTTTTCTAAACTTTTATACACGTTTATCAGTTTAATAGATTTAAAAGTGCACTTGTGTGTCTGCCTTTTTATTGATCAAGTGGTAGAGGTTGATATGACATTTAGAAGGTAAGCAGTAATAAACAATAATTTTTAGAAAGAATAATAATCCCATTAATCTAGTTACAGTACATTCTGAAGGTCAGTGAATTTAAGCAAATTATTTATTTAAAAAGGACAAGCAATTCTCGTACGTGACTTTGTTCTGTGTGTGACTAAAATGTAGGCAATAGTTGTTTCCATCCAAATATATTACATAAATTTATGTGCAAAACTAGAATATTGTATAAAAGATGTGAATAAAGCAGCGTTTCCATCCAACGAGTCAAAGAGAACAAAATTGTCCCTTCCTGAGAACCTGGCGCCAAATATCAACAGTAAAAACAGAATTTACTGTGGTAGAAGAAGCTGCATCAATTAGGCTATTTATTTATTTAATTAATGTACTTGCGCCTCGATCATGTCAGAAGACAATGCTGACACACAATGATCACGTGGGGGCGTTTGAAGCCATGAGACGTGGAGATCTTGACACACTCCAGACGCTCGGAGGTAATTAATAATATACACTAATACTGAAACAGTTAAGGCATTTTAAAATGACTGAAACACTATTTAAGATGTTCTGCAGTGTGCTCAGTCTGCTGGTTTGTCCATTCACACACATTTTCATCATCATATGATGACCTTTTTTAATGCACATACTGTAATGTGTTCAGTAAAAGTGTTTCCATCATAGTTATGCCCACATTTTCTATCGAATAAAAGTTTATCCTACTCAGTTATGCGCGTGTTTTTTATGCATATTTTCCAAAGTTATGTGCATCATGATATTTCCATCAATCGTTTTTATGCACATATTCAAAACGAGCATTAAAATAGGTGGGTGAAAACGTAAGACTAAGGCGAGAAATACTGCTTCGTCTTTAAAAAAGGGGAGGAGACCAACAGAAACTCTGAGTTTAGATAATAAAACCTGCCCCTGACCAGGTTAGGTTCACAGATTAGGTAACTGACAGATTAGGTAACAGGTTAGGTAACTGACAAATGAGTTAAAGTTACCTCCCTTCCAGAAACAGGCTTGATTAAAGTTTTCACTTAACCTCCTTTCTAAAACAGGCCCCAGGACATTTAAATTTCAAGATAACAAAACGACAACTGAAAGGTTTGGTTGTAGAAAAGTAGAGTATGGAGAGGTAGAAACTTTGTTGTGCCTTAAGCTTACGGAGTCTAACTGGTCATACAGGTAAAAAAGTGCTATGCATCTATAATTTTATATAGCTACAGTAGTTATAACTAAAATAATTTTAACTCTAAAACAGCCTATTTCTTCTGGGTAATACATACATTATGAGAAGCTGTGGTGAGAGATTGAAATAATGAGACTAATTTATTGGTATTGTTCTGAAAAGTTATTTGTTGTGAATGTTTATATCATTTATCGTTTATATGTTGATACAGTCTGTCTAGCTGACAAGCACCACTTAAACATAGCATGGCATCCCTTTTTTGAGAAACCACTCAAATGCAGGTAAAAGTTGATGTATTTCATATATTTATAACTATTGAAGTTAACATATTTTGTTAAAAAGTTGTTAGCTGATCAGGGGCCTGTTTCAGTAAGGAGGTTCAAACAACTCGGAGTTTAAACTTGAACTCTGAGTTGATTTACCGAGAGATTAAAAACTCTGAGTTTTCGGTTTCAGAATAGCTGATCTGAGTTAGATCAATCAACTTTGAGTAGACCAACTCAGAGTTAAGCGCGCACACCGTGACTATAAAAAAGGCATTATCAATGGAGCGCAGATATTATGAGTGACTATGGCAACATCTTAAAAAAAAGAGATCAGCATTTCTTTCTCCGGCTGAATTTGATCTGCTCATGCAAAGTTATAGCAAATATGAGCTTATATATTTAAAAAGAAGCAGCCATCAGTGAAACAGACAGTTAGCGTGAGAAAACAGCTGCTCAAGTTAATGTGTAATTTTTAATTTAAAGTATTTAAATATTTAAATATAATATAATAAGTAATGCAATGTGTGACGTTTCTAAACTGTTTCTAAACTTTTAAACACGTTTATCAGTTTTAATAAATTTAACAGTGCACTTGTGTGTCTGCCTTTTTTATTGATCAAGTGATAGAGGTTGATATGACATTTAGCAGGTAAAGTGCTAAAAATACTTTTTAGAAAGAATAATAATCCCATTAATCTAGTAACAGTACATGTCAAAGGTTAAGCTAATTATTTATGAAAAAAGGAAAAGCCATTCTCGTACGTGACTTTGTTCTGTGTGTGACTAAAATGTAGGCAATAGCTGTGTTTCCATCAAAATATATTACATAAATGTGTGCAAAACTGGAATAACGCCTAAAAGATGCGAATAAAGCAGCGTTTTCATCCAACAAGTCAAAGAGAACACAATCGTCACTTTCTGATTAACTTGCGCCAAATATCAACAGTAAAAACAGAATTTACTGCAGTAGAATAAGCTGCGCCGATTATTTTTTTATTTAATTAATGTACTTGCGCCTCAGAAGACAATGCTGACACACAATGAACACGTGGGGGCGTTTGAAGCCATGAGACGTGGAGATCTTGACACGCTCCAGACGCTCGGAGGTAATTAATAATATACACTAATACTGAAACAGTTAAGGCATTTTAAAATGACTGAAACACTATTTAAGATGTTCTGCAGTGTGCTCAGTCTGCTGGTTTGTCCATTCACACACATTTTCATCATCATATCTAACAAACCTTTTTTTAATGTACATACTGTAATTTGTTAAGTGTTTCCTTCGTAGTTTATGCACATCTTTTCTTATCAAATAAAAGTTTAACCTACTCAGTTATGCACATGTTTAATTGTGCGTATTTTCAAAAGTTATGTGAATCATGACGTTTCCATCAATCGTTTTTATGCACATCACCAAAATGAGCTCTAAAATAGATGTGCGGAGACGTAAGGCTAAGGCGAGAAATACCGCTTTATCTTTAAAAAAAGGGGAGGAGACCGACAGAAACTCAGAGTTTAGAGAATAAAACCTACTCCGGACCAGGTTAGATTCACAGAGTAAGTTACCACGGTAACTGACTCTGAGTTAAAGTTACCTTTCTTTCAGAAACAGGCTTGACTTACCCTGCTTTCTTGAGTTTAACAAACCTGCCATTTTGAAACGGGAAACCCAGTTTCTCTCATTTTAGGGTTAAAATACTCTGAGTTTTCACTTAACCTGCTTTCTGAAACAGGCCCCATGTCTAGGCAGGTTTTTATTCCCTTTTTTGACATCACACTTGTGGGCTAGGTTGTATGTCCACCATAGGCAGCAGCAAGATGCTCCTTGGTGAATTGCCAAAAAAAATCAAATGTCAGATTATTTCATGTTTATAGGGGAAAGGTTATGACTTAATGTGTAGTAAGGTTATTTATTATATTATTTTTATTAGGAGGAAGCATAATGCAATTAAAAAAAAATCCTTAAAGAAAAAAAAAAAAAGAATTTGACACTCTGGTGTTAACTTATACTTTCTCAAAGGGAAGGATTCTCCCCCCCACCATAAGACACAGCAGCCCAATTTATCAGATTATAAATTTATACAACAGCAGGATTTATTAGGATTTTGATATAGATAAGATGTGGTATGTGATAGACTTGACTTATACCTAAAAGTTTGTGATAGCATTTAAGGACAATAAAAACAATACAAAGTAAACCGTTTAAAAAATGTAGATTTATTAACAAAGAAAATTTCAATAGAAAATTCAAAAAGTAATAATCCCCCACACCAAAATACTCAAAAGCCATTAGACCACAAGAGATACTGACATTCTTCATAATCTGATTCCTCCAATTATGAAAAAGATCAATGAGAAAATTTTTTTTTTTGAATGATGAGCATAACAAATACAAACAAATAACAACAATGAACCAGGAAACTAAAGATAGCTAAAATGCTAAATTTTGTCCAAGGAGCACAGGAGAACAGAGCACTGATCCTTGTGTTTTACATCTAAATATTACAGATTTGATTTGATTTATTTATTTCGAACAACAAAAAGAAATAAAATCAAAGCACAAAACAGTTCTTTAAAGAAAATACATTTCATCATAGTCTAAATAAAGCGGTATGAAGCACAAGCCTATTATTTCCCCCACCTCATTACCACTTACATCATTCGTCTATTACTTCAAATTATTTCTTCTCTTGTCTCTTCTTTTTACCTTAGACTTACATTACCTTTACATGAGAAATATTTAATCCTTTTGGCATTTTTGACGTATTGTATGGTTTATTAACCATTTGTTATTTTGACATATCATAACATAGACCCCCTAAAAAAATACATTATTGCAAACAGCCATAAACAGAAATATTTTTTTTCTTTTTTAATCACCTCTATTCATCAACATATTTCTTTGATCATTTATTTTAAAATTTCTATACATTTTCCATATTTTTACAATCACCTTTAATAATAATTGTATTCCTTTAATAATATATATTCATTCAATTTGGTAAAATTGATTAATATCCTGACATTGGTCGAGAATCTGTTATAAACTGTTCCATAATTTCACCGCACATACTCAATTTAAAAAAAAAAAAAAATCCTTATTTACAACCTCCTAATAGTTTGTTCTTCTCTCAGATACAATGTTCATATGTAAATATCTTTGTCTCTGCGTGCTCACACTCTAGACAACTGATAGATTTAAAGACATGTCAGTGTTTAAACAGATTTTTGTCAAACAAATTCTGGAATTTTCTTATTTTCCTTGACTAGCTGAGGATTTTTCTTATATGTCTTTCATGTATCCCAGAGCTCTTTGTTTTCCTTCTCCTGCTCTTCTCTTGATGTCTTCCACTGTTTTGACCTTTTCAGGCTCATTTATTTCTTTCAGCTTCTTAATCAGAAAATCAATGTGATGAAGTGTGATCAGTGAATCAGTGTTGAGAGCAATCATCTCCAGAGAATTCACACAGTGAAAAGCCTCCATCACCAGCTTCACTTTCTGTGTCATTATGTCTTGTAGCTCTTTCTCCAACTTCTTAACATCAGACTCTTTGATGCTCTTTTTTTCTAAATATTTATTTTTTAATACTTGATTTATTGTTTTTTCTTTTCTTGTCTTTGTCACATATATCCTTGCTTCTTTGATGTGTTTGTTGTAGTGGCATCTGCACACTGTACAGTGATTATTTTCCATCACACTACACCATGAGACAGAGGTTACCCACCAGCAGCCAGGATAATGACAGTTCTTCTCACAGACAGTGCAGCACGTAGCCTCATAGGCTTTATTAAGATCAATATAAACCTTCTCTTTGTAGGTCACTTCAACTTCATACTCAAAGTTTTTATTATCTTCAACTTCTTTCTTGAGTTTCTCCAGTTCTCCTTGAGCTTGTTTCAGTTTATTTTGCTTTATTTCTATGTCTTGATCATGTAATTCTATTTTTGAAACATTTGCCTTTAACTGCTCCCGTTGTTTTAATACATTTTTAGTCATCTTCATGGGTTTTGGTTTTATTGTGTCAAAAAAACTGAAAAATCCTTTTATACCATTACTACTGAGGTTCCATGATTGTTCTTGGACCATCTGGTATTCTTCATGAAATGTCTCTCCTTGACAGTTGTCGAACAAGAAAAACACAGGCTGATTCTGTTCATCCACTGCACACTTGACATGAGCCTCTTTAACAGCCGTCAGGGCATCTATTGGATAAGCTCCACGTGAATATGTCAAGAGCAGGACAATGTTTTCAGCAATATCACTTCCAAATAAAGACTGAACAGCATCATATATATAAATTTGTCTGTTACAGAGTCTATTCTGGTTTGATTTGATCACCAGACACACTGCATCTAGTTCATTATCCCAGTCACCCAGACAACAGCATAAATTAAGCAAATTTATGGCAATCTCTTTGTCTTTCTGAACTCCACGAGTGTCTCCATATCCTGGTGTGTCGATGATTGTTAAATCCATTGGACTCTCTTCTAGATAAAACCCATAAACAGTGATGATGGAGGTCTGACTGTGAGCTGAAGACCGATCACTCTGATCATCTGTGATCTCAAACCAAACCTTGTCTTCTCTCTCAACACCCAGCATGTAGTTGACCATAGTGTTGATTAGTTTTGTTTTTCCTGTTCCTGTTTCTCCAACCATCAGAATAGTTTTATGTGGTTTGTTCTTGTCTCTCTTTCCAAAGATGAATCTTTTATATGGTTCAGATTTAGAGAGAGAGTCTTGGCTTGTTTTTACATGATATCGAGTAGGAATACCATCCTCAATTACATCACATTTAGTGATGATCACATCAAGTTTTCGTACTTTTGTTCCTAAATGGGCCATGTTTTGTCTGTATTTGAAAAACAAAATCACAACACAAAAGAGACATGTAAATATGTTCTTAAAAGCAAATAATGATACTTGATATATATATAATGATATATTATCAGTTTGCTAAGTTGTTCTTCCCAACACGAGGCCATGTAATTATGCATTTCTTTACCAGTATCAATATCTTCATCAAAATCAGAATATATCTGAAAATTATTTTTGAAATAAAAGTATGAAGTTCTATGTGTCAGATCAACAGACTACAAATCACAGGATGCACCTCAGCCTTCAAATATAGATGCTTTGGATTCCATATACCCTAATATACTTAACTGGTAGTAGTCTAATGCTATCATTACATGCTATCCACTTTATGTGCCCCATTTTTCTTTGTGCACTGTATAGGGGAAAAGTGTTAGTAGGAGGTATTTTTCAGTAAGTTTACAGTAGTTAAGACTACTAGTAGTTAAGTGTGTGTGTGTGTGTGTGTGTGTGTGTGTGTGTGTGTGTGTGTGTGTGTGTGTGATCATCAGGGATTCCAGAACAGGTGTGAGGTGCATGACGGGAAATGTAGTTTATAAAGTGACAGAATTGTAGTCTGGTGAAGGTGCTTATTTAACAGCGATCTACAAGCCTGGACAGCAGAGTGGATCATGTATGATTGACAACTGAGATAATAATTGCAGTAATTGTTGTCCTTTTTGTAATGCATTGTGAATTATTTTTTATATGTACTTATAATTAAATTATATTTATAAATAATTATTTTAATTTAATTTTATATCTGCCCTTAAAATTTGCACACACAGAATGATTTTGATTTTATACCTACTTTTCATTAGAATCTGTCATCATTTCAGGTTTGAAAGTCCTTTGGGATCCTAAGAAAATAATTAGTAAATGCAAATACACATTACATTACTTTTACAACAGTCAGTCAGTTCACAAACTATACATATTATATAAAAAATATACATATTATATAACAATATATTTTATGTATTACTTTATTGTTGTACTTCTACATGTACTGTACAAGCTTTAGTTATTAGGTAAAATCCACAAAATGAACAGTATACAGCACAATTTAAGATACAAAATACATTTCATCATTAAAGCACTACTCTGAAATACAGAGAATTCGTACAAGTAGATTTACGTAATTACCTGTTTGATCAAATGCCTCTTTGTCTAACTGACCTGCAGATCATATTGTATTTATACACTGGCCAACACCCCTTTTTAAAGGTCACATGATTTGCAAGAAATACAAGTCACTTCTGGCAAATGAAATACATGTAATGTAATGTGTATTTATATAGCGCATTTATAGTGTATGGCCATACACCCAAAGCGCTTCACAATCATTCAATTCAGCTTTATTTGTATAGCGCTTTTACAATATAGATTGTGTCAAAGCAGCTTCACATAAATGGTCATAGTAACTGGAACAGTGTAGTTCAGTTTTTAGTGTTTAAGTTCAGTTTAGTTCAGTTTAGCTCAGTTCAGTGAGATTTAATCATTACTGAGAGTTCAATCATGAGGGGGGTCTCTCCACACCACCACCAGTGTGCAGCATCCACTTGGATGATCTGACGGCAGCCACAGGACAACAGCGCCAGTGCGCTCACCACACACCAGCTATTGGAGGAGTGAAGAGACAGTGATAGAGCCAATTCGGTGGATGGGGATGATTAGGAGGTCATGATCGTAATTGCCGACAGAGGGACTTTGGTCAGGACACCGGGGTTACATGGATAGTAATTTCTGTTAAATAAAGAAAATATTAAGGAATGCTAACATAAAGCATGTATATTTTATTAAATTTGATTAATGGCTTTTGAGTAAATGTTCTGAACTTGTTGAAACATTATACCTGATTTTATAAAACAGAACTTGCATTGTACATAGAAGTAAGGTGACTGTGTAAAGCACAACACGTTTTCCTAATATTAATTGTAAGCTAATTTGTAGTAATTTGCTCACCACTAAAAAAATGTTGCATAAATTTAACTAGGAATCCATGGTTAATTTTTTTAATCAATTCATAGATAGCAAACAATTTAACAATTTCTTGGATCACATGACCATCAAAAAAATGGGTGTGGGCTGAGCTATAAATACAACTGTACCCTTCCTGTCTACATGTAGTCTGAACCTGAAGTTAGAAGAACTAACAGCTGATAATGTAAGTCAACTTTTAATACTCTTTAAGGTTGTGTCACTGAATGTTCTTGGCTTTGATTTTTATAGAATGTTCTTATTTGCACATTTTACAGCATTTTACTGATTATGCCTTGTTGTTTTGAATTTAATCTGTAATATATTTAATACATATATATATATTTTTTTTTAGCAACAATTAGCTCATTGACTGTGAAGACTACAACCTCCTCCAATCCATAGTCGTGATGGCAGACTTATTTGAAGGGTAGGACAACCAGCAACTTTAATGGACCATTATTAGACAATTTGCCTTTTAAAGTCTGGAATTGAACCAGATTTTGGTAAAAATAACAAAAACAATTCAAGCTTAAAAATAAAACAAAACAAAATGAGTTGTGTGTAATAACAATGGAATGACACAAGGACTACTGAAATGTGTTTAATACTTTATATAAAAGTTTTTTTTGGTGATGGCCGCTTAGAGACACCTCTCATATGGAGAAAGAAGTTACTGTACATGCTCATGGCTCACAGATTCAACAGAGTGTCAAAATCTTGATGGTTCTATGGGTCTTGTCAATCAAATCTGAGCTTTATTTTGTATTTTCTATTGGACTGGAGTCAGGTGATTGGCTGCGCCATTCTACAGCTTGATTTTTTTTTTCTCTGAAATCATTTGAGAGTGTCCTTGGTTGTGTTTTGGATTATTGTCTTGCTGAAATGTCCACCCTGGGTTCATCTTCATCCTCCTGCTAATGTAGATATTGGCCTGAAGCAGCTGATATTCATTTACACTGAGAAAGGGCAGAGGCTTGCTGAAGAATATCTGAGAGATTTCAGCTGCTGTCTGGGCTTTCACTGCTAAACTACACCACCCTTTTTTCATGTTTAATACTTTTTCCCTGAGTCATTTCATTTTGTCATGTATAACTTCCTTTGTAAACAAGTTAAATTTGTTTTCTTTGCATGTATGGATTTCTTTGGTTGTTACCAACATCCAGGAAAACTTCAAGTCAACAGCACCTAAAAAATGTACCTAAAAAATGATGACCAGTTCAATACTTATTTTCCCTGCTGTAAATATGGTATGAATGTTAGAAATTGTAGTATTTTTACTTTGTAAATTACTTAGAAAATAGAAACATTTGCAAATTTTTTTTAGAGACTAAATTGTAAAATTATGCAAACAGGGAAAAAATTATAACAAACAAATTATAAAAAAAAAGATTTACAAACATTGAAAATTACATGTTACGTCTTATTCATGGAAAATGATGAAAAAAAACATTAAGAGGCATTTAATTTAAAAACAACAACAACAATAGTAACATAATCAGGGTATGTACAGAACTTCTTAAGTTGAATTTAATACCTTTTACTACCATTTTTACTACCTTCAAAAAATTTTTACTACCAGCACGACTTGCACGAGCAGCAACTGTAGTGCCATAAATGTAATATATTTTTAAATGGAATAACATATAGCAGATAACATACATTTAGGTAAAGCAGAGGGATTTATCAAGGTGTCACTGTGGGCCTTTGTCCATAGTTATTTTTTTATTTTTTTTTTATCAATGTCATATGTGAATAGTTGCTCTTCTAAGAACAGTTCGGTGTGGTTACAGTTGTTTTTCCACTGAGCCCGGAATGACGCGGCACGATTACAAACCTTTCTTGGCACAGTTAAGACAACCGTGCTAAACTGTGCTGACAAATTCCATGTGTCAGGGCTCGAAAATAACTTTTTTACTTGGTAGCACCGCTTCTGCCAATTTAAAATATTTAGGAGCACCAGAAAAAATGTAGGAGCACCACCCAAAAATTTTGAACACCACTGCAAATTGTATATCAAGGGGTCAAAACAACATCAACTAGGACTAACAAAAAACAGAAACAACTATCTAACTAATTCGTTGATGACTTATTAAAAACTGTGCAAAACAAAGGTCTAATAATTATAAAATATTAATGATGACGATGATGACAATAATTCTAACAATGAATTATATTTGTCATTATCATGCTGCCCTGTTTGTGCTTTAATGTGAGTTATCTGCTATAAAATATCCTACTGTTACTTTATGAAAAATAAATTTATGGTTGGCATCAAACAAAAATTAGGAATTGCAGTAAAAAATGTTAATTTTGCATTATTGTTTTAATATGCATGTCAATTTATTAAATAATATTTCTGCTACAAAACAAACGAAATATTATATTAGATCATTCAATTCAAGGCTGAAAGCTGCAAAGCAGTCATCAGTAATAGCAAAATAATATACATATCAAGAAAGAAAGGACAAAAGGAAGAAAAGTCTCACTTCTACTCTTTAAAAGTTTTGGTTTTGGTTTGCGTCATTTTAAATGCTCAGTCTCATTATATGCGCTCATTTACAGTTTTCTGTGTTTTTGGGAAAAAAGCAGGCAAGTCAGCCGACCAGGACAGAGCAGGATTCTCGCGATGACCACCGGTGCAATATCGCTATTTGTGATGAGCCACAGATTCAGTGTAAACTCAGTTAAGGCGAGCTACTTTGGCGAGGCACGTGTGCAGTGTTAAATTTTACAGTTATAGCGAACATTTGCGCTGAACACGCAGCGAATAACGCGAGATTCAGTCATCTTCTCAGCTGGTGGATCAACATTCAACACATAATCGCTTTCATTGGTACTTTGCAGCGGATGCCCTTCCAGCTGCAACCCTTCACTGGAAAACACTCATACACTCTCATTAACACTCATACACAACAGATAATTTAGCTTACCCAATTCACATAGAGCATGTTTTTGGATTGTGAAAAAAACCGGAGCACCCAGAGTCTTTTTATAAAAATTAAATAAAAAACATAATATTTTTTAATCTCCAAACCTAAAAATATTTATATTATGTTACCTTTTTTTTTTTTAAACATTTACTGTTATGAATGCATGAATTTCACAATTGGTGATATTTAGTTGGAACGTCTCAATTTATAAAGGTAAACTGTTCATCAAATGTTTCATTTGCATATTTCTGAATATCTGTCTTTGTGTTATGCTCTTTGTTGCACTTTATAGACAAAGTACAAAATCGGAATTTCGCAAGTTTGATGCCATCCTCAAGCAAAGCAGTAAAACTAAAGATGGTTCACCTGATCTTTATCATCTGAAACCAAAGACAGACTGTCATGCTGAATCTGAACCATACAGAAAAATCACCTTTGGCAAAAGAGACCCAAAAAAAACCCTTAAAACTATTCTGCTGGTTGGAGAAACAGGAACAGGAAAAACTACCCTGATCAATGTGATGGTCAACTACATGCTGGGTGTTCAGAGAGAAGACAAGGTTTGGTTTGAGATCACAGATGATCAGAGCGATCGGTCTTCAGTTCACAGTCAGACCTCCATCATCACTGTTTATGGGGTTTATCTACAAGAGAGTCCAATAGATTTAACAATCATCGACACACCAGGATATGGAGACACTCAAGACGTTCATAGAGAGATTGCTATTAATATGCTTGATTTAAGTACATCCGAAAATGGCATTAATGAACTGGATGCAGTGTGTCTGGTGATTAAAGCAACTCAGAGTCGTCTTGATGACAGACAAATCTGCATATTTGATGCTGTTCAGTCTTTATTTGGAACAAATATTGCTGATAATATTGTCCTGCTCTTCACATTCTCTCGTGGAGCTATTCCTAAAAATGTCCTGACGGCTGTTAAAGAGGATCAAATCCAGTGTGCAGTGAATGAACAGAATCAGCCGGTGTATTTCCTGTTTGACAACTGTCAGTCAGACACTCGAGTTAAAGGATGTTCTGAGAAAGATGAAGCACAACATAAAATGCTGGAACAGTCATGGGAAATTAGTTTTACAGGAATAAAAAGATTTTTCAGCTTTCTTGAAAACATCAAACCAAAATCACTTAAGATGACCCGAGATGTGCTTGAACAACACATACAGTTTGAGAAGAATATCTCCAGCCTACAATCATGTGATCAAGAAATGGTAGAGAAGCAATCGGATCTGAGACAAACTCAAGATGATCAGGAAAAGGAGCAGGAATTTTTAAAGAATGATAAAAACGTTGAGTGTGAAGTTGAAGTGCAGTACAGAGAGTTAGATAAAGTTATTGATCCTGGTTTAGCCAGCAGTGTGATGTGCTGCATCAACTGTGAGGAGAACTGTCCTACTGAGGAATCATGGTCCATCAGTTCACCTTTCATATCAAAAAAATGTACTTCCACATGCTGCACACAACAATGCAAACACATAAAAGGAGTTACATATAAAACAAAGACAAGGATGGAGAAGAGGATAAATGAAGATTTAAAGAAGCAATATGAAGAAAAAATGAAACACATTTTGTCTCTAATCAAGAATCTGGAGAAAGAACTGCGAGACTTGGAGACACGACAAATAAAGCTGGTATTTGAAGCTTTTCACTGTGTGGACACTCTGGAGAGGATCGCTCTCAACACTGATTCACTGATCATACTTCAACATGTAGACTTTCTGATTGATAAGCTGAAGGAAATTGATGAGTCTGAAAAGGCCAAAACACTGGAAGACATCAAAAGTAGAGCAGGAGAAGGAAAACAAAGAGCTCTGGGATGGATTAACACAACAACTGGTTTGGTTTTAAATGGTAAAACATCCCTATTGGAATGATTTATGTTGTTATTGTTGAATGAACAAGAGAAGGTCAAAAATTGTGAGAAACTACATCACTTATGACTCCACAAAGCTTTTATTATGGCCATTGGTTTGGCTCTTTATCATGTATTTCTGAGTTGTATATTTTCATACTTAATTTTGAGAACATAATGCATGTCATTTACTTTAACATTTACTGTTTAACTCACTAGTAAGATGTAAACAGTGTATTTTTTAACACAAAATAATGGGTTAATATTCTAACAAAAAATATTACTTAAATATTATTACTTTTTTGTTTTTATGTTTGTTTGTTTTTCCATGCACCACACAAGAGATACTGTAGTACTGGTATGTAAGCATGCATGTTGGTGTATGTTGGTAAAAATCAACATTTAACTCAACGTGAATAAGGTTTATGCATATAAAATACACAATATTTTAATGTATAAAATGTTTGTTTGTGTACAATAAATTTAAAATACAATAAATGTTATGTATGTACAGTATAGGTCACAAGTTAATAGTTATGTCTTAATCTGATCACCAGTCATCTGAATCATTTGCTGCATCCTACAATAACTGTTACTGTCAGCAGATTCTTTCAATCTGAACTTCATCTAGAAAATGCATGTTTGTCTGAATCAAATTGGGATGTATAATTTAAGAAATTGGGAAAATCTCAACAGATACCAACAATGCTGATTGTGTGCAAACAGAAACAAAACATATCATATGTACAATAACATGTTAAAAATTACACTTAAAACAGATATGAAATATGTGAAATACACAAGAAATAATTATATTTAAAGCATTTTAATGAGGAGAAAATCTGATTATGTGATTTCTGTTAAATGTTTTGTTCTTTAATTAAATTCTTCAAATTCTTAATATTGTGCTTTTCTTTATTTACACAAACCCATGTTTGATTAGCTGTCAATGCAAATGTTTTATTGGAAATGTGTCCATGTCTATATTCTGTTTTGCATTTATAAATAATTAATACTTAAAAATATATTATTTGTTTTATGTATCAATATTTACTCCTAATGTGCTTGTGCAAACAAAAAAAGTGATTTCTTACAGTCTGTGGTTAATAGACTCTATTTACAGCAAACCCTTTATCCTAAATGATTTTTGGCGCAGTGATATATGAATGTCATGCTCATAATCCAAAATATATTTCAATTAACATTATTTTGTCTGTAACAATAATTTCAAACAGCCAGCCAATTTTATCAGACTCTTGTGGTAAAATGAACTGTATAAGCTGCATATAATAAATAAAAAATGTGTATGTAAAACAACATTGGAAAATAGTTATTGTTCACATATATTTGGTCAGAAGTTTTAGTTTTTGAAGTGATTTTGAAGTACATTTTCAGGTCAGTGTTACAATTTTTTTCTTTGTTATTATTTTTTTTACATGTTGCTCTGTAATTGTAAATATTAAGCTTAATTAAAGCCAAATGATGCTCATTTTTGATTGGAAGTTGCAGTTTCCTTAAACCGTCAGCAGGTGGCAGCGTTTCCTAATTTCTGTTTTTAAAGCCATGACGTTTGATTTCCGGTCGTTTCTTGGGCTGCCAATTTTATTCTCATTTGCTGATGTGATATTGTTTTATTACGTTTTTAATGTTACATTTTCACGTCATAAGGATACAGAAAACCTATAATGGTCAAGTTTTTTAATCGAATTTTTATTTATACAAGAAAGTAGTCAATCATCGATTACCTAAACTTTAAAATACTTGGCCAGGAGGGATCACGGGAGCTAAAATGCCTGGAAATCATTACAGTTATGAGATTATTATCTCTCACGGTAAGTGTGTGTGGTCTTGTTTAACTTAACAATGTTAAAAACACCAAATCTGCAGAAGGACAATAACATACTGACAGTCATGTCGCCTTCAGGCCTTTCAGACGCACTCACCCAAACAGAAGGTAAAGTCTAGAAGGGATACAGCTGTGGATATGCATCACTTTTGTGACACTGTTACCGTGGGTTGTTAAATGGGTAATTAAATAAATAATATAAATAATACTCGATTTAATTACATTTTTTTACATTACTGTGATGATTGGGGTAAGGTAGGCCTTAATAAAACATAATTTAATGTGGAATTTAATAAATAATATAATAATTCTTATTAACTTATGGTTGTAGGATTCAATATGTTCTCAGTAATGTGACGTGTGTTGTTGTTGCCATGGTGTGGTTTAGGAATGAAACCCCATATAAGGCAGCTTTACCAGTCTATCGCTGTCCTGTTCAATACACACCACTTTAACATCCACTGTAAAATCCTGAACAAACAGCTGGAGAGGAAAGAATGTCTTATTGGTCTCCAAAATCACACATTACTCCAGTCCTGACCTTAATGTTCATGTAAACAGCTTTCAGATATTTTCTATTGAATGATTTTTTTTTTTTATGAAAAAAATGCAATTGATTTAGTCTTTCCAAGATGTGATGCACTTAATGATAAGGATTTACATATATATATACCATTTCAATGCAGTGATGTCTTTGACCCATCCTGCTTGTTGTCAAACTATTTCATAACTGTAACAAGAGGCAATTCAATGATAGCTTTATGTTAAAACACCAGCCATAGGATTATTTATCAATATTTTGACTTTTTTAGATTCTCAGAAGCTATGGAAATTAAAAAGGTTAAGCAGGAAATATGTTAGGACCATTGTTATTGTTTACATTCCTCAAAATGATAGTCTATACAGTGCAGTTGAAGTCAAAATTAGGGCTGCATGATATTGGAAAAATCTGACATTGCGATATTTAATTTTGCTAAGATTTATATTGTGATATAAATGCAATTTTGGCTGATGACTTGAATAGCTCTATTTGGGTTGAAATCATTAACTTGGGTTTGTAGAGGAGTGAATCAAAGAAATTACAAAAATAAAAAAAATAAGATAAAAGTGAAATAAGTAGTCAGATATTCAGGTACAGTAAAACGATATGATATTATTGTAATATTTTGCCCCAGATAATGATAGATCAAAAGAAAACCCTCCACAATATATCATTAATTCATTCATTTTCTTGTCAGCTTAGTTCCTTTATTATACTGGGGTCGCCACAGCGAAATGAACCACCAACTTATCCAGCAATTTCTACGCAGCGGATGCCCTTCCAGCCACAACCCATCTCTGGGAAAACAATATATCATGATATTTGTAAATGAAGAGGACAATGCATCAAAAAGTTATAAGATGTATTTAATTTATTAACAGCATTTATAGCATTCACTTATTAACATACATGTATTTTCCTACTTTTGAATAATCAAATGTAATGTTAAATGTAAACACTGTGCATTCTTCATTGCTGATCAACAGTAATAATCCCAACTCCACTTAGCAGATGCTGCGATGTGACTTTTGCGAATGCACACATTGCGATATCGATGCTGAATCGATATATTGTAAATGTCTAGCCAAACTTATTAGTCCTACTGTGATTATTTTTCTCAAATACTGTATATACTAAGAAAAGATTTTTAACACATTTTAAAACATGATAGATTTAATATCAAATTTCTAATAACCAATTTCTTTTATCTTTGCAATACAGTACATAATATTATACTAGATATTTTGCAAGATACTAGTATTCATTTTAAAGTGCTATTTAAAAGTTTAATAAGGTTAAACTTTAGTCTTGTTTTAAGAAATAATATGCCATAATTAAGTGATTTTTTTCTTAAAACAAGCAAAATAATCTGCCAATGGGGTAAGCTAAATAATCTTATGCCAAGAGGAAAAACAATATCAATATTTTGCTTACCCCATTGGCAGAATAATTTGCTTGTTTTAAGGAAAAAACTTTGACATATTATTTCTGAAAACAAGACAATATGTTTTGCTTGTCCGGGAAATTCTTCTTGATTTAAGAAGTTTTAGATATTTGGACTAGAAACAAGCATTTTTTTGCAGTGTAAGAACAAATTGGACCACCTGAAGCAGCTTGAGGAGCTGTATAAACCAGACCAGAGGGAAAGCCTTACAGATAGTTCAGTACTCCACTTATTCTCTTTATTATGAATTTGAAAAGCCTGCTGGTAGACGATACAGCAAAAACAAATATTTTTAAGAAATGTCTTATACTGTCTGCTATTATTATATTGAACAAATGACCATGCAGAAGTTTGTATGTTATTCTGTGACACAGTAAATCTGTCAACATAGGCTCATTCTGAAAACAACCCTATATACATTTCTGGAGATCACGACTTATGTGGCCAGAAGTACGTATGACTGAATTTAGTCTTTAAAACGAACGCTACAGGGCGATATGACACCACTCCTTTTTATGCTACCAGCTGATCGCTCACCTCCATGTGAACGGCTTTTCTGCTGTTACCAGTTTGACCAGTAGCTCGCCATGTCTGTTGGCGGACTTGAGATGCAGAGAGGAGTTTATCGCAACAACGGGGTTTGAGTCTGGCGAAGATAGGTTCCAGAAAGACAAAAACAGAAGCCAAAAAATATTTAAACAAATCAATAACAGGGTGAGAATGTGGAAATGTTAGCGACGTCACTGTTTTTGAACCGCAGCGAGCTGAAAGGAATACTTCACATAATCGGTATGCGAAAGCATAACGCAAAGAGGTGTTTACCACATCATGGCTCAAAATAAGTCATTAGCCAATCTAGGGCCTCGACGTCTTCAGCCCCACCTAGCCCTTATGCTAATCCGGCCGTGGGTATTACAGTTAATACAGTTATTAATAAGTCAACAGTTTATTTCTTGCTCATGTTATAAATTGCGTTAATTAATAGAACATTATTGTAAGGAATTTTTAATATAATGATTGTTTATTTATTTGTTTATTTGTTTGTTTGAATGTAAGTATTATTATAATATATTTTTTTATTCTCAAAATAAAAATTCTCTAAATGTGTAATTATTTTGTAAATCATTAAATTATATTTATGGGTCAATTGATCTTTTGAAAACACTATCGGTTGGGTTTAGGGAAGGTGGAGGGTGGGTCTGTCGTTCAGTCAGTCAGTCAGTCAGTCAACAGCGGCCTCTGGTTGATTTACACGAGAATAGCAGGTGTGAATGTCACTCGAGAGAGAAATTTGAGATCTGAAAAATCGTACACAGCAGTCTTTGGTGGATTAACGAAAAGAAAAACTGCAAAAAAAAAAAAAGTACCTCCTGGGATATATTTGGTGCTCTCCAGAAATGTATATAGGGGTACGTTTTCAGAATGAGCCTGCGTTGGAATCTGTTTCATAGCCAGAGTTTGTTGTTGGTAATCTGTGGTGTAAAAAGCCTTGTGTTTGTGCTCTGTGTTTTGTATTTGTGATGTTTGTGGGATGTTTTAGTCACATTTTGTGAGGCCAAAAATAAATTTCCACATGTGAGGACAATAAAGACATCTAAACTAATTAGGTTGACTAATCATTAAGCAAATGGGCTACACTGTGGCTCAATGGTTAGCTCTGTTGCCTCACAGCAGGAAGGTCGCTTGTTCCAGTCTTGGCTGGGTCAGTTGGCATTTCTGTGTGGAGTTTGCATGTTTTCCCCGTGTTGGCGTGGGTTTCCTCAGGGATCTCCGGTTTCCTGCAGAGCCCAAACACATGTGCTATAGGGGAATTTAATAAGCTGTGTGTGTGTGAATGAGTGTGTATGGATGTTTCCCAGTACTGGGTCGCAGCTGGAAGAGGCATCCGCTGAGTTAAACATATGCTATATGCTGGAATAGTTGGTGGTTCATTCTGCCGTGGTGACCCCTGATGAATAAAGGGACTGAGCTGAAAGAAAAATGAATGAATAAATAATCAGACAAGTCATTAGATAACAGTGGTTTGTTCTGTAGCCAAACTGAAAAACTTATACTTTCTGAAAGGGGCTAATATTGACCTAAAAAAATGTAAATAAATAAAAAAAACTCCAGTATAAATATATATATATATATATATATATATATATATATATATATATATATATATATATATATATATATATATATATATATATATATATATATATATATATATATATATATATATATGTTTTTTGTTCATTTAAAAGATCAATACTTTACTATTGTTAATAAAATGTTTAGAAAAAAATACAGAAAACTACTATCAAATAATTGTGAAATCTGCATTATCATCTCATGCATCAGATTAATCTCTTCTCCTCGACCCGTCTCTTGTAGGTTTCCACGGGCGACCCTGCAGGTGATTTATGCTCTGTTTGCAGAGAGACTCCAGAATGGGTGTGTTTGCGTAAGGAGCCCCAGTTTCCCGCTCGCGCTCAGCTCTTATTGGGATCATGAGCTCACGGATGCTGCATCCTGAATCCTGGATGTTCTCCGCCGATAAGCTTCATCCATGGATACATCCTCTCAATGGTGGATTTCAAGGGTACTCACTTCATCTAAACACTCACAATGCGGTTACCACGACAACCAGCATAAACACACTGCACACCACATACAAGAGCACGCATGAAATTATCGCACGTTTATTTTTAATGACACTTCAACAGGTGAATCAGGAGAAAACAGGTTTTGTGAAAGGTTGTTTATCATCATCATCACTATTTTAATTAATAGCTAAACAGTAGAACATCCAAACTGACTGATTTTAACTGATTCCTAAAAGTGGCTGAAAGAAAAACTGAATTATAGTTCGCATAAAGAAAATTAAGCTTATTTTATTATAAAGTTTGCATTAAATTAAAAGTCCAAGGCACTTCAGAAAAAAGTGAAATATTATTTCAAAAACCTTTATCACCTGCAAGCAGAGATACTTTGTTATTGTACTTAAGTAGATTTTATCTGGTATCAGTACTTTACTCCACTATTTTATTTTCTATTTTTGTTTTCAATCTAAATTATTTCTTGTCATTGCGCAATTTGAGGGCCTTTTTGATGCAGTCAGTCTATTTTCAACATTGCACGCCTGCATGCTGCACTGTGCGGCTTTTTTAGCCAAGGCTATCGCGTACCATGCGTGGGCTTGTTACTATGAAAAAGGCAATGATGACTAAGCAAATGAGACAGAGGGAGACTTTGCGAATTTAACATGACTGATGCTGCCATGTTTACACGGTAATAATTAATAACTACATGATGAACGCTGTGAGTATGCGTCAGGATGATGATACATGGGGGGAAACCGGATAGTTACCTAACTAGTGGAACTAAAACATGTAGTAGTAATGGATGCTTTTTACTTAAGTACATATTTCAGGCTGTATTTCTTTACTTTAACTTGAGTACAAAAGTGTAGTCACTACTTCAACTTTTTCCACGGTTGGTAAGTTGTTTTAAACATGAGTATCTGTACTTCTACTTAAGTAAAGTATGTGTGTACTTTTACTCTCTCTGCCTGTAAGTCTTTTAAATAATTCTCTTGGACTTACAATCATACTATTTATCTTTATGTATCTTTTACCCACACATTAATTACCCCTGAAGCACTTTTTGTTTGATTTTGGGTAAATTTTGCATTGTTTTGACTACACTTTGCTCACACTTTACAATAAGCTTTAATAATATTTAAGAGTTAACAAAAAGCTCATCTTAATGTATTTTCTAACATGATCTGAATATGAATAATACTTGTAAAGCATTTATTAATCATAGTTCAACAATTGCTAATAATTAAAATGCAAAGTTGACATGAACTAGCAATGAATGACATTATTTTCATTAATTAATATTAGTGCTATAAGTTTAGTAAATACTATAATAAATCTAAAAATAACTGTAATAATAAATATTATTACAGGCATTACTGTTATTATTCATTCATTTTCTTTTCGGCTTAGTCACTTTATTTATCAAGGGTCGCCATCGTGGAATGAACCGCTATCTTATCCAGCATGTTTCCCTTTGAGGAAACCCACCTCAACATGGGAAGAACATGCAAACTCCACACAGAAATGCCAACTGACCCAGCCGAGGCTTGAACCAGTGACCGTCTTGCTGTAAAGCGACAGCGCTACCCACTGCGCCACCGCACTGCGCCACCGCACTGCCTTTATTATTATTATTATTATTATTATTATTATTATTATTATTATTATTATTATTATTATTATTAATAATAATAATAATAATAATAAAAACGACAACAGCAATAATAATAAACAGTGATAGTAAACATTGTTTCCTCATATTATATACATTAACTAATAAAACAAAATTGTAGTTAATTTTTATTATATTTATTTGGCCCCACTTTAAATTAGGTGGACTTAACAAATATGTACTTACAATCAAATTTAATAATTTATTATTGTGTAATTACATGGTTTAACATTGCACTTAGTATTGATCAAATACCTGCATGTAATAATTCATCTAATTAACTTCTGTAAAATAGTCTATATCAGGGGTGTCCAAACTTAGTCCTGGAGGGCCGGTTTAGTTCAAACCCCAATCAGACACACCTTAACCTCCCTTAAACCTACCCATACAACCAAAACTGTCCCTAACCCTTCTAGTATCCCCATTTCAAGAGGACTTCAAGTGTTCTGCAATACGTTATGAACACATTTAGCACATTTGATTCAGGTATGTACGTTTAGGCAGTCATTCACTCATTTTGCTTTGGCTTAATCCCTTATTTATCTGGGGTTGCCACAGCAGAATGAACCGCCAACTTATCCAGCATATGTTTTTTTCAATGCCCTTTCAGCTGTAGCCAAGTACTGGGAATCACCCATACACTCACATTTCCACACACTTATATAATATGGCCAACTTAGTTCATCAATTACCCTATAGCGCATGTTTTTGAACTGTGGGGGAAACCAGAGCACCTGAAGGAAACCCACACCAAAATGGGGAAAACATGCAAACTCTACACAGAAATGCCAACTGGCTCAGCCGGGACTCGAACCAGCGACCTTCTTGCTGTAAGGTGACACTGCTAATCACTGAGCCACCGTGACACGGGACCATTTATTTATTTATTTACTTTTTAAATTTAAAAATTTGTTTATTTGAATATAATGTGAATTATTTATTAATATTTTCAACAAAAAAAGTTTAAATTCTAAATGTGCAATTATATTTTTATTAATTAAACAATATTTATGCAAAATATAGTTTTTTTCTTTTCATCCGTGATCAAATCATTGATATGTAGATTCATATTCAGAACAAAACACATTTTAATTGCTCATAATTGTCTTTATTCTTAGGCTGTGAAAACATCACAATTTTATTTACAATTTTTAAGCATTTAATCTAGATAAATATTAATTTAAAGCTAAATTATAGTTTGTGTAAATCATAACTAAACTATAATTTGACGTTCATTTATTCAGCTTTTTGTGTGATGTAAAAAGTGAACTGTTTTATAGCTAAACTTATTTGACACCATCAGCATTTATTTAATGTCACAAACTGCAATTGTATATATACAGCACAAACACACTAACATGAAATTAAATCAGCTCAGTCTCTCTAAACGCCAGCGTATGTGCCGTTATAGAAGAAAGGCTTGTCTGAGACACAGTGACCTACGACCTCTGGAGTCCACCGCTGCACCTTCGGCTGACCCTTTTCATCGGGACGCACGATGACTGTGCTGCGGGACGCCAGCGAAGGGTCCTCGTTGAAAAAGTTGAAGGGACGCAGGAAAAATCCCACCGAGTTTCCTGGAGTCGCTGTGTTGGGAACGTCTTCGGAATGAGGAATGTGCAGGAAGCCCACCGTCACCCAGGCAACCAGATCCTGCAGAACAAACATGTGACTTTAAATTGTGTTTACTTTTTCCCCACTTAGTTGCCATGATGAGGAGTCAAATTTCATTCATGCATTCATCTTCTGCATACTGTAGTCTCTGTAGTCATCAGGAGTCGCCACAGCGGAATGAACCGCCAACTTATCCAGCATATGTTTTACACAGCGGATGCCCTTCCAGCTGCAACCCAATACTGGAAAACACCCATACACACTCGTGTATGAGACACTACGGCTAATTTGGTTTATTCAATTCCCTTATAGTGCATGTGTTTGGACTGTGGGGGCAACCAGAGCACCCGGAGGAAACCCACGTCAACACGGGGAGAACATGCAAACTCCACACAGAAATGCCAACTGACCCTGCCGGGACTCGAACCAGTGACCTTCTTGCTGTGAGGTGGCAGTGCTAACCACTGAGCCACCGTGACATCACACTTTAATAATAGTTAATGTATTGTCAATGTTCCTTCAGCTTAATCGCTTTATTCATCAGCGATATGATGTTGCCACAGCAGAATGAACTGCCAACTTATCCAGCATATATTTTACACAGTGCATACCCTTCCAGCTGCAACCCAGTGCTGAAAAAACACCCATACGTATATAATGGCCAGTTTAGTTAATCAATTCCCCTATAGCGCATGTGTTTAGACTGTGGGGGAAACCAGAGCACCCGGAGGAAACCCACGCCAACACGGGGAGAACATGCAAACTCCACACAGAATTGGCAACTGGCTCAGCCGGGAATCAAATGAGCTTCTTGCTGCGAGGCCACAGTGCTAATCACTAAGCCACCGTGCCGCCATAAACATATTTCAAAGAAACTCATGAATCATGCTGGTTTCAAACCCACAACCTCAGTGTTGGTAACGCAACGCTCAGCACATTGAGGTAGCCGATCAGGCTCAAATTTTTATTCCAAATTTAATTGAAGTTGAAGTACTAAAGTGACTATAATTAAAATTAAATGAATTAAAACTTGTGTTAATAGTTGTTAATGTGTTTTTAATAGTTAATATGTTTATTAGTTTGGTTAATAGCATTTACTGACATCAACTTTAGACCATCTCGTCCAATATTTATTAATCATATTTTAATCATAGTTAATAGTTTTCAACATTTACTAATTCATTATTAAAATCCAAACTTGTTAAAAGATTAGGTAATGCAGTGTGAGTTAACATTTATTTTTATTAAATAGCATCAACAAAGATGGATAAATGCTGCACTGCTTTAATATTTTTAGTTGGATCAAATTAACTTTTCTAATCATCATCAACTTGCATAAATCAAACTGACTAAACATGTTAAGTTAAACCTTGAATAACTTTAAAAATGCAGTTGAAACTCAATTAACTTAATAAAATAATAAAAAGTAACATAAGAACATTTGTTGTCAGGACTTTTTGTCTTAACGTTTTTTATAGTGTGTAATAATTGTATTGCTCATTGCTTGTTCGTGTTAGTATTTACATTAAGTATTATTAGTTATCTGTTTTTTTTTGTTTTGTTTTTTGCAAATTAACTCTTCAAATGGAAATTATAAAAAAAAATAATTATAAAGCATAATAGTATATTTACACAAAAAAAGAGTGCATGTAATGAATTGTTTAAGAGGGCTTCAGATATTTACTGAAACAGATTTTAGTACCTGTGCTGTCATTTCTTTCTCTAGTTGTTGGTTCAACATGGTTCAAGGCCTGGAGTATTTACAGTTCAATTTATGTATTTAATTTTTTATTAGCTGTTCATTACTTTTTACATGTGGTAATCTGATTGAATTATCAATTGCATCTTGTAATTTAGCATCTCTGAACATTTCACACTGCAAAAAAATGCTTTTCTTACATAGATTTCTTTTGGATTGTTTCTAGTCCAAATGTACAGTACAAAATTCTTAAATCAAGAAGCATTTTTTAGAGAAGCAAACAAATGGTCCTGTTTAAAGAAATAATATGCCAAAATTAAGTGAAGGTTTTCTTAAAACAAGTTAAATAATCTTCCAGTGGGCTAAGCAAAATAATCTAATGTGAAAAGAAAAAAATAAGACAGATTAAGAATAACAATTGACAGATTATTTAGCTTGTTTTGAGGAAAATCTTAGTAGGACCTATTTTTTTGCAGTGCAGCTGCATGAGCTTCATTTGGAGTTTGAGGTTGTACTTAGGAATTAACATCCTTAATTATCACTTTACCTGGTTAACAATGTTTTCATTGTTGCGAACGAACTCCTCAAAGGAAACGAGAGGCTCCCAGGGGTCATTCTGAGTGTAGATGCTGCTGCTGGTGACCTCACTGTCCTTGTGTCTGGTTACAGCCAATGGGTATCTGCAACCAACAAGCAATATTTGAGAAAAAACTAGTCAACACAGATTGCAAATGTTAATGTACTTTAACTCTTCATTTATGATCCTCTTAGTCTATGCTGACATTATCTTCAGCAGCTCAAACACTCAGCTTCTCACTCAGGGCTGCTGTTTATGCTAATGAGGGCAAGATGGTCTAGTGGGTGTGGCTTTTCCCTTTTGATGACACGTACAAAAGTGTTACTGCAGACTGTTTTGATCAAGTCTGATTATAAACGGTAGAACTAGTATATTTTAACCATTTGAGACTGCCTATATTCACACACTGTCGCATCATACCTGTGTTTAAACTTCTTATAAAAGTGATTTTTACTTTAATATTCGCTGCAAAAACTCACCTTGACCACGGGATACCATTTTCCTCCCTCCAGCCTCTGGGTAAAACGCTGTTAGCATGCGAGTTATACTGAATCCGGTATCCTTTCTTATGCCCCCATTTGTTCAGTTGATTGGGATTGTAGAAGTGCAGATATTTGGGGAACTTCTTGCCAAAGCGGAAAGCAGCGCTGCGTTCAGTTTCATACTGCGTCCTGTGCAGTTTCGATTGCATGATGGTGTGTCCGGGGCTCCAGGGGTTGGTGAAGTTCACATATTTCAGATCAATAGATTCAAAGCTGTTTTCCCTCCCTGTTTGAGGACATAGAGGACAAATGGTTAAATAAACAGTTTACAGTTCCTTTACAGCTCCCATAGAGTTAAACAGATGAGTTTTAGCATTTTTTTAATCCATTTAGCCAAACTAAGGGCCTGGTGGGAGCACTTTAGCTTAGCTTAGCATTAATCATTGAATCAGATTACAACATTAGCATCTCAATCAAAAATGACCAAAGAGTTTTGAGAATTTTCCTTTTTAAAGCTTGCCTTCACTTGTGTTATCATGTCGTAAGACCAATGGAAAATGAAAAATGTTGCTATGTTCTAGGGTTATAAGGCTAGGAACTACACTCTAAATCCAGCATAATTATTAAGTAACTTGTTTATTATATTGCAATGCTATTATGCAGCCTAAAAATAGTCCCAAGCACCAAGGCCTACACTTTCACCCAATCCAGGCTCATTCTGAATATGTACTCCTATATACATTTCTGGAGAGCGGCAAATACGTCCCAGGAGATACATTTTTTGCAGTTTTTGTTTTCTTGAATCCACCGGAGGCCACTGTGTATCCTTTTTGAGATCTTAAATTTACCTTGCAAGAGCCATTCGCACCTGCTCTTCTCGCATAAATCCACCAGAGACTGCTGTTGACTCACTGACTGACTGAATGACCAACTGATTGAACCCACCACCTTCACTAAACCCAACCAACAGTGTGTTGAAAAGCAATCCAGAATAAGAAAGGCCCCTAATTTTTACCACGTTTTCAGATCTGACCATGTTCTCACCTTGTTATTTACTTATTTATTTTATTTTTTGGCGTTTGTGTTTCACTCTCTTTTCTGGAACGGACTAGAACTCAATCATAGCGGTCAACTCCTCTCTGCCACTCAAGTCCACCAACGTATATGGCGAGCCACTAGACAAACTGGTTTCAGCAGGAAAGCAGTCCACATGGAGGTAAGCAGTCAGCTGCTATCGTGAAAAGGAACGCCTCGTGGCGTTCGTTTTAAAGACAAAATGCAGCCATATGTTCTTCTGGCTACATAATTTGCGATCTCCAGAAATTTATGCAGGGCTGCATTTTCAGAATGAGCATGTGTTGCTTTCACTACAACTTAGAACCTGTGTAATATCATTGCCTACGCTCCAGCCATGGTATGGCAGCAAAGTTATTTAAAATTATGCCAGAATGAGATTATAGTTCTTATTCATATTGGCCTAGAAAATAGCAACTTTAAATTTTTTCTTCAGTCTTAGCACTGTACACAATGTCCTCTAAACAGTTCTCCCACTAGAGATCAGCTGATTAGATTCAAAAAGGTAAAACTCAGCTTTTTAAATTGAGGTGAGCTTTCAAATAACCCTATCAACTTAAGAAATGTTGAGTGTTCCTTTATGTAAAGCATCTTATACAACTGACTCTCATTTGTGTTCTAATCAATGCACAGAGATCACAAAATAGATTAGATTTCAGATAGATGGCTCACCTGAAATGTCAAGGTCCACTTTATAATGAATTAGATGAGTGTGCAAGTTCCCAAGTACATAGTTGTAAACCCTGGTTCCATAGTTCAGTCCGTTTTCCGTGAAGAAGGTTGCATGGATATATCCAGTCGCACTCACTCTGGACTCCATAACACCATTCTGGTAGAAGACAAAGTCCCAGATGTAATCATAATTGTAGACTGTAGATGTAGTTCTGATCACCAGAACATGATTTTCCAGGCCTCCGTAGAAATTGTAGCCCCCTTGGAAGTTGCTATTAAAGTGCCTCCTTAAAGGAATGCCAGTGGTCATTTCAAAGATGCAGAGTGCGTTTCTGTAGCGCACAGGTTTGTCTGTGTCGTAGTAATGGTAGAGGTCAACAAAGTGAGCAATTTCTGGACAGTCGATCCCAGGTGATAATTCATAATCTGACGTCCCCATCGCCCACCCGGCATCAATGTATTTGGTCTGCATGGCTGCTGGAGTATCTCCGGAGTAGAAGGCTATGGCTTCCTGAAGAGCGATTTCATAAGCAATTCTCTCTCCATTGTAGCGAAGATCGAAGATCTGCAAACCAGCTGAAGAGCGAACCCGATAAGCAAAGGACCATCCGGCATACTCCACGAAATTCCCATCCACCTGAAATCTGCGCCCTTGTGGTTCAACAAGCTTTGCTCCATGGATGTTGGTCCGTGTGTTCATGTCTCCCCTGGGAATGTAAGTGGAGAAAAGATCCTCCTCATCATGCTCCGGAAGCTTGATTTTATCCACCGTCCCTTTCTCATACTTCTCCACGAATTCATCCAAGCTGTCGAAATACTGCCCGTTGTACCACACCTTCTCCACCGTCCACTTTTCATGATCCAGATCTTTGTGGTTAACAAGGACCTCGAAGCCTACTGGATGGATGAAGTATCCTTCCACAAACTTCTGCAGCATGATCCAGGTCCGCCTCTCTCCTGACGTTAGCCCGCGGGGAGCGATATCAGAGAAGGTCAGACAGCGTTTAGTGCAGTTGCCGTAAGTAAACCCGGTGCTCTCCTGCAGAATCTTATTCACTTTAGATCCCACTTTGTCCAAAACCCCACTTAGGTGTTCGTACTCCACTGCAGAGATCGGCCGGGACTCAAAGCGGATGTTCTTGTTGTTCTTGAATGTTTTCAGATGGTAAGTCTTCGGGAATGGAAGTGGGCCAACGATGTATTCAGTGACATTTGGCACCGCTTGGTTGCCGAACTGCACCACCACACGTGCCTGGCGGGATGGTTTGGCCTGTCCTTTGTCCAGTGCACGCAGCGCCTCATGCTTTCGGGGAACATGCAGCTCCATGAGGAGGATGCTGTTCTTCTTGAGGGATGTTCCCCGTGCTGAGGTGAGGCCCAGCTCGCTGCAGGAGTACAGGTAATCCCTCACCGCGTACATTTCTTGCGGAGTGAGGTCAGCAAACATCATCGCCCCGTGATGAGCCCATTCCCGCGTTCGTGATGAAGCGGAGGATGAAGCCAGAGTTGCCAGCAGGAGCATCCAGGAAAACCACATGCTGGCTCCTGAGAAATACAGAAGGAACAGATTAATATTGACGAATCTCAACCGGCAAACTGTCTGTCTGTCTATTTACCTGTCTATCAATCTATCAATCAATCAATCAATCCGTCCGTCCGTCCGTCCGTCCGTCCATCTATCTATCTATCTATCTATCTATCTATCTATCTATCTATCTATCTATCTATCTATCTATCTATCTATCTATCTATCTATCTATCTATCTATCTATCTCTGTGTCTGTCTATCTATCTATCTATCTATCTATCTATCTATCTATCTATCTATCTATCTATCTATCTATCTATCTATCTATCTATCTATCTATCTATCTATCTATAAACTGTTTTTATCTATCTATCTATCTATCTATCTATCTATCTATCTATCTATCTATCTATCTATCTATCTATCTATCTATCTATCTATCTATCTATCTATCTATCTATCTATCTATCTATCTATCTATCTATCTATCTATCTATCTATCTATAAACTGTTTTTATCTATCTATCTATCTATCTATCTATCTATCTATCTATCTATCTATCTATCTATCTATCTATCTATCTATCTATCTATCTATCTATCTATCTATCTATCTATCTATCTATCTATCTATCTATCTATCTATCTATCTATCTATCTCTGTGTCTGTCTATCTATCTGTCTATCTGTCTATCTGTTATGTATGTATCTATCTATCTATCTATCTATCTATCTATCTATCTATCTATCTATCTATCTATCTATCTATCTGTCTATCTGTCTGTCTGTCTGTCTGTCTGTCTGTCTGTCTGTCTGTCTGTCTGTCTGTCTGTCTATCTATCTATCTATTCACCATACTTTACAGTATATCATTCAGTCATTTTATCTGTCTGTTTTGTCATTGAATCCATCCATCCGCCCATCCATGATTCCTATCTATCTTGAACTATTATAAATTATCAAGGCTTTGTCAGTTTTAAAGTTTTCAGTCTAGTTTATGCTAGTTTTTAAGCAGAATTCAGGTTAACACTGAACATGAAACACTTTGTCCTTTGTACAGAGAGCATGTACTAAATTATAGTAATAAAGATACAGCAGGGCCGTGAGCCAGCACATCTCTCTTCCTCTGTCCCACTTATTTTCCCTTTACTAACAGAAGAAACAGGCAAAACTAAATGCTTGATTTTACTACCTGCTGGCATTCATCCTTCCAGCAAAATGGGCAGTAATTAAGCTGACATTGTTTCTTCTGCCACCCAAAATCTGTTCATCAGGGCCTTTATTCCTGCTAAAAATGTCACTTTGTTCTTTTAAGCTTCTATCGAGGCACAATCTCTTTCTAACATTCTCTGCTGCAGCGTTGATTCAATTGCACTCTTATGTAACCCTACTTTGCATAAAGGTCCAGTGACTCACATTGTAATTAGAATAAAACTGAGCAAGAAATAATAACAGCACATATTAAATGATAAAACACAATGAGCTTACCTTCAGTGGCTCTTTCCAAGTTTGCTGGCTTGTTAAATTCCCTGTAAGCGTGGACGCTACAGCTGCAATCTGTTTTTTTGGATCAGACGGTAGATGCAGTCCTCTTCTGAATCAAATGGCTCTGATGTTTCTGCTTTTATCAACCACCCACTGCACTTGAATGGAAGGTGATTGGCCAGCAGAAGGTCATAAAACTTCAGAAGAACAAAGGCGAGGGATGATTGATGGCTTTTTTTGCATGATCAGTGCACATTTTCACAGTGTAACGCTATCAAGATGAAGTTTTAATTGCAAAATTTAGATTTAATATCTGGGAGTTTTCTGACAAGTGTTTGCACTGTTTACATTTAACATGATTGTGCATTTTGGTCAGCTCTTATGAAATCAGAAAATATAATTGAAGAATTCTTCTCCCACATTCACATGGCCTCTTCTTAAGCATCAAACTAAACACTATGAAAGTGTTTACATTTTTCCTAGAGACCCAAACAGTACACAATGTCTCCCTTTTCTAAACCATTAATATCACCGGCAGCTAGCTCTCTGCAACTCTCACATGTTCACACACTGAAGCCAAGTATGGTCAGCCTGGTCAGTACTTAGATGGATGTGCCTAATGTTGGAGCACATCTGATCATTTCTGGAAGCTGATTCCAGCAGCGATGGCTGTAGTGGCTGAAGGCAGATTCACTCTGCTTTGACTGAACTCTTGGAATTTTTAGTTTGTATGATCCTAAAGATCTGAGTAATCTGTTGGGTTTGTATTCAGTGAGCATATCTGTAATGTATTTAGCTCCTAGGCCATTTAGTGATTTATAGACCAGTAATAATACTTTAAACTCTATATTTTATATACTCTACACTTAAACTCTATTCTGAAGACCTGAGGACAGGTGTGATGTGCTCTGATTTTCTGCTTCTGGTTAGAATCCTGGCCGCAGCGTTCTGGATGAGCTGCAACTGTCTGACTGTGTTTTTGGGAAGGCCAGTGAGGAGGCCGTTACAGTAATCCACCCTACTGCTGATAAAAGCATGAACAAGTTTCTCTGAGTCTTCACTGGAAACAAAAGCAATGTTTTTGAGATGATAGTATGCTGATGTACTAACTGCTTCGACATGACTATTGAAACTCAGATCTCAGATATTATAAACTCAGATATTAATATTATAATATTTTTATTTTTGGACTGTCTGCTATCAAACTGATGAAATGATTGAGATTTGTTAGCTAAGAAGAGGTTGGAAAATGTGTAATCTCGATATGCATGCAAGAACAGTATTCTATCTTTAATAATACAGTATTAATCTTTGCACTTTAAGCATAAGAACAGCATGTGTGATGAGTATAAATGTCAGTAGATATCTACACTCTCAACAGTCTCATTCAGGGTATTTTGGATAGTTTTATGGCCCGTTTCCTCTGAGTGGTACGGTTCGGTTCATTTCTGTACGCTTTTATGGCCGTTTCCACTGTCAATAAGCTTACCGAACCAAAGAGTACATTACCGTACCACTTTTCGGCACCCTTTCAAAAGGGTGCCAAAAACGAGAATAGGTACCAAAAGGTGGAGCTACATGCGCAGCCGAACGCTGATTGGTTGCAGAGATACGTCACAAGCTCGTGGAGCTAAACAGAACGTAAACAAAGGATCCGCCATGTTCTAAGACACAGCTGAGAGATTACATGGATATACTATATGCATATGATAACGAGCCATGGATGACCCGAGCTCAAACAAACCTTGTCGTCGTCTTGATGAACAGACACAAAGCCAAGAAGAACAAAATCTGCCGTGTCCTGTTGTTGCTGTACGAGCCTGTCTAAAAGCGCGAGCGCTATTCGCTTTCTTCCGGGAGCTCGCGATCGCGTCTATATTTGATATAACGAATTTCTTGAGCTGATGATAATAACGTGTGCATGATTATTAAAGTGTCTCCGACATCTGATCCATTTAGAAAGAAAAGGACAGGCGCGAGAAGAAGCCCGGCAAAACACAGGAGCAAAAGTGTTTTAGTAACCTGAATCATGAACACACTGCCATGATTATCTTCGCCTTTTGGACTATTATGAACTGGGAATGACAGAAAGACTCTCTGACAGAGCTTACATGTGCTGCTGAAGATTATAGACACAGATGAGAGGTTTGCTCTGACTGTGAGCTCTATTGTGTGTGTTTTTGAACTCAAATAAGTACTAAATGTCTGCTGTGTGTACTTTTTCTGTAATTAATAATATATCGGAGACTGTAAGGGGCTGTATGTGTTCATATATGTTGAATTTATATATTTATTTTATATAATTACAGACGTTACAGTAGCCTATTTCACACTGTCATTGATCTGCAGTTATAATCAAGTCATGTTCATAGAAAAGTTAGAAATAAACATTTATAAACAAGTATTTTTGTGTATAGAGCATCTGTTTTGTGAGAAGTGCTTCTCATATGATATGTAAACGACCCATACAGCTTTACTGTAGACATTTATTAGAGTGAGCATGACGTCGACTTAAACCTTCTGTCGTACACCACGCCCAACAAAAGGGTATCCTTTGTGGTGGAAACGCAAGCCTGATAAAGGTGAACCGTACTGACCCGAACTGTTCCGTACTGTACCAGTCAGTGGAAACGAGCCATTAGTGTCCAGGTTGTGCTATCTAGCTTCTAAGGTGCACCAGGGCTCTGTTCTCAGACCAGTTATATTCTTAGTTTGCATGGCATCATTTCATTTAGAAACATGGGTTTTCTAAATGAAATGATGTTGCTATGTCCCTTACATCCTAAACATGGCTAATCAAAATTCAGCATGTCTGACAGAACTTTCCTGCTGGATGTACTGTAGGACCATCACTTTCAGTGCAATTATGAACCGGTCATGAACTATTGGTTGTCCTAAGAGAGTTGGCTTTGTAACCTATTGGCTTTAGGTTCAAGTTTACATCTGCCAGGAATTGCAGGTGCAACAACCAGTGTGTGTGTTTTTACTGTGTGCACTTGGACGGATTAAATGCAGTGCATAAGTTTGCCTATTTTTCTACTTTCAGTCTTTTTGAAGTGACTAGTGGGTGTCACGGTGGCTCAGTGGATAGCACTGTCACCTCACAACAAGAAGGTCACTTGTTCTAGTCCGGGCTGGGCCAGTTTGCATTTCTGAGTTTGCATGCTCTCCCCGTGTTTGTGCGGGTTTCCTCTGGGTGCTAGCCCAAACACTTGCGCTATAGGGGAATTTATAAACTAAATTGGCCTTAGTGTATGGGTGTGTGTATAAATATGAGTGTATGAGTGTTTCCCCATACTGAGTTGCAGCTGGAAGGGCATCCACTGTGTAAAACATATGCTGAAATAGTTGGCAGTTCAATCTGCTGTGGCAATCCCTGATAAATCGGGGACTAAGCTGAAGGAAAATGAATAAATAAATAAATAAATGAATGAATGAATGAATGAATGAATGAATGAATGAAGTGACTAGTTGAGTTCATTTGATCCAACTTAAATATTTAAGGAAACAACAAATATTTGTAGTGTGTCAATAATATTATTGCCACAAAAAATGTCAGAATAAGTATTTATTTATTAAGAGCACTGAAATACTGATGTATATTATATTAATATTGTGCATTTTGTGATGAAATAAAACGTCTTAAAATATATATGCAAAGTTAAGTGTATATTGCTTCAGTGTATATGCTGTATATATTAGCTTTAGTATGCTTCAGTATAGTATTCTGAGTGTTAATAGCTATGAACATGATGTAGAAGTGAATTTTGTGGAAAACAGTGACTGAAAAAAATACTCTGCACATAAAAAGCCAGATGTACAAACTTTTCAAATGCAGTTCACATGTGTGATATCCATAGTATAAAGCCATATGCATGTATTTCCACAGAGAGTAAGAAACTTGGCATCTGAAGCGAGTTATATTACGATCAGTGGGATTGGGAATTAGATACTCAGCAGATGCAGTTATTGCGCTGTAGTGTCTGCTCGTTTCACACCAATGAAATGCAATCACTGAAAATCCCCTGACGTGAAACAGATCACCAGGATCCAGCATATGTGAGACTCGTGGTTTATTATTGTCTTGAGTTTAATTGAGAATTTAAAAGGGTAGTTCAACCAAAAAATGAATGGGTGTTGTCATTTACCTGTTTTGTTTTTATTAGATGTCATAAAGAATCTACATAAGTAACAAATAATAGCATATATAAAACTAATAAATGAACAATTTTAGGGGCAAATACAATTAAGTATAAACATATTAGATACAAAATCAGACAAATATTACGAGCTTACTCTGACCTGTTCATGTTACAATGATAGTGATTATACAGTAATGGGCGGGGTTAATGAACTAGGAGTAATCTCATTGGCCAGTGCTGAATTTTCACTTGCTCTAAACATTTTCCAATTTCTTTCTTCTGTTGAACCCAAATCAAGCTTTTTAAGATTATTTTTATCCATAGAATACATATATTTTTCTGAATATGGATATTAGTGGCTATAGTTGTGTTTAAGAGAAAAAGAAAGCCTTAACTCATTCATTCATTTTCTAGTCGGCTTAGTCCCTTTATTAATCCGGGGTCGCCACAGCGGAATGAACCACCAACTTATCCAGCAAGTTTTTACGCAGCGGATGCCCTTCCAGCCGCAACCCATCTCTGGGAAACATCCACACACACACATTCACACACACACTCATACACTACGGACAATTTAGCCTACCCAATTCACCTGTACCGTATGTGTTTGGACTGTGGGGGAAACCGGAACACCCGGAGGAAACCCACGCGAATGCAGGGAGAACATGCAAACTCCACACAGAAACGCCAACTGAGCCGAGGCTCGAACCAGCAACCCAGTGACCTCCTTGCTGGCGACAGCACTACCTACTGTGCCACTGCTTTGCCAAACCCTTAAGTCATACTACTTAATTTAGTAAACAGTGAGTACATTTGTCGACACTTTCATTCTCGCTATTAATAAACTATTCACTATGACTTTTGCCTCAATATGCTCATATTTTCTGCTTATCAGTAATTATTAAGGTAGTAGTTACAGTAAATTTAGGTATTATGATTAGGGATGTAGAATCTTAAAGATGCAGAATATGTGCTTTATTGGTACTAACAAACAGCCGATATCACAATAATATCAACCCAGGCTCATTCTGAATATGTACTCCTGTATGCATTTCTGGAGAGCGCCAAATATATCCCAGGAGCTACGTTTGTATGCAATATTTGTTTTCGTGAATCCATCAGAATCCGCTGTGTGCGCTTTTTCAGATCTCAAATTTCTTTTTGAATGCCATTCTTTCATTTCTTGCGTAAATCCACCAGAGGCCGCTGTTGACTGACTGACTGATCCATTGATCCAGCCTCCTCCTTCCCTAAACCCAACCAATAGTGTTTTCAAAAGCACTGATTGCCCCAATTGATTTAATACTTGTTTTTTTGTCTTTTTTTTGTCATACCTGCTTTCTGAAGCATTCTACGCCAGTCGTCACAGTCAATTCTGCTCCACATCACAAGTCTGCCATTGTACACAGCGAGCCACTGAACAAATTGGTAACAGCAAAAAAGTCATCAATATGGAGGTAAGTGGTCAGCTGGTAGGCGTGAAAAGTAGTGGTCATTAAAACATGTAGTGTTTGTTTTAAAGATCAAACACAGCCATACGTACCTCTGGCTACATAATTCACGATCTCCCGAAATGTATATAGGAGTACATTTTCAGAATGAGCCTGTGTTGCAACCATATGAGGGTAATAAACCACTAGTAAATAGTGTGAATTGTATCTTAAATTAAGGTATTAGCATATTTTTTTAAACAAACTATCCCTTAATACATGAAAAGCTGCGATCTCTCATGTGCAATGTTAAGTTTTATGCTTGTGCTTTATTAACACAAGTGTTTTCTGCTGGCACTCAGTTTGATCACTGTGTTCTCTCTGGTATGATCTGTTTCAGCTTCACAGATATTTGGCTGTGTACATTTTGTTATGCTGATGTTTATCTGGAAAGATGAAATGTCTAAACTGTCTATTGATGAAAAGCTTATAAGAAGGCCAGAGGGACAAATAAAACTCCAACAATGCAGGTATTCTGCTTTTGATTTACTGCTGATTGTTTTAATCATACTTGTTAATGCTTACAAATGTGTCTCTCTGTTACAGTAAACAGCATTTTTTTGGATTTTTTTTTATCTATCACACTTTATTTGAATGTTGTTGCTCCCCCCCCTAAAAATCATGGATGTTCTATAATATTTCAAACATATAATACAATTAATCTCAAGTGCACATACTGTAAATGCAGAGTCTTTGCAAATGCAAAATGCAAATAGATAATGTCAAATTAAGTCAAAATTACTGATGCATACATTCACCAGGATTGAAATGTTTCAGAATAAGAAATGCATTTTCATGCACAAAAATGTTGTGAGTTTGGAAAAACACTTGTTTTCTCTTGCATGTTTTTTTTTTAATTGGGATATTCAGGATGTTGATTCTTTCTGGAGGATGGTTTATGCCCAGATCTAAATATTTGACAGTTGTCTTCTCATTTGGAAGATGAGGACTTATCTTCAAAACACTGCTCTGTCTTTATTGCTGAAGATGAATTAGTGTTTGACATTCATGTTTCAGTGTGTACATCTGTAGGTCATCTGAGGCTCTCTGCCTGGACTAAAATATTAGCCGTCTACCAAGAGCATAGCATTTTAGTGCAAAATATCAAAGTAAATATTTGTCTATTATTGTTTTTTTTTCTCTCATTTTGAATTAAGATTTAAATATTTTCCTTTTTTATTATTGAATTTTGAAGTATTAGTAATATTTAATGTTATAGTGTATATTTTTAGCTTAAAATATATAATATCTTGTCCTAGAAAGTTTGCATACCCCTTGCAGACATATATGTATGCAAGGGGTATGCAAATACATATATATTTATGTATGATATATATATGAGCAATATCACACTCGTAGCAGTGCTGATATACGGCCATATCGCACTGCTACGAGTGTGATATTGCGTTTATACAACAGTTCAACATCACAATCCTGTATATAAATAAGAAAATCAAACACGGATAGTCTAAAAACACTTTGTTGTTTTTATTAGAAACTACTTTTTTCCATCATTTATTCACATCTGCAGTTGACGTCAAAACAGCAGAAGCCATTACTAATGCACCAACGTCATTTTACAGCTAGTGTTTGAATGACTCTATGTCTAAAGTGATGACAAAACTGCTGATTTTACTTACACTTTAAGATTATAAGGCTGAACGTGACATGAAATGCCATCCATCTACAGAGATATCTTCTTAAAGTGTTACAGTCTACAGTATTTCTCTGTAGCATTCAGGATTTCACAATAATTAACCACGAAATAACAACGAATCCACTAACGTTACCAGACTGCTGTTGTGTTTGCGATAAGGAAAAACGCTTAACAACACAACACACATTCCTGATATGCGAGCAAATCGGTATAAATACAACACTACAACATACAAAAAGAGAGATCATCTAATCTGTCAACATGTCTCTGAAAATCCGGGAGACTGGGGGGGAGAGGGTGCTCGGGGGTGAGGTTGAGACCTGGATACATTGGGTTCGGGCTTTGATCGGGTACTGTACCAAAGTTGGCAACCCGGGGGTGTTTAGTTTACAGACTGTACTCATGAGGGGGGTGGGTGAACTTACGGGAGTGCTTTAGAAAGAAATAAAAATGGGATGTTTGCGGGAGACTGTGTGGGCGGACCGGCGGAGTAATATACAAAGGGTAAAGAGGCTGTACGAATGTTGATATTAGCCAATCGAATTCGAGATCCAGACAGAACTGTTGTGTGTGTGTATATATATATATATATATATATATATATATATATATATATATATATATATATATATATATATATATATATATATATATATATATAAAACATTCAAATGCTAATCTCAATATTATTAGTGCCCCTAGGAATTATAGTTTTTTTGATTGGCTACAGAACAAACCACTGCTATACAAAAACGTGCCTAATTAAAATAAAATGTAAATTAAATTGCGCTGTCATTCATTCATTCATTCATTCATTCATTTTCCTTCGGCTTAGTCCCTTTTTTATCAACGTTCGCCACAGTGGAATGAACCACCAATTATTCCAGCATATGTTTTATGCAGCGGATACCCTTACAGCTGCAACCCAATTCTGGGAAACACCCACACACTCTCACATTCACACACACACAAACACACACTCATACACAGCCAATTAACTTTATTTTGTCGACCTAGCGCATGCTTGTTTGTCCTCACTGTTAAACAGTGCAAAATAATAAAAATTTCACAAGAGGAACATTCTCTTTACATATAACTAAGATATTTTATGGCATAAATTGGAATAACTGGAATTAAAACCTTTTATTTCAGTAAACATTTTGTAGGTCATATTATAATTTATTTCCCTGAGATGGGTTGCGGCTGGAAGGGCATCCGCTGCGTAAAAACTCGCTGGATAAGTTGGTGGTTCATTCCGCTGTGGCGACCATGGATTAATAAAGGGACTAAGCCGACAAGAAAATAAATGAATGAATGAATGTTATAATTTAAACAATATGTATTTTACTATTCATAGTTAACTTTTAGTAACTCTGTTTAAATAGATCAGTGTTTCAAAAGCATCACAAATCCAGACTATTTACCCTCTTCAGGAAGTCAAGCTGAACATTTCACAAAGATTTTGCATGTTAAGCAGAGATTAGTGGAAGTGGATGCAGTACAATGGTCACCTCTAAAGTCAAAGGTCACTCATTCATGTACAATATTGCATGGTTTATCTTTGCCGGGATGACAGCACCTAATATTAGACTAGATATTTTTATATTTTAACTAGGTTAATTAGGGTAAAGTTAGGGTAATTAGGCAAGTCATTGTATAACAGTGGTTTGTTCTGGAGATAATCTAAAGCCAATGCAGATTAAGGGGGCTTATAATATTGACCCTAAAATGGCTTTAAAAAATTAAAAACTGCTTTTATTCTAGCTAAAATAAAACCAATAAGACTTTATCCAGTAGAAAAAATATTATAGGAAATACTGTGAAAAATTTCTGAATCTGTTCAACATCATTTGGGAAATTCACAGGAGGGCAAATAATTCTGCCTTCAACCGTATAGTGAAATTAATAGTAAATCTTCTGTTACTGTAAAGGAAATGTTGAAAGGTGGCAGCTGTGTTTGTGTCCGGAAACCCCCGAGATGTCGCCTGCGTTTACATGCCCCCTGCTCCTCACCTATTGACTTACTTTATTAAATAAACGCCCCCGAAATCCTGCCACCAAAGTGAGTCTTTATAGGATTAGACCTGCACAAACAGGCCTCCATCAGAGCATCTCCACCAGCTCGTCTAGCCTCGCTTCTATTTCAGCCGCGTCACCAAATGAGCAGCTAATGGATGCGTTTACAGCTGTGACCTGCTGAATGGTCCACCAATGGTACTCTGCACACATGCTGCCACAGACACGTCCACTTTCTGAGCTTAAAACACACACACCTACACTAAAGCACAGCAAAAATAGCCAATCAACATCTGTGGATGAGTCAAGACGGAGATTTATCCGATATATGATTGTGGAATAACAGGAGGATTATAGGAATCAATACAGATAAAGGAATACTTTTTTGTGTTTTGTGTTTCTGAGGAATACTAAAGATTCAGGTAAGTGTTGTCTGCAGAATTCGATCACGCTTATGTTGCTGATTGTGTGTTTAATTGCACTGAAAAAAAAATATTCAAAGATGATTCCTTGGATTTACTCAACTTTTTAACGTTGAAGGGTTGTAAACAATTTATTTGTGTTGAATTTAAACAAACAAATTAAGTTGAACATTATTAAACTTAATTTGTTTGTTTAAATTCAACACAAATAAATTGTTTGCAACAGTTCTGCATGCAACACTTTTTTATTTGTAAATGTTGTTACACTGGAAAAAAGGCTGGGTTTATGCACAATCTATTTGTGTTGCGACAACATGAAGGAATCCTTCAGCTTTTAACAGAAATTGAGGTAAATAATAAACAGTAGGCTAATAATTCTGACTTCAACTGCATATATAGGTTAGTAACTACTAGGTATTTACATGAAAATAAATAAGTACAATGTAGTTATTGTGTTTTGTAATGTATTGCACAACAGTTAGGGACTTATTAGCCCCTTTAATTTTATTTCTTTTTTTATTATTATTATTTTGCAAATAATACGTTTAATTAACTTGTTAATTTTTACAAATTGAAGTGGATTGAATGTAAAGCAAATGTGAGTTTGCGTCAGGATGATGATTCACTGGCCGCGTTTTTAAGCGATGTTGTTAGGCTATATTGCAGAGTTTGATGCTGCATGGCTACTTTCGTAAATTTGGCAACAAACATTTTACATACAAATTGGAAATGTCAGTTATTTAATATTAATGTATCAATAGGATGTGAGGACTAGTTACATACCTTTCTCACTCACTATCCTTCAGCTTTGTCTCAATTCAATTCAGCTTTATTTGTAAAGCCCTTTTACAATGTAGATCGTGTCAAAGCAGCTTCACATAAATGGTCATAGTAACTGGAACAGTTTAGTTCAGTTTTTAGGGTTTACATCTTGATTTGATTTGATTTATTTATTTTCTAAAAAAATATCATACATAAAATATTTTTAACAAAAAAATACATTTCAACATGGTCGAAAATGGAGTGGGATGAAGCCAACACAATCTCACGGCAATTCGTAACTTTTTCATTTAGTGGCTAATTCGTACAAATTCGTATGATCTAATTCGTAAATTTTAGTACGATTTGCGTATCCCCCAATGACGGTTGGGTTTAGGGGTGGGGTTAGGTGCCACGCCTCCTTTTTTCAAATCTTACATTTTCTTACGACTGAACTTGTACGAATTCGTACGAATTAGCCACTAAACTGCCAAAACGTAAAATACTTACGTTTTCTCGTGAGATCAGGCTGGATGAAGCACAAGCTTATTATTTTCTTACCCCATTACCACATACATCATTCATTTATTACTTAAATCAGTGGTTCTCAAACTTTTATCATCAAGTACCACCTCAGAAAAAAATTGTCTCTTAAAGTACCACCAAAATGAGCAATATTGAAATACAGTAGTGTAGTAGACCTAGTTAAGCAGCTAAAACTCTGCACAGTTAAAAAATGTGGCAGATTACCTCAGAAATATAGGCTATTTGTCATATATGGCATATTATATACATCATTTTTGATAAATTTTGAAATGTGTGCAGCATGTACATGACATATTTAATTTCTCCGCGTACCACTAGAAGGAAGCCTGCGTACCACTAGTGGTACACGTTCCACAGTTTGAGAACCACTGACTTAAACTTATTTCTTCTTTTACTTATCTCTTCTTTTTACATGAGACATATTTTATCCTTATGGCATCCTTGACAAATTATATGTTTGATTCCATTTGTACCTTTACATTTTGTAACATATTCCCAGAGAAAAAATAAAAGTATATATACAAATAGAAAAAAGAAACAAACAGTACTGCGAATGCAATTAATTAAAATTGCATCTTATCTTTCTCTTTTTACCCTTTTTTAATCACCTTCATCATTATATTCCTTTAATATATATATATATATATATATATATATATATATATATATATATATATATATATATATATATATATATATATATATATATATATATATATATATATATATATATATATTTATATTTATACAGTATTTTAAATTGATTATTTTCCTGACGTTGTTTGAGAGTCTGATCTAGACTCTTCCATAATTTCACACCACATACAGACATACCCAAACCTTTTAAAGTTGTTCTTGTTCTCAACCTCCTAAAATTGACTTCTTCTCTCAGGTTATATCCCCCTTTTTGTTCTTCAAAAAACTTTTGTATGCATTTTGGAAGTAGTTTATTCCTAGCTTTAAACATAAATTGTGCTGTTTTAAATGTAACCAAGTCATTGAACTTGAGTATCTTGAATTTAAAAAAATGAAGGATTTGTATGCTCCAAATACCCCACATGTTCTATTAGTTCTGCATTGTACATACAGATTGTTATTATTTTTATTTATATTTAATGACAATTTGTTTACGTCAAACCAAAATTTCAATTTATAAATTGCTGTTTTAATCAACTTCATAAGTTTTGGTAAATTATGCCCAGAACAAAAAAATACTTGTATCATCTGCAAATAAAATAAACTCTGATATCTTACACATATCATTAATGTAAATTATAAATATTATTGGACCTAAAACTGATCCTTGTGGAATACCACAGTTCAGTTCAGTTTAGCTCAGTTCAGTGTGCTTTAAAATCATTACTGAGAGTCCAAACACTGAAGAGCAAATCCATCGATGGGTAGCTCTACCAATCCTGAACCATGCAAGCTAGTCGCGACAGCGGAGAGGGCAAAAAATTCACCGATAGGAGAGTGAAGAAAAAAACCTTGAGAGAACCAGACTCAGTTGGGCACGACCATTTTAATTTCTCCGCTGGCCAAACGTCTTGTGCAGAGCTGCAGTCTCAGCGGTGGAGGCTGGAAGCTGGCCTCAGCGAAGACTCGTCTGTCCCTGGAGCGTCAATGGAATCAGTCTCATGTTCTCCACTCCCCATGACCAGCATAGCAGCTGGATATGAAAACCTTAGGATCATCTTGTCGCTGGTCTTGGATCCAATCAATGACTCCACATAATCTGAGGACCTTGGGATGAGTATTCCCAGGTGGAAATAGAGAATAAAGAGAATAATTAGCGTAGTTGCTGTTCGTATATAAACAAGATGCAGAAACTTGTGTGGAAACCCGCTAAGTGATGCATTGAGTGTATGCTTTACACTTTTTTTGTCCCTGATTTATCAGGAGTCACCACAGCAGAATGAACCGCCAATTATTCCAGCATATGAATTACACAGTGGATACCTTTCCAGCTGAAACCCAGTACTGGAAAACACCCATACACACTCACGTTTACACACACTTATACACTACTGCAAATTTAGTTACCTATTATTCACCTATACTGCATGGTTTTGGACTGTGGTTTTGAGGCCGTACTTCTTTATTTTTACTTAAGTAAAAACGTGTAGTCAGTACTTTTACTTTTACCAGAGTCGTTTTAAACATGAGTATCTGTGCTTCTACTTAATTAAAGGATGTGTGTACTTTTGCCATCTCTGAAAGCAATACAGTTGTCGCACAACCCTCCACATGAACTGTGTTATTTCTGCTCATTTTAATGAAGTAGTTTGAACAAACAGCAAACATCATTTTTTTGAGTGTAGTGTTGTTAACGTTGTATGTGTTCATATACAGTTAAAGTTAGACCCTCCTTTAAAGTATTTCCCATTATCTTTCTCTTTTGGATGAAGTCTTGTTTATTTTTTTATTTTGTCTGTTAATATTATTAGCCCCCGTAAGAAATAAATATATTATTACATTTTAATTGGCTACATAACAAAACACTGTTGTCCAACGTCTTGATTAATATGTATAATATGTAAAAGAAATTGCACTCTAAAAATATTGTTTAGATAAAACAAAACAAAAAAAATTAAATAAATGAACGGAACAGTTTGCATTAATATATTGAAGTTATGAAAACATCTAACAAAATGAAGTTCAGACATCAAACTTTATTATGTTGGCCAAATCTTTTCCTCTTCAATCAGAGGCATTTTTACATAGCAAAAACCTCAAGCTTTTAAGTTGAGTACTCCAAAAAATATTTTTTTTTAATTAAAATTGAAAACAAATTCAGTTGTATAAAAAAATAACAACAAAAAGCATCAGGTGTGTGGACTTAAAAACAGAAGACAACTCCATTAGTGTGAGTTATCAACACAATTTCTTTGGGTTGCTAAAAGTTAAATATTGTTTTCAACAAGTAACACCTTAGAAAAAAAGGGCTCTCCAAGTACCATGATAATGACCAGTATTAAAATACAGTAGAGTAACAGGCCTAATTAAGCAAAAAAAATGAAATAATGAAATCTAAATATTAACTTGTTTGTTAAATATATGAGTTTGATCATATATTTTAATTTGATATTAGATCTGCTTACTGTGCATTAGAGTAGGCTTTGTGTGTTGGAAAAGCCTTTAATTAAATATAATTAAACCATACCTGGGATATTAAAATACGTGATACGCCCCAACAATCATTACAAATATGGGGATGAGATGGCTTTAAATGATGGATCACATAACAAACATTAGAAAATGTAAAATAAAATAAAAGATTTACCCTGTTAAAATCAATTTACTGATAACATCAGTGTTATGCGTTAAAGGGTTGAAAGTGTTTTCTTTTTTTACTTTAATTATTCATTGATACTTCAGCGTACCACTAGAAGGAAGCTTGTGTACACGTACCACGGTTTGAGAACCACTGGAATAAGCTAAATTGGTCATTGTGTGTGTGTGTGTGTGTGTGTGTGTGTGTGTGTGTGCGTGTGCGCTTGCATGCGTGCTCACTCAAAAAAATGTTTGTTCAAATTATTTATTTAAATTGAGCTGAAACAACACAATTCTTGAGATTTCATTAGGACAACTTAATTTTTTATGTTTAATCCACATAAATTTCACAAAAAAACTTAATCAATTTGTGTTGGGACAACATGAATAAGTTGTGTGAAACCCTGCATGTTTTGCAGTGAAGGGGCATCCATTGCACTGTAAAAAATTAAGGGTTCTACACAATTCATTCATTTTGTCCCAACACAAATTTATTAAGTTACTTAACAGTTTTGAACATATATTAAATTGTCCCAATGAAATCTCCGGAATTGTGTTGTTTCAGCTCGTTTTTAATTAAGTAGTTTGAACAAGCAAAAAATAAAATAAAATAAATTTTTTTGAGTGTGTGTAAATTATATGCTGGAATAGTTGCTGGTTCATTGCACTGTGGCGACCCCTAGTAAAAATAACTAAGCTGAAAGAAAATTAATGAATGAATAATTGATTATGTTTACAGCACAAAATAATATGATTTATAGATTGCTCATAGATTGTTTTCTTGAGTTATTGTAGTTACACTCAAAACCGTCTGCTGCTTGTTCAAACTACTTATAAAAAATTAGTTGTAACAACACAATTGTTTCAATCACAATTTGTATTATCTTCAATCCACTTAAATTTGTAAAAAACAATCAAGTTAATTTATGTTGGGACAACATGAAGGAATTGTGTGAAATCCAGGATTTTTTAAAATAATGCTAATAAAGGACCTGACTTTCAAATATTCAAGTTGCATCATGTATGCTAGTTCACTTAACATGATACATGTATGATAAAGATACACACAACATGTTGTTTTATTTTTGTCCTTAAAATCACCTGACACCTTGTTTACACCATTTGTAAAGCTGCTTTGTTGATTTCTTGTGAAAAGCTCTAAACAAATAAACTTTTGATAAGCATTTATACAGAAATTGTTAAATGTCTAGTTGAATTTATTACTTATTTATTATGTTTTAGTCTCGTTACATTGTTTCAGAATGCTTAAATATTTTTCAAATGTACTTTCCTGAAATGTTTTGTTTTTAATCTTTTTAAGCAGATTTAATATTAAATTGTCAAATCTCAAAGTGCAAAGCGCAGGGCGCAAACGCTTTCAAGGCGTGTTGGAATCCACTTTTGCTAATTTAAGGACGGAAAATTTGCTTTGCGCCATGGCGCATGGTCTAAAAGGGTTGAGCTTATTCTCTTAATGAGTTATAGGTGTGTTTTGAGAATAAAACAAACAGAGTCTCATCTCCCATTCCCTTTAAGAGCCAGTTGCGTCATGCCACGGGTGTATTTGCTATTTACATGACGTAAAGTAAGTGTAAGTGGAAAAACTGAGCATTTCACTAGCAAGAAAACAGTTAAACAGAGCATCTGCAGCTCGAGAATGAGAGATAAATTATTACCTTTCACTTTCACTCTCATGGATAGGGAAACCTTTACGCACAGACATCAATTAGCCTACACATAATTAATTTCGTTTGTTAAGCACAAAGATTTGTTTCAAAACTATTTCTAAATTCAGTTCTAATGTCCAGCAAACGAATAAATGAACAATAATAACAAAATGTGTTCAAAAACCTGAGTTATATCCTAAAACACATGCTGTGCCCCATATGGTCTAAAACCTGCAGGTGGACAAATCAGCTTGTTTTTAATAAAACAAATATAAATATGCAAATAATAAATAATACTGCTAATAATAATAACATTAAAAGCAAATTGAATGAGCTGAAAAAGCCCCCAAGATGAAGAAAGCATGAAGGCAGTGGTTTTTAAATTCATGTAGGCTAGAAAAAAATATGTTTTGTAATATTTTAATCCTTTATATATATATATATATATATATATATATATATATATATATATATATATATATATATATATTCTTTTTTATATGTAAAGATATTTGCGTATTGCTCTACATCTTGTGTGTATTAGGCAGTGTGTAATCGAGGCGCAGCTCTGCGCCGGACAATAGACCGGCTTTGTTCTGGCTAAAGAACAGACTATTATAGTTTCTCAAAATAGTAACGCACCAAAACACGCCTGCTTTTTTAGAGCAGAACGCCTATGGGCGCACATATGAGTGCAAATGCCTTTGCTATTTTAACAGCTTGGTGCAAAATGTCAAAATGACTCTTGCGCCGAGCTGAAACTAGCCACATTGCCACATTGCGCCGGGTGTATGATAGGGCCCCATGTGTGTTACTTGTTTTGTGTGATGTTTATGAATTATGTGCTGCACCAATAGTTGCCCATTGACCTTATGATAATAATAATTTTGACTTGAATCTTGACTTGATAGAAGTATAGAAATTATATATATATATACATACACACACACAGCTGAAGTCAGAATTATTCGCCACCTTTGAATTTTTTTTCTTTTTTAAATATTTCCCAAATTTCATTTTATTTTTACTTGAATAAAAGCAGTTTTACATTTTTTAAACACCATTTTAAGGTCAAATTATTAGCCCCTTTAAGCAATATTAGTTTTGCATTGTCTCCAGAACAAACCACTGTTATACAATGACTCACCTAATTACCCTAACCTGCCTAGTTAACCTAATTACCCTAGTTAAACCTTTAAATGTCACTTTAAGCTGTATAGAAGTATCTTAAAAGAATATCTAGTCTAATATTATTTACTTTCATCATGGCAAAGATAAAATAAATCAGTTATTAGAGATGAGTTATTAACACTATTATGATTAGAAATGTGTTGGAAAAATCTCTCCGTTAAACAGAAATTGGGGGGAAAATAAACAAGCGCTATAATAATTCAGGTGGGCTTATAATTCTGACTTCAACTGTATACAGTAAGTACAATGTAAAAATGTATGTTCATAATAAGTGTGTCGTACCAAATAATTTAATTAAATGTAAGTAAACTTAATATAAATTTAGACCAAATATTATACTGGTTGTCTTTTGAATTCTTTTCAAGCATTTAAGCTTAAATAGGTCAAAAATAACGAAAGTAAATTGCTTAAATAAACAGTATAAATGAAGTTGACTGTATTTTATTTTCATTGGATGCTTTTATTTAATCAGATTACTCTCTTTGCAGTCTGGATGGTGAAGACCTTCAGCTCTTCAGAAACACAATGAAGGCTCTGCTGGTGTCTCTGCTGGGGTTTAATCTGGTTATAGTCATGGGGTGAGAGATTTTACCACAATAACATACTCATTTATAATATTAATTTTTCAGTCAAGCTGTATTATATCAAGACCCTTGACACTGAGCATTAACCATTGAACCCTATATGGCACTCATTGAAATACACTCTCAGAAATAAAAGTACACGAGCTGTCACTGGGGTGGTACTCTTTAAAAAGGTACACATTTGTACTTAAAGGGTCCATATTGGTACCACAAAAGTATATGTTAGTACTTAAATATTTCAATAGTGACTCTTTTGTACTTTTTAGGTACTAATATGTCCCCTTGAGGTATTAATAGGGACCTTTAAGGTACAAATTTGTACCTTTAGAAAAGGTACCACCCCAGTGACAGCTACTGTACCTTTATTCCTTTATTTCTGAGAGTGTCGTGTCG